>NC_139223.1:116027248-116397120 GCF_055691185.1 Crinia signifera
ATATATATATATATATATATATATATATATATATAGGCAGATAAGAACCACTTATATGCCTATCCCAAGCATATTTAAATCGTTCTACTGTATTTGCCTCTACCACCTCTGATTGGAGGCTATTCCACTTATCTACTACTCTTTCTGTGAAGTAATTCTTCCTCAAATTTCCCCTGAATCTTCCTCCCTCTAGTTTCAGTGCATGTCCTCCTGTTCTGTTGCTCCTCTTCCTGTGAAGAATGTCTCCCACCTGTTCCTTGTTAAAACCCTTGATATATTTGAAAGTTTCTATAATGTCCCCCCTTTCCCTTCTCTGCTCCAAAGTATACGTATTAAGATATTTTAGTCTTTCCTGGTACGTTTTCCTGCAATCCTCATAATAGAATGACATCCCATGTTTGCATCTGTGTTTTGCCTGTTTCTCGACCTTAGGGACCATCAGAATGGTTGTTATATAAGCCATGCTAATTTCCAAATATAGACATCTCTTATGGAGTTCAACACATTTCATATTTATTTTTATTATATATTTTTTATTTTTTTTTATTTTTTTCAATTTCCAATTTTTTCTTTTTTCTTATATATAAAGAATTTTTTTAAACTTTATAAAAAATTCATAACATTTTTAAAAAAATATAAAACATATTTATAAAAATATACAAAATGCAAAAACACATAAATATACAATACACTATGTGCCATGCACTGATTTAAGCATGTATCCAGCATACACATATTTTTATTCTTTATTCTTTATTTTTTATAGTGTTTCACCTCATTTTGATGCATTTGTAATTTACTCTTTTACAATCTATTCCTTTGGTCCCTTTTGGTTTGGTTTCGTATCTAAAGTCCCTGACATTGCTTACTGTCCGATTAACTTTTGTATCTTGTTTATTTAAACATTTAGCCATTTATATAAACAGTCTTCTGATGATGTTATCTCCGGCTTTATATCACTCTATGTCCCCGTTTTTCCATTCACTATAGCAGTGCTATTGCGCTTGTTTTGAGCCCTTGCGCCCCCTGTACTTCATTGCAGACTGTTATGGCACGCACGACGCTGGATCAGCTATCGTGCGTTCCAATATGCGTGTCACTTCCGACACTTCCGGCGGCCTGACTTCCGGTCCGGCTGGAAGTGGCGGGAAAACCACGCTGACGCCGTCACAAATGGCGCCAAACGTGGGCACACGTGTCCAATACAGTCTGGTATATAAAGCCGGCCCAGGGTGATCCCAGTCACAGGCTGTCCCCTCTAGGAAGAGGTTCTTATTCCCTTTCATCGCCTGATGCTGTATTTTGACTTCACATCTAGTGAGTAATAGATCTTTGTTGATTCCTGCTACTTATGTTCTATGGCAATGTTTCCAATTTATATTTATGTATCATTGTTTTAGGCTCCTTGAAAAAGGTCCTTCTGCTTGGACCGAAACGTTGGGGCATGTGATTGGATTACAAATAAATATACTCAAAATCTTTTTTTCAATTTGATACCAACTTGTGGATGATTGTTGACTTTGTAGTGACAACACACCTCCCCCTGAGATGTGTTATGGCGAGTGCCCCACATCCCCAATCTGCCGACTGGGGAAAATAGATATATTGTGGGTACACATTCCCTTTGTTGGGCACCCCACCGTTGCTTTTATACTGTGCGAGTTCGGACTCTCCAAAAAACTGTGTATGCGATCATTCGGTGTCTCCTCCGGGCCACCTGATGACCTCTTAGACCTGACACCCACACCAATTCCCCTCTCTCCAAAAGGGTTCAATATAGCCTGCATCTAGGACCAGGACAGCAGATACCTTTACCATCCCTCCCCGGACCTACTCTATTCCTATTGATCCTCCATAAGATTATCCCGACTCAGATCCACCTGAGATGGCCCCCGGTGGTTTAGGATTCCTGAACGACGACCTACTTACGCAGGCTGAACATGGCATTATCTCCTTAACCGATGATGATGCAGACAAGGTGCTATTCGACCAGTCTGATTTTGACACACTTCCGACAGAATCACCTACAGACCTCTACCAGCGACTGATCAAACTCAAGAAGCGTGAAGTTGATCTATCCCTTCATGGACATTTTTGTCCGAGTATCACAGAAAAAAGCTGATACCAAGGGGTTTTAGGATTGCCAACATTCCAACTATAGGAAGACATAACCCTACCTTCTGCAGCCGCTGGTGCGGGGTCCTTAACAAGTGTTCTCTGGACCTAATCCTATTGGTTGTTGAGGAAGTAGGGACCGAATTGAAAAAAATAAAAAAGGACATCGATGACTTTGGATCGACCCACCTTGCTGCAATCAAGACTGATAAATCTTGTAACCTGATTGAAAAACTCAGGGTCCAGATTGATGAATACAAAAGAGACCTAGTCTCTTTCAAACGGAACAAATTATCCATCGTATCCACCGACTACCAGAATCATACGGTGTATCGGTAGTTAGCAGGAGAGGCCGGTCCCAAACGTACATCACGACCATATCGCAATCGTCGCCAATTCAGGAACCCTCAACAATATAACACCGGTTCATCCTCCTCGGCATCTGACACTGAGTTCTCCGGCCCAACCTCTAATTTTTTAGGGGAAGGCCCAAGTGGCTACAACAAGACACCAAAACCGCGGAGAGGAAGGGGAAACGACCCCATCCCCATCGTGGAAAACCTAGGAAAAAGAATCCGCAAGCAGGTGCAGACATAGTCTACAACCTATCTTCTACGCTAATGTCTCCTGCTACCATGTCATTATTATACCATGTCATTATTATCCTTTGTGCCCACCCATTCCCACGATTCATTTGAGGCATCTATTGACCTATATAAATTCAGTCGGAAGATTCGTCTTCATGAACAATTTCATGACTGTCAAGCTTCGGTACAGCGATCTACATTCAAACTGCCGTCTACGTATGATCCACCTTCAACCAATCCGAGCATCAAGACCTTTAGCAGGCTGATGGAACATGACCTCCAGCAAGCCGCAATATCTCCCAAATATGACAACCTGACACATGAAGAATGCATTGCATTAAAAGAACTTAAGAACAATTCCTCAATTGTTATTCGTCCAGCGGACAAAGGGGGAGCAGTGGTGATACAGGATTGGACACAGTACCATCAAGAAATTACCAGACAACTGGCCGATATCAACACGTACCAACTGGTCGCACAAAATCCCATCCCAGTGTTTAAGAAAGCAGTAGACACGATGCTGTTGAAAGGCCTTACAGCCAAGTGGCTTACGAAAGATATCTTCGAGTACCTATCTGTTCAATTTCCAGTCTGCCCAATCCTGTACACCCTACCGAAGATTCACAAGTCGATTGAAAACCCTCCTGGTCGCCCGATCATTTTGGCGCGACAGTCCCTCTTGCAACCCTTGGCCATATATGTCGACCACCATTTAAAACCTTTGGTCACTACCAGTGCTACCTATATTCGCGACACGTCTGACTTCATTGATAAGCTAAAGGACATCAACATTCCTCCGAATACCTTTTTAGCCACAATGGACGTGAGTTCGCTATATACAGTGATCCCGCACGAAAGCGGCTTAGCCGCATTGTACAAGGCTCTGGATACCAGAACTGAGAAAGACCCACTGACTGAATATTTGGTCGAGATGGCGCGCCTCATACTAACATGCAATCACTTCATGTATCAGCGTAAATACTATGTACAGACGTCCGGTACTGCGATGGGGTCCAATTTGGCCCCGTCGTATGCCGGACTCTATATGTATGATTATGAGCAAAAGAACATACTGTCTCAATACCACCACAACATTATTTTTTATAAGAGATTCATAGACGACATCTTCCTTCTATGGTCAGGTACACTGGAAGCATTTACTGAGATGACAGTGACTTTGAATCAACTACAGTGCCTGATTCATTTGACCCATGCTATCTCGGCAGAAACAATCAACTTTCTCGATATCAACATCTCTATAAAGAATAACATACTACATACAAGTCTTTACAGGAAAGAGACAGATCGTAATACCCTGTTGTTAACCACCAGCCAGCACCCTCCAGCTCTCAAAGAGCATTTACCAATATCACAATATATGAGGGTGATAAGGAACAACACAGACAGTCTGATACTCGAGTCCCAGATTTCCGAGATGACCGAGAGATTCTTACAGAGGGGCTATCCATCTGAAACCCTCAAGAGATGCCTGAGTAAAGCACGGTTCAACATGAACAACAGTACAGCACCTAGCACCGCAGAGAGCAAGACTCCCCGATTAATCTACGTGAACAAATACAACCACACATCATTTCAGACCCAACGATGCCTTAAGAAAAACTGGCAAATCGTGGCCTCAGATCCTGCACTCAAACTGCAACAGTTTGACAGTCCAATGATGGCGTATAAAAAAGGTCCAAACTTAAAGCAACTCTTAATGCGACCCACTGCCTGCCCTGATATAGATAAAAACACCACATGGCTCCACTCTGTTCGACCAGGCTGTTTTAAATGCTCCGGGTGCACTACGTGCAACAGTTTAACTCCTGGTACTTCATTTCCCCACCCGCATTCGGGTAAATCTATCCGCATCCGGCATAGACTGCATTGCTTAATGGATCATGTTGTCTATTTGTGACACTGCCCCTGCGGCCTCGCCTATGTCGGGATGACGACCCGCAAGTTTAGGGAAAGGATGGCTAATCACAGAAATTCCATCCGAGCAGCCACACAGACCGGTAAGGCTGATCTTCCTATCCCACGCCACTTTCTTGCAGTAGGCCACCAAATAGCCAGCTTGAGATGCCGCCTGATCGATTGGGTCCCCCCACCACCCAGAGGGGGTGATAGAGTATTACTCTTGAAAAAACTCGAATGCAGATGGATTCACCAATTGGGGACTCTTGCCCCTCGCGGGCTCAATGAAAATAATCCCATGAACATTTTCCTACGATAATGTTTTGCTGTTCATCTTGATTTTCACCTCACTTTTGAATCCAAGGCTCCTGCCATCCTCATAATAGAATGACATCCCATGTTTGCATCTGTGTTTTGCCTGTTTCTCGACCTTAGGGACCATCAGAATGGTTGTTATATAAGCCAGGCTAATTTCCAAATATAGACATCTCTTATGGAGTTCAACACATTTTATATTTATTTTTATTATATTTTTTTTTTCATTTTTCTCATTTTTTTCATTTTTTTCAATTTCCAATTTTTTCTTTTTTCTTTTTTTTCTTATATATAAAGAATTTTTTTAAACTTTATAAAAAATTCATAAAATTAAAAAAAAAATATAAAACATATTTATAAAAATATTATAAAAATATACAAAATGCAAAAACACATAAATATACAATACACTATGTGCCATGCACTGATTTAAGCATGTATCCAGCATACACATATTTTTATTCTTTATTCTTTATTTTTTATAGTGTTTCACCTCATTTTGATGCATTTGTAATTTACTCTTTTACAATCTATTCCTTTGGTCCCTTTTGGTTTGGTTTCGTATCTAAAGTCCCTGACATTGCTTACTGTCCGATTAACTTTTGTATCTTGTTTATTTAAACATTTAGACATTTATATAAACAGTCTTCTGATGATGTTATCTCATTTATTGTAGAGATAGAGCATTTGTTAGCTCAGGTCTGGCTTTATATCACTCTATGTCCCCGTTTTTCCATTCACTATAGCAGCGCTATTGCGCTTGTTTTGAGCCCTTGCGCCCCCTGTACTTCATTGCAGACTGTTATGGCATGCACGACGCTGGATCAGCTATCGTGCGTCCCAATATGCGTGTCACTTCTGACACTTCCGGCGGCCTGACTTCCGGTCCAGCAGGAAGTGGCGGGAAAACCACGCTGACGCCGTCACAAACGGCGCCAAACGTGGGCACACGTGTCCAATACAGTCTGGTATATAAAGCCGGCCCAGGGTGATCCCAGTTACAGGCTGTCCCCTCTAGGAAGAGGTTCTTATTCCCTTTCATCGCCTGATGCTGTATTTTGACTTCACATCTAGTGAGTAATAGATCTTTGTTGATTCCTGCTACTTATGTTCTATGGCAATGTTTCCAATTTATATTTATGTATCATTGTTTTAGGCTCCTTGAAAAAGGTCCTTCTGCTTGGACCGAAACGTCGGGGCATGTGATTGGATTACAAATAAATATACTCAAAATCTTTTTTTCAATTTGATACCAACTTGTGGATGATTGTTGACTTTGTAGTGACAACACACCTCCCCCTGAGCTGTGTTGTGGCGAGTGCCCCACATCCCCAATCTGCCGACTGGGGAAAATATATATATTGTGGGTACACATTCCCTTTGTTGGGCACCCCACCGTTGCTTTTATACTGTGCGAGTTCGGTCTCTCCAAAAAACTATATATATATATATATATATATATATATATATATATATATATATATATAGGCAGTTAAGAACCACTTATATGCCTATCCCAAGCATATTTAAATCGTTCTACTGTATTTGCCTCTACCACCTCTGATTGGAGGCTATTCCACTTATCTACTACTCTTTCTGTGAAGTAATTCTTCCTCAAATTTCCCCTGAATCTTCCTCCCTCTAGTTTCAGTGCATGTCCTCCTGTTCTGTTGCTCCTCTTCCTGTGAAGAATGTCTCCCACCTGTTTCTTGTTAAAACCCTTGATATATTTGAAAGTTTCTATAATGTCCCCCCTTTCCCTTCTCTGCTCCAAAGTATACGTATTAAGATATTTTAGTCTTTCCTGGTACGTTTTGTGATGTAGGCTATGCACCATTTTAGTTGCCCTTCTTTGTACAGTCTCTAACTTATTTATATCCTTCTGGAGATATGACCTCCAGAACTGAACACAGTACTCTAGATGAGGTTGTACTAATGACCTATACAATGGCATTATTATTTCTTTCTTTCTACTGCTGATACCTCTCCCTATGCAAGCATCTGGCTTGCCTTCTTCATTGCTTTGTTACATTGCCTACCTGCATTTAAGTACCCTAAAATAGTGACACCTAGATCCCTCTCTTCCTCAGTAGTTTCCACTATAGTGTCATTTATACTATATTTAGTCTTTAGATTTTTGAGACCCAAGTGCATGATTTTTCATTTTTTGGCATTAAAATGTAGTTGTCATGCTCTTGACCATTTCTCTAATCTACATAGATCATCAATCATTTGTGTTACCCCTCCTGGTGTGTCTACCCTGTTACATACAATTCCATTTGCAATATCACCAATAAAGATATTAAAAAGCACTTGTACAAGTACAGATCCCTTGGGTACCCCACTTGTAACCTTTCCCTCCTTTGACTGTAATCTGTTTACTACATCTCTGTTTTCTGTCCTGCAACCAAGATATTATCCATACAACCATCTTAGAATGCAATCCCAAACTTTCAAGTTTATTTAACAGTCTGCGATGTGGAACAGTGTCAAAAGCCTTACTAAAGTCTAGGTAAGCTACATCTACAGACCTACCTTGATCTATTACTTTGGTCACCCAGCCAAAAATGTCAAAAAGATTTGTTTAACATGATCTTTCCCCAGTAAACCCATGCTGTTTCGGATCCTATAAATTGCTGATTTTGAGATATTCTACAACTCTTTGTTTTAAGAATATCTCAAAGCCAGTCATTTACAGGATCCAAAACAGCATGGGTTTACTTGTTTTGGATGCTGTAAATTGCTGGTTTTGAGATATTCTTAAATATCTCAAAACCATATATACAGTGGTCGAAGTGGGGCGGTATGGGACGGTATGCCATACCGCCACTTTAATATGAAAAAAAAAAGCCGGGTACCTCAGGAGGACGCGCTCTGACCAATTAGCAGAGTTGTCATGTGCTGTGCTCCAGTGGCCTGGGTTAGCAGAGCAAGGGGAGAAGACCATCTAGTATTGCTACTGCTTTGCCAGCTCCCCCTCATGATGTCTAAGGTGGCTGCTTCTTCTCTCCCGCTGCCCGCAGTCTGCTCCAACTCCCGGCAGCTCTGTCCTTTGTTTCCCCAGTTCCCCGCACTCAGCTTCATACCCCGTCTGCCAGTAATAAAAAAAAATATATATTCTAACTTAGCTCCGCTACTGCATGACACCATGCCCGCAGTCCGCTCCACCTCCCGGCAGCTCTGTCCATTGTTTCCCCGCACTCAGCTCCGTACCCCATCTGCCAGTAATAAAAAAAATATATATATAACTCCGCTACTGCATGACACCACCATGGTGTCATGCAGTAGCGGAGCTAAGTTAGAATATATATATATATATATATATATTTTTTTATTACTGGCAGACGGGGTACAGTGCTGAGTGCGGGGAACTGGGGAAACAAAGGACAGAGCTGCCGGGAGGTGGAGCGGACTGCGGGCAGCGGGAGAGAAGAAACAAGGCGGCGAAGGAGGTAAACAACTGACGTGAGGCATAGCCGTGTGGTGCGAGGGACAGATCTGCTGGTGGGAGGCAGAGCGGAGTGAGAACAGGGGAAACGGGGATGGACAAGAAGAGGCAGATCGGGGGGGGACTTAGCTGACAAGATGAGGAGCAGTGGAGTGGACACAGGAATTTGGGGGGGGGGGAGTGACGTGGGAAAAGGGACAGAGATGCTGCTTGCAGTTGCCAGAAGTAAAGTGCGGGAACACGCCGGTATGCGAGGTGGGGGCTTCCAGAAGCTGGACCTTCTACCTGGGCTTCAAAGGTCCTTTAGCCCACTTCACTTATATATATCACCTACTATATATCACCTACCAAGTGTTACATCCTTCCATCCCTACCTTAGTATCTCCAACTAGCCCAGTTTCCCCTTCTAACTGCCCCTAGTCCAGTCTTAGTGTCCCCTCCTTAATCATCTAATAGTCCCCCTAATTCAGCCCAGTGAATCCCCATCCCATCCATCCCAGTGCCCCCTTTAATGTCACCCACTGCCTCTCCATGTCACCCTGTGCATCTTCTGTCCCCCGCAGCATCTACCTGACACCGTCTGCCTGCTTTAATGTCACCCTGTGCCTCTCCTTTCGCCCTCTGCATTTACCTGTCACCTTCTGCCTCTTCATGTCACTCTCTACCTGTCATCACCTACTGCCTATCCTAGTCATAATCAACATCACCCACTGCCTCCCCCTATCACCTACTGCTTCTCCATATTGCAAAGTCACTCCCACATTCGAGCGAGCATAAGAACTCCTCCCTCTCTTTCCCTGACATAGTGTCCAACCCAGTGCTCGAAGTGGGCCGGTATACTTGCACTTCAAGCACTGAACTTCTTTTTTTTTTTTTTACTTTAGTAGCAGCATATCACAGAGGGCAGACCCTACGCACCAGAACGCTCCTCCCTCCTTCCGCGGCTGAGGGCGGACAGCCGCGTCACCTCCCTCCCCACGCCGTGACTGCAGTCAACAGGCAGCCCCTCTCAGCGGCTGAGGGCGACCGGGTGACCAGCATCACCTCTCTCCCAAGTCCCCACCCTACGACAGCAGAGAATGGGCAGCCCCTCTCCACCCTGCGTCTGAAGTAAACGGGCAACCCCTGTGCACCGCACTCCCCTTCCATCTGCAGGAGTGCAGGTGGATGGCCCCATCACCTCCCCACCCAGCAGATGCATTCAACTGGCATTCCCCTCCTGGCGGCTGCGGGCAGCATCAGCTCCAGGCAGTTGCATTCAGCAGACAGCCCCTCTCCATCCTACATTGAGGTCAGTGTGGATATTTATGTATTTATTTGTGTGCATCCCCGGCAGTCTGCTCTGACTATTCAGGGCTACAGGGGCAGAGGATTGTGTGCCTGTTTGTACCTCTGTCTCTGCCATGCGTGCCCCTACCCATGTGCGCCAGTGTCCCAGCCATGTGTGTCCCTACCACTGTGTTCTTCTATCCATGATATGGTGTGCCCCTGGCCATGTGTTCCTCTGTCCCTGCCCCTGTGTGCCCCTGTCCCTGCCTGTCTGTGCCCATGCCCATGCGCGCCTTTGTCCCTGACTCATTGCGGCAAAATTTGGGGATGCAGGGACAGGGACTGCAATCTGTGTGACATTATGTAAAGTTTGGCTCAACCGTTTGGCAAAATGTGACTTTTTTTCCTCAATCTGGGTGGCATGACGTGGATTTTGGTTCAATCCGGTTGGTATGATGTAAATTTTGGCTCAATATGTGTTACATAACGTGAATTTTTGCTCTTGCAGTGTGGCATGATGTGGATTTTGGCTCAATATAAGTGGCGTGATGTGAATTTTGTCACTTTTATTTTGTCATAAAGCTGCACATACTGTACACAGAGGGATCCTGTTTTGTGAGGCGATGGGTGCCCCCCCCCCCCCCCAAAAAAAAAAAGTATGTGCTGCACGTACTTTTTAAACAAGATCACATTGCATTTATTTCAAAACACACACTCGCATACGTTTTTAATTAGATGCAATGCGATCTAGTTCAAAATGCACAGAGCCCATCGCTTCATTGGTGGGCACCTTAATGTAAATTTTTGCTCCATCCAGATGGTATAATGTGATTTTTGGCTCATTCCATTTGAATTTTGGCTCATTGTGTTTCGCTTAAGGTGAATTTTGCCTGAGCCCCTGTGGCATAATGTTTAAGGACCATATATTATAAGGGAGTTTGCTATTGTGCTGCATAATGTATATGAGGTATATGGTGTGGCACACTACACTCAAGGACACGCCCACTTTTAAGAGGCCATGCCCACTTTTCCTGGAGCACGCATAGCACACGCCTTGACTTTTCCATACCCCCACTTTAAAATGTCCACTTCGACCACTGCATATATATATATATATATATATATATATATATATATATATATATACACACACACACACACACACACACACACATAGAACAATTGTAGGGTGCCTTATATTAAGGTCTTTCTTTTGAACCTGTACAGCTTTAAACATTTATCCAGAATTCTGAGTCTAGCATACAAACCAGAAGTCCATAAAAATATATTTATTAAACGTCTATATTTTGAATTACGTTGTTGATGCAGTATTTCATACAGTATAAATTTTCACTTTAGAACTTGTATATATGAAGGTTTAAAGTTTATGCGCGGAAGAACCCAACACGTTTCGTCTCATGCGTGACTTCATCGGGGGTTTTCAATAATGCTGTAGTGGTTTCACAGAGTAAGTTGATTCAACAATGCATTTTTTCGGGTATCGTCAAGGTTTAGATGGTAGAATACCTCTTAAAGTTGTAATGGATTCACAAAATCTAGGGGCAAGTTCAAAACAGGCTCATAAGCTCAAGATAGCTCATATGATTTTGTGGTCCTTATTAATCCCTTTATTAAGATATAAAGTTATAACTAGAAATATGCACTGACCACTGTCTTTTGTTTTGGGTTCTAATTTATCATCATGTTTTGGTTTTGGCAAAACCACCTTCAACTGGTTTGGTCTGCTCGTTGCCTAGGTCTGCGCATGCGAAATATGACCCCCCCCCCACACACCTTCAGAATGGGCCCCATCCATCGGAAATCGGCCCCATCCAACTCTTATTGAATCACCCTCTATATCCGAAATCTGAACCATTTGAAAAATTTAACTGGGTCATTTAGATTGGATCTCCTCAAAAAGGGTTTTTGTTTTGAGCATAATCACAATATTATGGTGGATTCAGATTTCTGGGGAACTGAGCCGCATATTTCTAGTTATAACATGAAAATCTTTCATTGTACATGAATTCCAAAGATCTCTGACAATCACTACTGTATATATACAATGTGATGTATTTAAATAATTGCATGTAATATTCAGCTTTCACATATACTTACCTCACTTGAAGTTCCAGAGGCAATTATTATTTTTTACATGGATATACAAGAGGACAAATCCATTGACTACACTAACTGCAACAGGCGGATGCCTAGCTACAGCTGTTACTCTTTGTGACAAAATGCATTGAAGTAGTCACAATAATTGCACAAACAAGCCATGATACAAACAATTCCCTGACATTTATCGGAAGATTGAATATAATTTGTGAAGATTATCTTCACAATGACCTCTGCATTACATATATACATACGTCTCAACAAAATAGAATTAAAATTCTACAAAATGAAAATATTCATCCTAATTAAACAGAATTAATACGAAAAGGTCACTATGTGCTTGAAGTTAGTTTTAAAGTTCAGTTGTTGTGTTTGTTTGTTTAATATATTTTCTATTTAATTATGAGCATTTTAAAGAAAAATATGCTGGTAATTAATTGGATTCGCTTAGTGCACAATATTATCTGTTCAGGACAAGTACAGTAAGAAATACACAAGAATTGATCAAAATCTCTATACCACTAAAGAAATATAATCTATTACCATCTTGTTTAGCACTTTATACTTACATTTTTGTTTTAGATTTTATTTTTGAATTTTTTTTTTGTTTTGGATGTGTTTTTTTATAAAAAGTGAAAAACAAAAAAAAGCTAAAATCACATACTGTAATTTGGGCCCCTTTTCTTCCTACTGTATAATTAATCTCAATATTATTAATTTCCATAAAATTTTGACCACTTCACAGCTCACAATATTATTCACCAACATAGCTGTCTGGCTAAACTAATAGCCCTTTAACATGCAAATCCCGGATCCGATCCTGCGTTTGGAACACAGATCTGAGATTTGCCCGTTTGGATCCGGAATTTGCACCGTTTATATTGCGGTGCCTACCCGCAATGTAAACTGGGTCGGCGCTTGGAGATTACATCATCGCCGATCACACTGTTGGACCGCTGATCATCAGGCTGGGGGCAAGCCCAGCACCAAGGTAAGTTTCTGGGATGCCCCCAGTCCCTGTGCATCCCCCCAGCCCCCATCTTCGAGGTGAATGGATGCCGCACACAGGAATTCATTCACCTCTTCACTGCCTACACTGCTGTCTGCAGAGTACAGCAGACAGCAGCAAAGGCTGTGTTTGCCCCCAGCCCAACTTCCATGTTGACCGCAGGACACTGCGATCCGGAGGTTGGGCTTCCCCCATTGCTGTAAACAGGTATGCTGGATGCTACTGATGGCATATACTCATGTAAAGCCACAATCAATATTTTTTTTTATTAACTACCCAACCAAAAAACAGTGCTTCTAAATCTGCAGAATACAGTGTGGTAAACAGTGGGTCATACTTTAGGACACACAGTTAGAAGAAACATTGTGGGTTGGATACAGTGCAGGTTGGATCCAGTGCCAGCTGAATGCAGAGCGGAATGCAAACAGTGAGTGGCAGATACATCGCTGGTTATAGAATAGATACAGTGCAGGTATGATACAGTATGGACAAAAGAGGAAGGCACTCTTGGGGCACTCTTATTTTGTGAAATTATATTACATAATCCTCATGTATGAAGTTTATAAGTACAGTAGTTTGTAGGACTGTCAAAGTTTCAAAATACGTTATTTTCCCCTACTTTGTTTCGATAATGCTAGTGTTAATTACCGTGGTGGTTGGGATGATTTAGATTCTGTGCTAAAATATAACTTTTATTAGTTAGTTTTAAAAAATTACACTAGATATACATAAATTTGATTGACATACAAACAGGTGACACAAGAAGGACAAAATAATCTTTTTTTCTAGAGGGATAGTTGGATTATTCTATAAATATATTCCTAAAAGTCAAAGTTACACACTACAAAGTGAGCAGTTAGATACAAAGGCCCTTATTTAGATCTGATTACAGTACAAATTTGTTCTCAAAATGGGAAAAACCATGTACACTGCAGGCGGAGCAGAGATAGTAAAATTTGGGTGGGGTGTGTTGAGACTGAAATCTAAATTGCAGTGTAAACATAATGCAGCCAGTATTTACCCTGCACAGAAACAAAATAACTCACACAAATCTAACTGCAATCCCCTTCCCCTTTCCCCTCACTAATGATAGTGTGGGTGAGATTTAATAGGATGAGAGATTCAGAAAGTGAGAGATTTGGTAAGAAATCTCCAGTTTTTTTAAAGTGGCAATCATTTACACTACTAAACCAGTTTGATTTTGAAGTGTAAATGATTGCAACTTTAAAAAAAAAAACTGGAGATTTCTCACCAAATCTCTCACTTTCTGATACTCTCATCCTATTAAATCTCACCCAGTGTGGGTCAGATACAGTGATGTAACATCGTGAGTTTGATTCAGTGTTGGTTACATTTTGCTTTTATAAAAGTGTGGTTTGATACAATGTGGATTGGATACAGTGCAGGATACAGTGCAGATTTAATACAGTGTTGTTAATATTGCTGTTTGGATACAGTGTGGATCAGATACAGGTTTCTGTACAGGTTAAATATGTTGCATGTTGAATACAGTGTGGGTTACAATGTGAATAGCATATAGTGCAGGTTAGATACAGTGTTTGTAACAGTGGAGGTTGGATATAGTGCGGGCCTATACAATACTAGCTGGATTACAATGATACAGTTTTGGTTACAGTGCATGTTGTATACAATGCTCGTTATATTGCTGGTCAGATATTGCTGGTCAGGTTGGGTCAAGTGTGGATCATATACAGTGTGAGTAGGATACAGTATGAGTGGGTTGGATACAGTATGGGTTGAATACAGTAAGGGTTACAGTGCGAGTCAGATACAGTGTGGATAAGAAACATTGCGAGTCAGTTACAGTACATACTGCATATAGTGTCTGTCAGATACAGACTGGTATAGGTGACAGTGCAGGATGGATACACTGTGGGTCATATACAGTGCAGGTCAGATTCAGTGCAGGTTGGATACACCTATTGGTATACAGTATTTCTAGCTACTGTAAAACTAAAACTCTATTACAAAAGCTGTCTCTATCAAATATACAGTCATTAATCTAAAATGTGATTTTATGGCTAAAGTACTTTATATGAAATACAGTGCCATTTATTTAGTGGTAATTTCAGTTTCCAAGGGACAGGTTTTTAGTGCTAGCAATGTAATTCAGTTGCTAGTACAGTATTTATCCTAGTTTATCTTCTTTACTAAGTCTTTACTAAAGACTATTGCTGTAATGCAAAGTTCTTAACTAGAGCTGAATGCAAACAGTGAGAGGCAAATACAGCGCTGGTTAGTGTGGATACAGTGCAGGTGTGATACAGTGTGGGTACTTTTTAGTGCTGTATTACAGTACATTACATGATACACCGGCCACCCAGTGGTGAAGCTATGAATTGCATCTTTGCAGACAGCATGACATCATGGCACAACATTATATGAGAACTGATGTCGAGCCAAATGGAGGGCTTTAGTCTGATTATCAGAAAAGTGTATGTGGACACATCTCTGGGCTTGTTTCTCTGATAAACCGGTCCTGTTCCTCTCTAGTAAATGTAATAGAAAAATAAGTATAATGGTAACCTTAACACTGGACCAACAGCATAAGCAAAAACTGTATTCAAAATCTCAGAGTTACCAAAGTCATACATTCTGAGCCTAACCCCAATGCATCACAGCTACCCTACCTCTGCTTCTAATGGTTTGTGCTCTGCATATGGCATGCAGGCAAAATTTGTAGTAGTTAAAGAGCTAAAATATTTTATTGATGAATGACTCATAAATGACAAAATATTTCAAAATATTTTGCACATATCAAACAGTAATTATAATCATCATTGCAATGACTCCTCAGCCACACCATAACTCCCTTCCCAACATTGAACATACTCACCTACACTGGAGGTTGGTCATCAGAGCTCCTATAACTGGTCCCTGGGTAAGTGAGTTTCATTTTATTTTTATTCACTTTTTATTGACCCTGTGATCATCTTGTGTGGCATTGGACACACATCTGGCCTGGTCCCCACTGCTTGTGCCATTGAACAGATCACTCTGGCCTGGTCACCACACTGCTTTATCTTACAAATGGAAACAAGGTAGAAAGATTATACTGTTGCCCACCCAGCAGCTACAAAGGGAATTGTACAGAGATAGTCCTATAAGCTCAAAAAACATGCAAGGTACAAAAAGTGACAAAACCCTTCACCAGCGCTTAGGATAAATACTTATAACTCTCCTTCTTGAGATATCCTTAAAAGTAGGAGCGCTTCTATAATTGTCCACAACAGACTCTGTGGTATATAAATTAAAGGAGATAAAGAAATAACATAGCGTAATCCAGTCCCGATATGGCAATCACGTTCCTTGACCCTCCTTTGTTCTATCCTGGCCAACGCATTTCTACCTATCCTTAGGTCTTTTTCAAGGCATATGATCCATTCAGATCTTCCCACTCTTAAATACCAGTGCAGGAAGTCCATTGTCCAATAACAGTTCAATTCTTTTCCCGCCACGCCGCTGTGCTCGGTGGGCGGAAATGCACAAAGCGGAAGGTCGCGGGGTTCCGTGACCAGAAGTTGTCAAATGACAACTTCCGGCGTCCAATGCCGATACGTCACTTCCGGCGGACATTATCCCACATGTCATGTGGTACTCAGAGTTCCTACTCTGTTGGTTTTGGCAGAAGTTGATTATTCCATACTTCCGGTGCCGGCATCATCGATATATACTTCCCGTCACGGACTCCCGCAAAATAGAAAATCTGGCACGGATTCTAAATCAGAAAGAGAAAATGTATTTAATTTATGCATTATTATCAAGTGTTCAAAGGGTACATTGATCCACTCGTCAACATACACTATAAATAAATACAATTCCAAAAAAATCCACAGTGATTATAAAAACCTTTATAAAAACCTTAAGTGATTATAAAAACCTTCAGTGTTTATAAAAACCATTTCAACTCAAAGTCTGAATTGATCCCGTGTGGTTTCAAGGTGTCAAGCTCATATGTAAATTTTATTATAATTGCACGTCTAAGTCCCGGCGTCTACAGTTTCCTTCCACCATCTTAATGCCTATTATATTTTTTATATGGGTGGTGGAACTGTTATGTTTGATTTTAAAATGTAGGGATAAGGAATGGGTTTCTAAGCCCTTCCTTATATTTCAAACATGTTTCCCCATCCTCACTTTAAGTGGACGGGATGTTCTTCTGATGTAGCACAAATCACAGGAACATCCGATCAAATATATTACATTTTTTGTGTGACATGTAATAAACTCATTGATTTTGAGCTTGACACCATTGACCTCAACCTCCTCAAATTTTCTTACATTGCTCGGAATATTCTTACAAGCAATGCAAGCCCAACAACGGTGAAAGCCCCTAGTTTATATACCCTTCTTGGTTGGCTTTGCAGGGTAAATGCTTCGGGTTAAATTATTCCCTAAATTTTGGGCTCTGTGATAGATAAAATGTGGTTTATGTGGGAGATTAGGTCCTAAAATAGGATCTAATTTTGAAATCTGCCAGTGTTTTTAAAAAAGATTTTTCCACTAGGGCATGTTGTGAGTTGTACTCTGTTCTGAAGGCCCATTTATATGGATTGATTTAATTCGATGGACCAGGTTGCTCACATGGTTTATCTTGTAAAATAATTGTTCTATCTATACATCCCACTGTTTCCCCTTGCTTTTTCCACTACTTCCTTCCTATATCCACTGCTTTTAAATTTATTAACATTATGTTTGCTTGCTCTGAATATCTTTCATTATCCGTGCAGTTTCTTTTTAATCTTTTTAGCTGGCCTGCCGGAATCAAGTCCAACCAATTTTTATGGTAACAACTGTTGATATTAATATAATTTTGAGAATCAGTTGGTTTGGTGTATGTCTTTGTTTTTAAACCACCTCCCTCTTCATAAATGGTTATGTCTAAGAAGTTTGGTATTGCTAATATCGAAAGAAAACTCTATATTTACATCGTTATCATTCAGATAAGTGCAAAAACTATTCAGGGATTCTTGATCTCCACTCCATATAAATAAGACATCGTCTATATAACGTTTCCATGACACCAGGTTCGCTCCCAGCGGATTGCCGTCCCAAACATGTTCCAATTCCCATTGTCCCATGATAAAGTTGGCATAGCTGAGAGCGAACATGGTTCCCATCGTAAAGAGTGGGATGTATAGATAGAACAATTATTTTACAAGATAATTTATGCATTATTAAGTTGTCATCTGACGACTTCTGGTCACGGAACCCCGCGACCTTCTGCTTTGTGCATTTCCGCCCGCCGAGCACAGCGGTATGGCGGGAAAAGAATTGAACTGTTATTGGAAAATGGACTTCCTGCACTGGTATTTAAGAGTGGGAAGATCTGAATGGATCATATGCCTTGAAAAAGACCTAAGGATAGGTAGAAACGCGTTGGCCAGGATAGGACAAAGGAGTGTCAAGGAACGCGATTGCCATACCAGCCAGCCTGCCCGGGGAGCCACTTGGTATTTTCACCTTTCCAAGCCTATATTGAACTGTTTTTCTTTGCAGTTCAATATGTCATGGTAAACAAACACTTTGCACTTTATTTGTCTATGGAAAAAACTTTTAAGCCTTGTTTTAGTACTGTGTGAATTGTATGTTTTAATGTTGTAAATGTCATCATTAAACTGGATTATGCTATGTTATTTCTTTATCTCCTATAATTTATATACCACCGAGCCTGTTGTGTACAATTGGAGAAGTGCTCCTACTTTTAAGGATATCTCAAGAAGGAGAGTTATAAGTATCCTAAGCGCTGGTGAAGGGTTTTGTCACTTTTTGTACACTGCTTTATCTGCCTAGAGATAGAGGGAGCTGTTCATGGCAGGAATATTGCAGTAAGCCCTGTGATTGTTTTCACATGACTCACTGTACGATCTTTTACTTTTGTTTTTAGTGAATTTGGCTAGAATGTTCTGGTTCTGGTTACTTCTAAAATGTGAATTAAAGGGTTTGGAGCCATTTTTCACCAAACTGTTTCAAAGGTCCTTTAATGCATGTAGGCGATACTAAAAATGTAAATAACATTTTAATGCTTAAATACAAACACAAAATAATCAAACTGTGAACACTACTGTAAAGTTCACTGTTTAAGCTTTATGTGTCTAAGGCAGCGGCTCCTAAACTGTGTGCTGTGGCACCCCGGGGTGCCTCATGGTAATTGCAGGGCTTGGATTGGCAGTCCAAAGCTAGGGCCAACTAAAATTCTTTATGGACAATGTAAAAGGCAAAACTAGGTCTTGTTATTGCAAGTCATAAATTATGTGTACAATCAGAAGCAAATCATATACCTTACCACATAATTGAACCTAAGGATGACATTTATTAAATATACCTTATTGATTATTGCAAGACTAAATGGTCTTCCGAAGAAAAAAACTCTCACCACTGCAATCCATTTTAAATGCTGCTGCTAGGATGATCTTCCTTGCAAGACACTCATCATCTGCTTATCCACTCTGCCAGTTCCTCCATTGGTTGCCTGTATCTTACCGTATTAAATATAAAACACTTCTACTCACATATAAAGCTATTAACCATACTGCACCAGAATATATCTCTTTACTTATCACAAAATATCTCCCATCTCGACCACTCCTCTCTGCACAAGATCTGTGTCTCTCTTCTGCACGGATCACTAGCTCCCATTCACTATTACAGGACTTTCATCGGGCTGCTCCCACCCTATGGAATGCCCTTCCACGCACAATAAGACTCTCCACTAGTCTCCATACTTTCAAGTGTTCCCTGAAAACTCACCTCTTCAGGCAAGCCTATCATATTTAAGTTCCACAAGCATAACCCTCTGAGGCACTTATGTAATATATAGCTTCCCTTCTGAACTTGTAACTTGGTGGGACTGCTATGCTATTACTGGTGCCTGTCCTTGTGTTTCCCTCCTATATCCCTATAGATTGTAAGCTTGCAGAGGGCCCTCCTACCTCCAAGTCTGTCTGTTGTTACCCATTTTTTTTATCACTGTCTACTATTGTAAAGCACAACAGAATCTGCTGCGCAATATAAGAAACTGTAAATAAATAAATACTTTAGGGTGCCATGATTCAAAAAAGTTTCCACTGGTCTAAGGTTTTAAAAATTCAAAGATATCTGAAACATGTTTAATTTTTAAATGATTAGTGGTACCAGCATAACAATAGTGCTGCCGACCCCACTGCAGCTTGGGGGAGCAAGCACTGGTGCGGTCTGTGGGGGGCACAGCTAATAACATTTCAAAGTAGTGTAGAACGCAAGCCAATCAGAGCTTGCAAATCAGCAGGGAGAGGCGGATCCTGATTGTCTGTGAGTTGAAGCCTCATTTAAACCTTTTCTTTTATAAGGACTGACTCAGCAGTGGCGGTGCTACCTTTGACATGCTGACACGCTGAAATGGCCACAGGAGGTACTAAAGGGAAATGCTGCTGAGCCGGGTCCTGGGAGCAGTGCACACTTCTTGGACTGATACCTCACAGCACCTGGACTGCAGCTCATAGCTTGTACATAAGCTGGGGCTTGGAGTACACTCACTGTTGGGAATAAGGATGAACAAACCTGGCTGACTACTTGCTCTGTCCAGGTGGGAACACCTCCCCAGTTGCCATGCTGCACAGAGGAATTAACTGCACTTGAAGTCGACCGGAGGTGCCCTGGGATCTAAGTAACGTGAGTAGGCAGGTGGGGGTGGGATATATGGAGGGAAGAGTTCTCCTGTATGCCTAGAGAGGGCCAGATCCATGCCCCCATAGTCTAACCCTACTGTACCTGAAGTGCCTAAACCTAATCCTACCCCCAATGTAGCCTAAGCCTAATAATTACAACTGGGATGCAGACAGTTGGAATTACACCGTATAAGGGCCTGTATGGGGGCAGAAAGTATTTTGGCTGGGGGGAGCAAAATTTATAGTTACACCACTGTACCAATATAAGTGTGACCGAAGACTTGCAGTATAAACACCAGTGGCTTATCCGGGTGGGGCTGCAGCACAATTCCAGATGGAAATAGGGGAGCCACACCCACTGCCACTAACTGCCATTCCTAACTGACTCACTGGCAATGAGTGTTGCTCCCCTCTTTGAATTTTGAACTGTGGTGCAGCACCTCATATGAGCCTCCCCTGATAAGCACTGATGTGTCTTTAACCCAAAAGTGGCTTTGAGTGTTGCCACTTGCAATGATTTGTTGGTATTTTTATTTTAAGTAGTCATGTTAGGCTTTAGCCAATTGTTGAATGGGGAGGACTTTTTTTTAGCTAATCCTAGAGTGATGCAGTATAACTGTCCATTTGTTCCAGTTTTCCCGCTCTCCCTCCCCTTTGTTGTGTGGTTTGAAAGTTGGTGCATGGTGGTAAAGAACGGTTACTTGTTTAAGTTACATTTTTGCCTCAGTGTATGCACTCTACTTTTGCCTCAGTGTATGCACTCTAGATAAACCATTTTAATGGATAAGAAATGGTTACACCACCTAAGGTGGGTTGAGCAGTGTAAAGTAGAACACCAATATTTTGTATGTGTTTGGTTTCACTTTTTCCTTTTATAATGCTAATCTCATTTAACCTTTTCAGTTCCAACGTTGCTGTGAGAGATGTGCAAAATACTCACTATAAATGCTAACGTCGCTCACCTTTTTTTGGATGCAATGTTTAACAAAACTTCAATTAATTGACTTCAGATCATTTGCTGGCAATAATTAAAGTGGTTCATATTCCTCGACTAAGCATTGACCTTGGCATTTTTAGCGAATATTTTGCACATCTCTCACAGCAACGTTGGCACACAAAGGGTTAAAATGTAAGCTCAAATATAGTACTTGTCAAAAATAAAATAGACAAAGAATTTATGTATATGTATTTGAAGTAGTTTACAGATAACTTATAAATGTTAATAAAAAAAGATACCCCTTGAACAATCAAAACATGGTCTCTGAGGATTTCTACTGGGCTCAATGATCTTCTATAAAAGTAAGTACAAATAAGACTTGGATCAAATATATTTCTCATTTTTATAACAAAATAGATGTTTTATGAGATGATCACAGAGGATCATTTATTTTTTCACATGATAGATAGTATTAGTAAAAATGATTTGATACAGCTAGTAATTTGTAGGGTACAGAGGGGTTCAGATATATTTAGAATCTGCTTTTTACATAACAGACTAACCAGAGAATGTTTCATAGGCAGATTATAGAACATATTTTATAATGTTTAAACAGATTCATCATACATTAAAATCTTTGCATATATTCCCTTTGAAGTCATTTTTTTAATGCAGCATTTATTAACTAGGCTTCTTTTCTATGGTACCTCCAGAAAGAGCTCAGACATCAAGGAATAGATTATACAATGGATAAAATTAATAAGGTACATTTCTCTTCACTAAATTCCAAAAAGGGAAGATAGTGCTAATAAGGAAATACATGAAAGTTGGGTTAGAGATTGTGGTACTTGTGTATTATCACGGCGCCCATGATATTAGGTCGCACGACATATAATCGCATCGCATGGCATACACCAGATGCACATCGATGCGATTTTAAGCCCCCTATACGATGTTTCATTGTATAAGCACCCTAATGGGGGCTTACAATGTTAAATGCACCCCAACGCCACCCCCACTATGAACGCCAACCCGAAGCGTGCGCGTCGTATGACCTTTTAATACCCCCACTATCCACGTCGGCGTGGAGTTGATTTTATACAGTGTGGCGAGCGCATCGAGCCCCGCGTGGGGATGCGTATTACTTTACATGTATTACGCATCCCCTCGTGGGGTTCGCTACGCTCGCCACACTATATAAAATCAATGTACCATATACCGCTAATTAGTGCCCATATTTTCAATATGGCCTCTTAGTAAATTGGGAATCACCATTCGTTTGAATGGTGATTCCTATTTGTATTCTGTCGATAGTGTATACATTCGTATTTGTAAAACAATGCAACGGCTCCGGCTAGATTGGCACACTTTGTTCCTTCAGTTACAGGGGAATGCCCCAAATGCCATATAGCAAAAGGCTCTTTCCTCCACTGCTTCTGGGAATGTGGCAAAATCAGAAGGTTTTGGAACAAACTGATCTCTAATATTTCCACTTTATAAAAATTAAGACTACTCCAGACCCCTTAGTATGTTTGTGTGCAAACTTTGACTCATGGGAAATAGGGTTTATCAAAGAAAAAAGAGGGGAGTGGTGACGCTTTAAAAAAGTGTCACCATCAGGGCGCTTATAAAAAAAAGGAGGAATTTTTTGTATGTATTTATATATATATATATGTAATATTAATAGTAAAAATAAATAAATATTTTCAATTTAGCAGCAGTTTTTTTAGTGTACAAGTGTATGTACACTGTAGCTAACCTATTCTTGGGCACACTTGCGTGTGTCCAGTTAGGTAGCCTGAGAGATACAAAAACAAACAAAAATAGGAAAAACTGTGCTAGTTGTCTGGCACCATGTAAGAATACTCCTTTACACAAATTGTTTTTTGAAATGATGGTTTTTGTAAATCATCAACATTTATTATTAAAAAATGTATTCAGGTGGCCACCTTTAAATACAACAATAATGTTATATACACTAAAAGATAATTATTATGCACAATGTATCTTTAAAATATTTATCCACTTCAAACGGAATGCATGGACACCTTGGAAAATTGTTTGTCAAAATGACCGTTGTTATTGAGTCTTTGTATTTATATTTTGCAATAAATGAGCAGCTGTAGATAAGATTAGTTTGGAATACGCACAGTCTTGTAAGTTACAATGCGCCAATTGTGGCGTTTCTCACCTGCACCTCCGTGCGCTGTGACTCCGGGTGATGTTATGGCTGTTGAGTGTCCCTCCGGTATGGGTGCGGGGATGGGAGCTGACAGACATAGATGGTGAAGGGGTCTTCGCTCTTACCCTCTCGGGAGCTCTCACTGATGGCTGTTTTTACCGACGGCGCTTCTCTCACAAGGGCTGTGGTGATCATTGAGAGTGCACGGGAGCTGCGGACCTGTGATGGAAGGGTCCGGGCTGTGGTCTTGATCTCCCTGCTGCCACCGCTGATTGAGAGGGGCTAGGGCGTCTCTCCCACCGAAGCTACCGTCACCCGTACACTCTGGAGTTCTCAAAGCTACCGGAGATGCTGGCGCCGGAGGAGATGGTTGATTCGCAGGTGTGTCGGCTTTTTCAGGATGTAGACTACTTTGCAAACAATCGGTCCAAGGTGTCTCTGGCTGGGGCTTCCCTCTAACTCATTTCGCCCCTAACAATGGGGGCTTTTTCAAAGAGTGTCTGCCATTTGTTTTTTCTCAGTTGATATACCCAGCACTTAATTGTTTTTTCTTTCCAATTGGACTGAAGGTAATGAATCAGGTGTGAATAATTTGTAATCCTATATGAGTGCACAACTTGGATTTGCTTTGGTTTATTTTTTAGAATAGAAATTCAAAGTCCAATTGCATGTATTTTTTCATATATAAGATCACAAAGTATAAAAATAAAGATAAATAAATATCATATAAATGAAAAATAAATAATAAAAAATTGAAAAAATAATAAAAATAGATACATAAATAAACACAATTATTATTAAGTAATTGTTTAGATCAAATAGTTCAAAAAAACATTTATACATTCATACAGTTATACAAAACCATTCATTTTTACATAGTTTATTAACAAATAAAATGAGATGAAGAGACTATCAGGAGGATATTTACCACATGTTTACATATTATGATATCATACCCATAGATACATTGATTTATATTAAATATATAAATTCAAAAAGAGAACTGATATACTAGAGAGTCATTTAAATTCATAGTATTAAAAAATTCCGTATTTATTACTAAAATTAGTAAATTATAACTTATTTTTATATTATCTTCCTGTCGCTGTGTCTGAACCAAGGACCTCTTACATATTAAGCTGCTGTTGTGACTGCTAGAGCCACAGCGCTCCCATACGTTTTTTTTTTTTTTAGGTCATTTTGATCAGTTGATTTGCGTGTATAGTTTATATGACAAAAAAAAGGGAAAGAAAGAGAGAGAGAGACATGTACACATGTATATTTTACAAGAGGTAACAAGGAAATCTAAAAATTAGAATAATCAGAAAAATATATGAACAAAAAATAATAATAAAAAATAATATATATATATATATATATATATATATATATATATATATATATATATATATATATATATATACATATATGTATCAAATTCCAGAATCCAGAAGTGTACCTTCCTGACATACCGTTATAGAAACTCTTATTTTTTTATTTTTTTAAATTGATTTATTCTTGGTCATATTATTTATTTTCATTATTATAAAGGACTTATGTTATGGAGTCAGAAAGGCATATACGTACACATTAAACATTCCATTACCATCATTAATATATTTTTATTTTTATATTTATTTACTTAATTACTAACTTTTAAAGGGTCCTTACTCATTTAATAATTAAATATATTTCTCCAAAGATTGCAATTATATTTCTTCTAAGTTTTTGTTCTTAGGATTTGGGTCTCCCTGTATAGAGCATAGCCCGTGCCACCTCCCCTCACAGTCCCAGTCTACGGTTTGGAGCTAGCCGGATACAGGAGTCACAGTGCTCCTCCATAACTCTGCACAGGTCTTTACTCTGTGGATCCCCCCACCCCACATATATACTCTGGAGTTCTCAAAGCCAGCATCTCCGGTGGCTTTGAGAACTCCAGAGTGTATGGGTAACGGTAGCTTCGGTGGGACAGACGCCCTAGCCCCTCTCACTCAGCGGTGGCAGCAGGGAGATCAAGACCACAGCCCGGACCCTTCCATCACAGGTCCGCAGCTCCCCTGTGCACTCTCACTGATCACCACAGCCCTTGTGAGAGAAGTGCCGTCGGTAAAAACAGCCATCAGTGAGAGCTCCCGAGAGGGTAAGAGCGAAGACCCCTTCAACATCTACGTCGGTCAGCTCCCCTCCCCGCACCCGTACCGGAGGGACACTCAACAGCCATAACATCACCCGGAGGCACAGGTGAGAAACGCCAAAATTGGCGCATTGTAACTTACAAGACTGTGCATATTCCAAACTAATCATATCTACAGCTGCTCATTTATTGCAAAATATAAATACAAAGACTCAATATCAACTGTCATTTTGACAAACAATTTTCCAAGGTGTCCATGCATTCCATTTGGAGTGGATAAATATTTTAAAGATACATTGTGCATAATAAATATCTTTTAGTGTATATAACATTATTGTTGTATTTAAAGGTGGCCACCTGAATACATTTTTAAATAATAAATGTTGATGTTTTACAAAAACCATAATTTCAAAAAACAATTTGTGTAAAGGTGTATTCTTACATGGTGCCAGACAACTAGCGCAGTTTTTCCTATTTTTGTTTGTTCATGGGAAATAGGACCAAACAAACAACGGCTCCTCCCCCTCCTCACAATCCTAGTAACCTTGGCTAAAAAAGGCATTCTCACCCGCTGGACTTCATCAACCTCTCCCACAATAACAGAGGTCAATAACAAACTTCTTCAACAGATATACTTCGACAGAAAATCATCTACGATTAACATTGAATGTGGTATATTCTAATTTTATAAGAAGTGTGGACTTTACATAGATACCCTACCCCAACAGACACAAGATCAGATCTTTTGTATTTTTGAATCCACTGAATGGTATCTTCATAGACAGCTCTTATTGAGTCGAGGTTGAAGTGTTAACATTTTTTATCCTCCCTAAATCCATGAGACTTGCTAATGATGTAATTACATCCTAGCAACCATATGGTGTTTTATGGCTATATCTATGTCCCCCCCCCCCCCCCCACACACACACACACACACACTTTCCTTTATGTGTCTCATGGTTTATGTCTAGTGTCTTGTGATCCTCCCCTACACCCACTTATTTCACTGTTATTAATATTCAAAATTATATGTATTGTTATGTGTAATGTAAATACACTAAGTAGCACTTATTATGACAATTAAGAACTCATCTAAAGTATTAGACATAATTGATATTTATTACTGCAGGGCATTCATTCTTCATCAACAATACATTGGCGAGACCATTAATAATCCAGCTGACTAATTGAAACAATGTTTGTCTGAAGATATCCAATATGCACCACTATTGTCTTGTCTATAGATAAATGCATGCATACATAAATGTCTTAGTGTATGCCCAAATACGTATGTTATTTGACATGTTTTCTCCCCCCATTTGTCATCTGTCAAACTTTAAATATTTCAAACAAAAAAATGTTTTTAATGTTCATATAACTTCAATCAGAGCAAGATTGTTTAAAATCTTCTTTTTGTGCGTATGTCTTTTTTATTTCCTAAGACTCCCAGCCTGTAAAATAAGTTGCTCATCAACTTTTTTAAACTTGCATGTTCTAAAAAGTTGTTGTGAATTCTATTTCGGTTGTAAAATGGGACACATTATGCCAGTTTTGTAAAATACAAAAATGAATGAAAAAAAATGCACCCTGGTGAATTGTATGAAATTGTTTATGGAGTAAAAGGAATGCTGAATCAACCATCTGTTTTATTCCTTATAAATTATGGATTACTAAAACCACAAACAAATCAAATGCTTAAAGGCATTTTCGGAGAGTGATAAAGACATTAACTTGTTGCTATTCATGCAGGAATGGAGAAAATTGTATTTTAATATATAGATCTCAGGAGAAACAGAATAGACGAGCAGATGTAGTCAGAAAATATATTTAAAAAAACATTAAAAATACTGATCTGTAATTGTAAGTAACTCACAACTGTAGGTCAGGTATTTTGTGTTAGAATGATCACTGTATTTGTCCTTTTCAGACTTAAGGTGCCCATATACTGAGGCGATTTGGTCCGATTTCGGCTGATTACGACCATTCGGCACATTAAATCAGACCAATTAGTCTCCCCCTGACATGCAGTCGGGTCTGATGCGAAGTCCCGTGCACTTCGGACCCGAACATGTGGTCAGACGGGCTGGCCGTCCGACCACCCTTTCTGGGACCTCCCTCCTGGCGGCAAAGTGGGCGGGAAGCAGGGACGCATGCGATCCATCACAACGGATCGCATGCGTCCCTGCAGCCGGGAAGGTCCTGGCGGCTCGCAGGCTGTCTGGTGTCCATACACTGCTGCGATGTCTCGCAGCAGTGTATGGGCACCTTTATATTTTTGGAAAGTCCACCTAGGCTTTTCAATAAAATAAATACTATAAATACAGTAATTAAAACTAGAACCGTTTTGACACCTGTCCTCAAGTTTTGACACCTGTCCTCATGATTATTTTGGGATAGTCCATTTTGATAAATAAATAAATAAATAACCGTCACCCTCAAAGGTATATTTTAACCGCCAAAAAATAGAAATACATACATAAACCACAGATAGGGCATTTTTGGCCCACATAGAAATTCATCAATGTTGGTTGTTATACATCGTGAATGGCCATTGTTTTTTTTCAATCACTCATACAAAGAACATGGTTGGTGAGCTTTATATCAGCTTCATACCCAAGATTGACCATTTTCTGCTGATTATATGGGTCTTTCTAGATGTTAGGGACCTACTGTATATATATATATATATATATATATATATATATATATATATATATATATATATATATATATATATATATATATATATATAACTTCAACAAACGAGGCGGCACTCATCAGGCTTGATATGCAAAAAGTCTTATGTTTATTGCAACATGTTTCGGGAGTAATGTCCTCCCGTCGTCAGGGATAAAACAACAGTGACCCAGATCAGTTTAAATACATCACTAGTACAACCTCCACCAATGAGATTCACCTAATCAAGAGGCCTCACCTCTCAACCTGTGGGTCCACAAAGGTATACGCCTCACAGGGAATCATAGTTACCGGCACACCTTGATTATAAATTAGTACATAAAAAACGTGCAAATAATGAAAATAACAAAGATACAGACATAATTAAAAACATTGCACTGCATTAGATAGAATAATATACCTGAACATGATGTTATTAGGTGCAATATAACCATTAAAGTATAGCTGATGGACAAATATAGTGTTACAAGAAGCAGTGTAGACCCAATTTTTCATTTAACCCTTTAGGGGCCATAGCATCTAATTTCATGATCCACATACTTTCACATCTAAGTAGACGTTGTCCCCGATTCCCCCCTCTTTTAGACAGGGGGATATGGTCTATAATCTTAGTGCGTAAGCTGGACACAGAGTGTCCAGCTTCAACAAAATGACGTGGTACTGGCATATCACCCTTACCAGCTAGCAGAGCCGCTCTGATGCTGGCCCGGTGATTTGCCATCCTTTCACGAAAGGTGGTCTCGGTTTTGCCCACATATATATAGCCACACGGACAATATAATATGTAGACAATAAACTTAGAGGTGCAATTAACCACGTGTCGGATAAGAAACTTTTTTCCACTGTATGGATGCACAAAACTGTTTCCCGTAAGCAGGGAGCTACAAGTTGTGCAACCTACACAGCGGTAACAACCTGGGGCTTTTGTTAAAAAGTGAGTTGGTGCTTCGGGTTTCACTAGATTGGTGATGTCTAATTTGACCAATCTATCACGTAGATTGGCGCCCCGTGTGTATGCGGGCATCAATCTGGCATTGTGTAATGCCGGAAGGTCCCGGTCAGTATTCACTGTTGGCCATAAGGTTTTAATGTACTTATTTATGCTATTGCTGGATTCAGTAAATCTGTTAACCAACGGGACAATTTTAGCCCCTACATCAATATGCGTTTTGTTGCTTAAACATTCTAAGCGTGTGATACCAAGTACTTTATTTTTAGCTCTCAACAAATCTGGTTTGGGGTACCCTCTATCTAGGAATCGCTCAATCATCTTGTCAAGTGTAGAGATGGTTTCTTCATGATCGCTAACCACCCTTCTAACCCTTAGCATTTGGGAAAAAGGTAAGCCTCTACGCAATGGTAGGGGGTGGCAGCTACTGTGAAATAACAGAGAATTGCGGTCCGTTTCCTTGATGTGCAGACCAGTAGAAATTTTACCCTGTCTAGATCTAATTGACACATCTAGAAAAGACACCATTTCATGGCTAGTGATAAAAGTAAATTTAATTATATATATATAAAGATCACTATTATTTATGTGTTGGGGTTTCAAGATTGGAAATTTGTATTTGAATCTTCGCAATTGTTCTTTCATAAGAGTGGAAACAAAAGGGAGAAGTACTGTAGTTCTGAAGCACTGCAGCATTGCTCGTCGCCACATCTATATGTCCTATGAGAATTTGAGTTTGGGGGGACAATATTTCAAGTAACGGTGGATCTGAGAGCAGAGCATATTGTTCAGACAAATCGTGTGAGTGTGACAACAATTATCCTGAAGACCCTTCAAATGTGTGTTGTCACGAAAAACTAATAAGAAAACTATTTTGTCAATCAAATGTCTTTATGTTGATACTCATATTATGTTGATATTCATGTCATTGTCAATAACAGATTTTGTCCTATAACAAACTCCTCTTTCATTTCCCTCCCATTGTCACCTCATCCAAAAGAAATCCTTATCATCGAGATGTCAAAAGGGAACACTGGAGATGTTCCAGCAGATGGTGCTGATGCCACTGGTGCAGTCGGCATTCTGCAAGATGGCAAGGATGACCAGGATGCAGATGTACACAATGCTGGCAATGTGATGCTCAGGATGCTGATGATGTAGAAGTGATTGTGCACCTGACGAAGAAGTTATATAGGTAGCTGCTAGGACTGCACTTACCTATTCAGACTGCCATATATACCTGTGTGGAAAAGCAATTTCACTTAGGCTAAGATATGAAGTTTGTATCACTATTTATGCTTTAGTGTGTTATTATTTACCTGTAGATATTTCACTATGCAATGAAAACTTCTTGACTTGATTGTACTCGATTGCAGTCATTAAAAAAGTCATACTTCTTAAAACATTTACCAAAAACCTACAGAAGTGCAAGACTTAACTGAATAGTTTTCGTTTATGTCACAATTTTTTTCAAAAATGTAACTAACTGAGATGATTATATGCAGTGTTTAAAATAAAAAAAAATGTTATTTGATCATCAGAGGGTCTCTGCCACACAATTGATACATCTCTTTTATGAAAATGAGTTGTGGGCCAAAGACACATTTGATTACCATTTTTGTTTGTTTGTTTTGTCAGCGGTATTAGGGGTTCGCAACGTCTGAAAGTTATTTTGTTAAAAGTGACAGGTCAAAGCCCCAAACATTGTCATCATGTGCATTTTTATTTAGCCTGTTGGGATGGTGATCGAGAATGTATGAAAAAGTATGAACATAGAGTTTGTTAAAGTGACTCATAGAAGATTCTTAACTAAGTGTCTGGGTTTATTAATAAACAGCTATATGAATATGCTGGAATATAGTAGTTATGCAGGGGTTAACAGTAAAAAAGCAGAGGCAAGGTAGAAGTAGTACAGTATTCATAACTCCCAACTGTTGTGATTAAGGAGGTATAGTCCTGCCATTTGGACAATGTCCTGCTATACATTACAGAAGGCTAGAGTAGCAATTCAGTGCAGAGATCAAACCTCCTGGAGGACTCTGGGTCCTAGGGCACCGCATGTATGCAGAGGAGACAGTGCTGGAGTGCACTGCTCTCTTATAGTGCATAATATGTACATTACATGAAAGCTTTAAGATGGTAACATACCTCCCAATATTTAGACATACAAAATCTGGATAAAATAAGTAATTTTCCTGATCCACCTAAGCCCTTAAATGATATGCCTCCAAACCCCCAATCCAAGCCTCTTCCCACTTTCTTCTAAGGCCTGCTTTTCAAAGGTCCACAAGTCTGAACTGTGCCATTGAAATCAAGACAGTTGTGAGATATGTGATTAAAATGTAAAAAAAAAACAGCATTTGAATGTGTTTCATCAACACAAATGTTATGACACAAATTGCAACTGGTTGTCTATATATTTTTCAGTATTAGACTTTATTATTTCAGTGTTTCATTTTGCTGTAAAATTTATTTAAAGAATCATGTAAGTGGTCCTGTCAGATTTACTGCACTGCAAACAAATGTTCCAGTACGTCAAGCTGTCTGCATCAATCTTCTTTCATCTGAAGCCACTATTTTTATGAATTACTCATTATTATGGAAGGGCCTTCTTTGGTTCTTTTCATCTGGTGTTTAATGAAACAGAAAATCATTTCTATCAACAATTGCTCTTATTAAAGTCTATTTTTTGTTAGATCATCTCTCCTCTCTTCCCCACTTTATATTTGACAGTGCAATATTCTCCCCTTTATTGAAGTATACTATAGGAATCTCTTTGGGGAAATCAACTTATGTTCAGAAAATGTTTCTCACCTACGATGAACAAGTTCATTACAGGACCTTAAAAATATACCATGAGTGAAATAATTTCCTGCTCCGGTCCATGTCAAGATTCAAAACCTATAATACATAATAATAAATATCTCAATTAATTTATAAATGCATTCGAAAATATTATTTTAATCACTAGACAATTTTCATTTTTGATTGAGATAATACCTTGGGCCAAATGTAATAGGGTGAAAGTTTCAGAAAGTGAGAGATTTTGGGAGAGTTTTCCCATGTTTTTTAAAGCAGCAATCAACTACATGGCAAAATCAGCCTGGTTTTGCAGTGTAATTGATTGCTGCTTTAAAAAACATTGGAAAACTCTCCCAAAATCTCTCACTTTCTGAAACTCTCACCCTATTACATTTGGCTTATCTTTTTTTACTTTTAGCTAATACAGTTACAGAATGCAAAGGGGAATTAAACCCCTGAGTATGTGATGGTCTCTACCTCTTGACACAGAAGAATTACATAGGGGTGTGAGGTTTTCTAATGTTATGGTAGGGCAAATGTTTGATTGTCTGAACTGTAAGCAGACCTTGTTAAAGAAGCCCTAGGTGTGTACATTCTCCTAGCCTCCTTCTCCTTTTTTTGTTGTGGGTTAGCTGTTGTTGGGCTTGTTTGTGGTGGGAAAGAATGGATGCAGTTGACATCTGCAATGGGAACATGAGATGATCTCCCCTCTAAAACACAGTTTAGGCTGATTCTACTCTACTGGGATCAGTGGCATCATTGGTCCAAGTGGGCCTCATCTTGGCTTGTAGGTAGATACCTTGAGTGTGGTAATGGGTGTGGATATGTAAGGAGATTAGTGTGAGTACGCAGATGGAGACATTGCTTTGTGGGGCCACCAAACTTCATCTTTACTTTCTTTAAGCTTAATTTATTTAGTTCATGGGTAGTAAATAGAACTAGATTAAAATGCCTTCCTTTTCCCCTTATACATGTCTATGAATTATTATTTAATTATTGTGAAGTTTAAGGGGCAGATGTATTAAGCTTGGAGAAAATATAAACTGGAAATAAAGCGAAGAAAATGTAAAAGGAGATAAAGCACAGCCAATCAGCTGTGTTTGAAAAAGATAGTTGGGAGTTGATTGGCTGGTGCTTTATCTCCTTTTACCTTTTCTCTGCTTTATCTACAGTTTATCTCTTCTCCAAGCTTAATAAATCTGCCCCTAAGATCTTTTACTTGACACTGGAAATTAAAAATATAACACAAATATAATGTTCTATACTAAGTAAATAAGTGCCTCACAAAGTGAATAATTTTCATTATTTTAGCTATTGATAATGATTTTTCTGAGTATTAAATATTTGATTAGCAGGAACACCTCTAATATAGTAACATAGTAGTTTAGGTTGACAGAACCTTTAGGTTGACAGACTTACATCCATCAAGCTCAACCTGTAACAGGACCTGTTAGAAGTTGTATGCCAAGTTACACAAAGCACCAGTTTCAGATAGAGAAAACGGGAAGGGAACTGGTGCATGTCAATTAGATCACATTATGAGCCTGCCCTGTATCAGATCTGAATGGAGAGGCTATCGCTGTTGCTTATGCAGAAGTAGCAGCGATAGCACTAATATAGTAATGCAGCAGGGGGCATTACACTGCTTGCTGCATTACTGATCTGAGCTGTGTCCTAGGACGCAGCATCAGATCATCTGTGACATCCAGGATCCAAAACGGCAGTGAGAATTGTGGTAAGCAGAAACTTGTCACCTGCCCCTTGGTTAGCCCAGCTACCCTTTATTTGGCTTCTTTCTATATCTATAGATATGGGACAAGATGCACATATCTGACCTCTCTGCCTTTTCTATCTTTTCCCATATGTTGGCTGATGCACATATGAGGGGGTTATTAACATACATGGGGAGTAGAAGAAGCACATTTGGAAGGCAGAGGCACATATGGTGGGGTCCGGGCTATATATGGGGGAATAGGCTCACGATGTGACGTGCTGGCGGGGGGTAACTCTGCTGCCATAATTTGAATAATGGAGTCATCTGTGATACATAAAATTAATTATTATTTTGTGGCCACGCTCCTTCTCGTGAAGCCAATCCCCTATATTTTTGGCTTAAGCACCCACCAGCAAAAACATAAATCGGCACCTATGTGTGCCACCCCTAGGTACGTGCTTCCCATACCGAATGGGAAGTTTGCCACTGACTGTCGACATATACACTGCTGACTTAATGATCACATACTGTACAATAAAGGACTAGCTTCCTGTGATCTAAACAACAAACACTTCCCTTGTTTCCAAAGTGACTGCACGGTTAATTTACCCAGCTTTGCCCTGTACTAAAAGAATCAGATTTATTTTTGTTTTACTTATTCGTTTTATGGTCTTTAATGCAAATACAACTGAAGTTTTCCCAAAAGAAAGTTCTGTCAGGCAGAGCTGGCAAGACGCAAATTTTTCATTTTAGTTATCGTTTTTTTTTTTTTAACATACAGATGATTTAGAAACCATCACAGCTTTTCTTTGCATTTCCAAATGTTGTAACCTGTAAAACTTCTCATTTCTAAACTGCCGTCCATAATATATCAATACTAAATATTCCTATTTCCATTGGAGAACTAAATGAAATGAGACTCCAAGCCAGACAGCACCTTTGTTTCTCAATTTCTTTGTGTGCAATCTGTGGATTTCAATGCATACTAACAGAACCTTTTGCCTCTTATTCCTGTAATATTTTCTTGCCTCTGAGATAAACCTATCATTCTTTCCATGCTCTTCAAAGATAACGCCTCAGCAAGATATTTTTACTTTTGGGTCAAGACCTGTATATTTCTCTACCCCTTTCATATACATGATGCGTCTGTGTACTAAGTCCCCGAATCTTCATTTTGTATTTCACTATCAGCACTTTATGAAAATAAGGGATGATTTTTGAATTTCAATCAAAACTTGCAATGAGAAACAGACCCTTTCTGCTTTGCCTTATTTTTTCCCACCTGCCTCGGTATAAAATCTGGGTGTATGACCTTTCACTCACTTATGGTGATTAAGCATCCACTGTTGGTGCATTGCTTCTCGCAGCATTTGGAAAACTCATGCGAAAACAGATTAATGATCCCTACTGTACGGTAAAAGCTGTTAATGCATTATAACAAACGACTGTGAACAGAGATTTAGATTTGAGACAGGCATGTAGAAAGTAGAAACCCAAATTTAAATTGTGCATTTATGCACGTGTGCACTGAACCCGCATTCCACTGTGGAACACAAGGCCGATAAACAAAGCATGAATTGGACATGTGCGTATATGTGCTACACAATGACACATTACATTAATAGAGCTACTGGGGCACTTCCATGTCATTCAAGGGGAATTCCCATAAAATCTGAATTCTACTGTGGAATGCTGGGCATAACTAGGTATTCGCATTATACCTATGTAAGGGTTCTGTGTTCCACTGCAGACCATATATCAAACCAACCAATCAGCTCCTAACTTCCATGTCACAGACTGTGTTTGAAAAATGTCAGGCAGAAGCTGCTTGGTTGGTGGTTTATCACTTTCCATTTTATCACTTTTGAAGCTTAGTGCATCTGGCCCAGGGTGATGGTGAGAGCAAGTACACTGAGTTGGAGGATGAGAGCATGATTTCTGATGGAGAGTTACAGCAAGAGTGAGATAAGGGATTGTGAGGTAGAGTCATTGGAAGGCTGAAGGCAGATACACTGACGGGGAGTTACATGGCAGAAAGAATGCTGGCAAGGTAGTTACAGTGAGGGCAAGGACAACAAACTGAGGTGGAGTTTTTTTTTTTCAAATAATATTTATTGAAGATTTTTCAATACAATTAGAAATGTAAAGAACATTATGTATGCTTGTATAAATAGCATAACAAATAAAGTAATTGGAATCAAATTGGTTCACATTTGTTATAAACAGAAATATTTTAGACATGCATACTTTACAATATTACAATTTTACATATCAAATAATTATAAAAACAAATTTACAACATACTGTAACACATGTATAAGAAAACAAAGGAAAGGAAAAAGATGGGGGGGGAGAAAAGGTGAGAAAAGGGGAGTAGTAGGGGGAGAGGTGGGAGGCATGTGGTTAGGATGTGATTCTGAATTTAAAAGGGGTCTATAAATTTATCTGCAGAATGTGCTGAAGTATTTTCGAATGTGGAAATAATGTGAATCCTTGTAGCCACGTCTAAAGTAGTAATAAACAACTTCCATTTTTCATAGAACTTGCGAGCTCCATCCTGCAAATTCAATCTTGCATATTTGCTTTCAAAATATAGTATTTGAATACATTTGCGCTTAACAATTGAGGAGCAGAGGTTTTCATCCAGTACAATATAATACATTTCCTTGCTACGGCAAGTATAGTAATTAAAAGTGGGATTGTATTTTTGGTAATTTTGTCCATCTGCCAGTTACGGAAACCAACTCCCATAACTCCCATAGCAGCAGAGGGGTCAAAAACTAAATTTGTGGCAAAAATTCTATTTATAAATGTAACAATTTTATTCCAAAATATTTTCAATTTGTAGCAGTCCCAGATACGAGTGATTAATCCGCCACAGTAGTTCTACATTTGATGCAGTATCTTTTTTCTTCCAAAACCATGTCACCTTTGATAAGGAGTAATATAGGCTCTACTGTATCTCAAGTATACTTCCTGAACATATACAAAGTTCAACCCTTTCATGGAAATACGTAGCATGCATACCTACAATATCATCTTGACTAGAGTTGGCTGTGTCGGTTACAGTGCTCTGGTCATATGTGTGGCTGGAGCCGCTTAACTGAGTTGGTCAAGCTGAAGAGATTAATAGTAGAAGGTATTAGTTAAGTGCTCACCTTGTGCCTAGATGGTGTGTATTGTGAGTGGGTACAATATGTGGCACAATAGTAAATATTGTTCAATGTGGTGTTTATTGCTTCATAAACATAGCACAACAGTGTAGACAGTGGTGACTGAAATAGAAATATACCAATATAAATGTGCAGCAAACAGTGTGGAACAATACAGCTGTACCTGGAATGAGCCCTGTGGGGGATCAGGGTGCCAACGGACCCCTTTGTACCATAAACATATGTAGGCTTATGTCTCATTCAGGTGGGTGTGTGGTGATCAGCAGGATCTTGAATAAGCCCTATAGGGTATCAGGGTGTCAACAGACCCCTTTTAACCATAAACCCCTCAGGGCTTATGTCTTATTAAGGTAGCTGAAAATCACGGGGAGTGGGTCCCCTAGGGGAAGGTAAGTCTGTCCGCTGGGAGTTAAATGTCACATGTGTGGTGTAGGTGAAGAGATGGCAAGGAGTGGCGTCCCACTCACTTGCCTCTTACCCCTGGCGGTTCTGCAGAGTTGTGCAGCGGTGTTATAAATGCACAGTCACTCTGTAAAGCTCCGGCACATTTGCGCCTGGTGGCCCGCAGTGCTGGACGGTGTGTGCCCGGCTGAATGTTATGGTCCTCTGCTGTGCAGTGTTTGCTCACGGCTCCACAGTCCCCTGGACCTGGATGCAGCTTCCGGGTTTGCAGGATGATGTCACCGGGATCTGTGCACTTTACTCTGCCCGAGGAGACTGTGCCGTTTGTTGGAGTGTGGTGGAATGGTCACTGGTGGGTGTGTCCAATGAGATTCTGCCTCTCAGGGCTTTTGTCAAGGATGCATCACTATGTTTGGGGAAGTCTTATATGCACAAGGGGGCGTGTATGTTCCACCGTCATTGGTTGAGATGAGAAGCTGCTGATAGGATGTATGTACTGTAATGTCAATCACTGCAGTCAGTGTCATCATGTAAACCTGTTGGTCATATAACTGCTTGTGGATATTGTAGATAGTCATCTTAAATATGAAAGAATAGTGCAATAAATGTACAGGAAAATGATGGTCTCTCGACTGGTGTAATCTAGAAGCTAGTGTACCTTAAATGACAATGATTAGGGGGTGGATGTGGGGGATGAGTGATGATAGAAAAGCAGTGCTTACTGTTGAAAATAATGAGAGTGTGCTAACCCAAATGGCCATTGTTGAAATCGATATTTAGACCTCTGGGGGCCAGTGTCTTTAGTGTATAAATCCAGAACAATTCTCTTTTGTTTAGAACATCAGTGTGATTGCCCCCTCTCCAGTTTTGCTTTGGTGTCTCTATTGCCATAAAGAACAGGTTTTTTGGAGTACTGTTGTGCATGTTTTTGTAGTGCAGGTATATACTATGGTTCTTGTATCATATGCAAATGTTCCTAATGTGCTCATATACAGTATACATCTTTTAAGGGGGCGTATGGTCCTACCAACATATTCTAGTCTGCATGGGCACCTTAGGAGGTAGACAACTCCTGCATGTTTGCATGATTGTTGTGCAATTTTGTATGTCTGCCCAGAGGTTGTGTATGTCCAGGTGTGTGTATTTTTCATGGTTATCTTTGTGAATTTGCCGCAGCCTGTGCATTTCCCACGATAGTGGAAACCTTTGTTCATGGTCAGAGTTGTCTGTGTCAATGTAACTGGCTTGATATGATTGTGTACAAGTTTCATCTTTATGTCTGGTGATTTAAGGTAGATTACTTTTGGTTTGTCTGTGAGTACTTGTTGGAGGTTGTGATCTTGCTGTAGAATGTGCCAATGTTGTTGTAGTATGTTTTTAAATTGTTGTGCTGATTGGTTGTATGTTGTGACAAAGGTCATATCGTTATTGTCCATTTTGTCTGGTCTAGGTTTGGTGAGCATTGTGGTTGCTCTGTCCATTCTTGTGACCTCTTCAAAGGCAGAATGTACTATGTGTCCATCATATAATTTATTGTGGAACTGTTCCATAAGCTCAATTCCTTGTGTTTTGTATTCCTCTAATTTAGAGCAGTTGTGTCTAATATGCCTGAATTGTCCCTTAGGGACATTTTGTAGCCATGGTATTTGTTGCGCACTGGTATAGAGTATGTAGCTGTTCACGTCCATGTTTTTTCTAAATGTTATGGTCTGTATAGTGTCATTTTCGATGTATGTGTCTAGGTCTAAGAACTGTACTGAGGATTTGCTGAAGTTGGTCGTAAAGGTAAGAATTCTATCATTATTGTTTAAATATTGTGTGAATTCAGTTATTGATTCATGTGTGCCTCTCCAGATGAAAATTATATCATCTATGTAACGCCACCATAGGATCAGATGGGCGCTCCAGCCATACCTTTGAGAAAGTTGCCAGAGCGCAACGAAACGCGTCAGGTTAACCCTTGTCTGCAGTATTGTGATTACCACTTTGGACACTTGCCCACCACCCCTTGGACCAGCTACCCCTTTGTCCCCCACGGACACAGGCATTTGCCATCATTTCCAACTTGGATGTACAAATCGGGACTCAACCTGCTATACTTCTGGAGCCTTCCATCCGAGCAGTGAGGTATATACATCTTGCCCACCAGTGGAAATCAAGACCAAGGTCTCAAGCAGGATAAATTGATCCCCACCAGTACAAGCTGCATCCGGACTCCACTTCACCTTTGCCCCTCCCCGTCCCCCCTTTTCAAATTGGGGACCACCATTTCCAACAAGAAGGTAGCACAATCTGGAACAAGCGGGACTCACTTAAGTATCCTACTTTTAATTTACTTAGTCAAGTGGTTTACTGTATGCCTAAATCTCAAGTGCAATATTTATTTTTAGTCAAAACTGTATGTGCATCTAAATGAAATGTGTTTTTAACTGATGTGCTAATTAAATGTATTTTTATTCTGTGATACCCAATTGATCAATTATTATTTTTTACTTAGGCCTTAAGTTAAGGTGTATAGTATATTTTGGCGCTCTACACAACTTTTTGTTTTTTTCCTGTATCCACCATTGGGGGACTGAACCTCCCCTACGTGTGAGCAGCCTAAACCAAACATCCCATCTCTCCAGTGCTTTTTTTCACCCGGTGGTGATTTCCATTTTTTCTTGGGCGCTCCAGCCATGCCCACTCTGTATATAGTCCTCCTCCCACTTCCCCATAAACAGGTTTGCATAGCTGGGTGCCACTTTCGATCGGCGGACCCTGTTGTCTGTAGATAAAAGGTGTTATTAAACCAGGTGTAATTGTGGTGTAGTATGTAGTCAATGGTTTTGAGGATGAATTCTGTTTCTTCTGGTGGAAGGTCGAGGTCCTTTTCTAGAAAATACTTGGTGCTGTCAAGGACTTGGTTATGCTTTATGATGGTGTATAGGGATGTGACGTCACTTGTGGCTATCCAGTAATCTGTTTCCCAATTAATGTCCTGTAGTGCCGTGACTTTGTCTTGTAGGAAATTGTCGGCATATTTTGATAGGTTAGATGTCAGTGAGTTTATGCTGGAAATAATGGGTCTGCCTGTCCAACAAGCGGCACAGTTTCCTCGGGCAGAGTAGAGCACACAGATCCCCGATGTCATCATCCCGCAAACCCGTAAGCGGCGTCCAGGTCCAGGGGACTGTGGAGCTGTGAGCAAATGATGACCATAACATTCAGCCAGGCACACCGTCCAGCACCGTGGACCACCAGACGTAAATGGGCCAGAGCTTTACAGAGTAACTGTGCATTTACAACACTGCTGCTGCGCAACTCTGCAGAACCACCAAGGGTAAGAGGCAAGTGAGTGGGATGACACTCCTTGCCATCTCTTCACCCACACCGCATGTGTGACATTTAACCCCCAGCGGACAGACTTACCTTCCCCTAGGGGACCCACTCCCCGGACATTGATTTTCAGCTACCTTAATAAGACATAAGCCCTGAGGGGTTATGGTTGAAAGGGGTCTGTTGACACCCTGATACCCTATAGGGCTTATTCAAGGGTCCGCTGATCACCACACACCCTCTTCACAGCCACCTGAATGAGACATAAGCCTACATAGGTTTATGGTACCAAGGGGTCCGTTGGCACCCTGATCCCCCACAGGGCTCATTCCAGGTACAGCTGTATTGTTCCACACTGTTTTGCTGCACATTTATATTTGTATAGTTCTATTTCAGTCACCACTGTCTACACTGTTGTGCTATGTTTATGAAGCAATAAACACCACATTGAACAATAGTTACTATTGTGCCACATATTGTACCCACTTGCAATACACACCATCTAGGCACCAGGTGAGCGTTTAACTAATATCTTCTACTATCTAGACTAGAGTGGTTATGGATTGTATCAGTGGCAGAGCTCTGGGAGGCAATGGAGTTATCTGCCACCGGGCTCCTGCTCCCAAGGGGGCACCTCTCCTACCCTGTTAATTCTGTTAAATAAAAACTGTCAATTTTGCCTTTGTAGCAGAGTTCTGAAATATATGTGTTCTCTCTCTCTCTCTCTCTCTCTCTCTCTCTCTCTCTCTCTCTATATATATATATATATAGATAGATAGATAGATAGATAGATAGATAGATAGAAAGATATAACACACATATATTTCATATATTGTTTAAGATTGTGTTTGTGTGTGTATGTGTGTATATGTGTGTGTCTGTGTGTGTGTGTGTGTGTGGGGGGGGGGGGGGATATATATCTTGCCTCCAGGCACCTGGGGACAAACTTATGCCAATGGATTGTATATCTATTTTCCATTTATCAAGCAGTACTAACCAATTTGCAGTACCTCTAGGATTTTATTTTTAAAACAGCTGATATAGGTATTTTACTTTATATGGTTTTGTTGAAATGTATATCAGAAGTAAATGTATAGAGTGTACCTGGATTGACAATATCATGGTGGGGTGGATTGGAGGAGCAACTTTGATAGTTTAGGAAATGTCTAGTTTGCAAGTACATGACTAGATGGGATTGGGGTAGTTCATATTTATGAGAAAGGGTTGCAAATGATAAAAGAGAGCCTCCTGGGTTGTATATTTTTTGGAGGAGTCTAATCCCTTGTCTCTCCATTTAACAAAGTTAGAGTTATTCAATGAGGGAGGAAAAGAGGGTTTACCCCATAGCGGGATCTGTTGAGAGACGTACGGTTTTCTATTACATCTTTTATTAATTTGTATCCAATTAGTATTTGTATATTTAAATAGAATATGGTTCCTAATTACCAATGGGATATTTTTTAAGTTAGTTTGTAGTAAAGCTCCAGGAGCATAAGGAAAGAAGACCGCACGATATAGATTTTCATCAGTGTATGTGGATCTATTCAATAACTAGTCTCCGATATATCTAAAGTTTATGGCTTGGTAATACATTTTTAAATTTTGGGAATCCAAATCCTCCTTCCAATTTAAGAGTCTTAAGTTTCTCTGTCGCTATTCTAGGCCTTTTGCTTTTTCATATGAACTTAGTAAATAAGGATTCCAAACGAATCACATCTGAATTTTTTTTAGTTAATGGGAGCATGCTTTATGAAAATTTTGGGAAAAGAATGGACTGCACAACTGCCAATCTACCTAACAATGATATCAGAAGGTCCTTCCAGGATTCTAGTTTTGTCGCAATTTGTGTGATGTTGGGAGCATAATTTAAAGATATTTGAGATTTGATCTATTTATTGAGAATGGGGTGTTTAGAGATTGTATGAGTATTATTCATACGACCCAAAGGTAAAATTTCAGATTTTGATGAGTTAGCTTTATAACCCGAAACTCTCCCAAAAGAGTCGATTAGATGAAGAAGTTCTGGTAATGATTGTGTGGGTTTGGAAAGGAATAATAATGTGTCATCTGCAAATAAAGCTATCTTTAGTTCTTCTTCATTAATTTTAATTCCCTGAATCAAAGGTGATGTACGTACAGCTATTGCTAGGCGCTCTATCGCAATTGCAAACAGTAGGGTGAAAACGGGCATCCCTGTCTGGTGCCTCTGCCTAGTTGAAATGATGACCAGAGTAGACCATTACAGGCTATAAATGACTTTGGTGAATAATACAAGGTGCGTATGATATTTACAAATTTAGAAGGGAAGACAAATTTTTCTAAAGTTTTAAACCTGTGAGGCCATAAGACTAGATTGAATGCTTTCTCAGTATCCAGCATCAACACAATATTGACTCCATTCCTGGATGCCGAGGGAGCAGACCAATGCTGTATGGCCACCAGAACTTTTCTAACATTAACCACTGAGTGTCTACCGGCGATGAACCCAGATTGAACCCAGTGTGAATTATGTGGTAAGTTTTAAACTGAGGTGGAGTTAGAGGGTGAGGACAGAAATGCTGGTGGGGAGTTAGAGGGAGAGTGAGGGCAGGAACGCTAAGGGGAAATTACAGGGAGGGGGAGGGCATGGATACTGAGCGGAGTTACATGGTGGTTGAGGGCAGAGATATTAATAATATTGCAAAATATAATTTCCAATCATGTATAAATACATAATCAAGCACGTGTGTGATATAAAAAATAGTTTTAGAATAAATGAAAAAAATGAATACTCTAAACCTACTTGTGGGGTTTCTGACAAATAAACTTCATATGCATACTGTATGCTGTATGGCCATCTGACTTACCTGATTTCTGCTTACTCAGTGCCTCTTCTGTTCTTCAGGGAGATGAAGCTATCACGCATGGGACTGAGTAGGCTGAGTCTACTGGTAATTGTGCGCAGTGGCTATCACTTTGATTTAAAGCAGCCCATGGGGGATATGGAGCTTAGGATGGGACTTGGAGCTGCTAGTGTCATTTTTCCAGATTTTCATGGGAAGGCGGGGTACACATCTGGACCCCTTAGTTTGCCTTCTGGCATAATCCAAAAGGAGGCAGATAGCCAGAGAGAGGGAGGCAGGCTGTACTTTTCATGCTGCCAGTACTACATAACATGACAGCCAACATCAGCAGTAATGTACATCAGCAAGGCACTGTAGCAGGGCAGGGAGAGCACCTCTCCAGTCCCCCCCCCCCCCGGCCTTGCTGAGCGGGTAGTGCTGGCCCAGGCCGTGGGCTATATGTAAGCAGGCAGTATGAAAAGTGATTTTTCCTCACTCAGGGCTAGATTACCAAGCCTTGGAAAGTGACAAAGTGGAGAGTGATAAAGTACCAACAAACCAGCTTCTGTCATTTTTCAAACACAGCCTGTGACATGGCAGTTATGAGCTGATTGACTGGTACATTATCACTCCACTTTATCACAATTCAAGTCTTAGTACATATGGGCCTCAATGTTTTTTTTCCACATTGTGGTATTAACAAGATGAATACAATAATTACCTCACAACATTGTGAGCACAGAAGTCATGACTCACAGCAAGGCAGCGTGGCCTCCGCAAAAGGGGTTGCACCACTTCAACCTCTTCATCTTTGTGGGGGCAGTCCCAGTGCTGTGAGAACTGCTGGCCATGCAACCAACCCCTCTGTCTCCAATGAATAGGTGGGTGGGATGGCGGGACAGCCCTAGAAATACAGGACTGCCCTGTGAAAATCGTGATCAGTGGGAGTTATGCTAAAAGATAATAACCCCCCTATTCCTTAAAAGGATTCTCTTTCAGTACTGACAGTATAATTTTCTTACTTAATAAAGCATAGTCGTGTTTATAACTGTTACTTTTTGTATAATTGAATATGTTTTTCTTTAAAAAAGAAAAAGGGTATAATACATTGTTCAGGTGGAAAGATACAGTACTTGCTGCTTTTGATTTGCTTTCAACTCAGATTCAGCTCCAGAGAGCCTTAGGGATCCCCAACAAGCCTAGTCTTTAATGGAAAAAATAGCAAATTGTTGCATAAAACAGAACATTCCTCGCCAGTTGGTAATAAACTTGAATTCTAAACATGATGTAAAGAAAAGAAAAAAAACATTAAAATAAAACAAATACTGTTTATAGTTTTTGTATTTCTGTAGTTCTAGCCAGTACTATTTTCCTGGAAAAATAGGTTCAGAAACTCTGGGAGGTATTATTTACAAAACTTATATGTATATACAGTAGATAGAGGGGAATGTATATATATATATATATATATATATATATATATATATATATATATATATATATATATATATATATATATATATAGCATTGATGTAGAACTTTTTAAACAAGTCCACAAGCAGTACTCACCAAAGTGAAATCAAGATGTGTATTTATTTGTACTTCAAAGATCAGTATAGCTTATATTGAGTCACTAGAGGGCCTTTATCAAGACAGGTACACTCTTACGTCCTCACAGCACAGAAGATCCCAGTCCGGACTGGGATCTTCTGTGCTGTGAGGAAGTAAGAGTGTACCTGTCTTGATAAAGGCCCTCTAGTGGCCGAAACGTTGACTACAACTGCTGATTCAATGTAAGCTATACTGATCTTTGAAGTACAAATAAATACACATCTTGATTTCAATTTGGTGAGTGCTCCTTGTGGACTTGTTTAAAAAGTTCTACATCAATGTTATAATTGGGAAACATTTATTCGTTACCTTAGGGGATGCACCCCATATGCTGACAGAGGCTGGCTGTGAGTGCGGATTTTCCAATAATTATATATATATATATATATATATATATATACTTGAAAAGAAGAGACTGGCACTCGAGGGTCTTTGTAAAAGGCAGTGTATTCACAGCGGGTGATAAAACATCCAACGTCATCCCAGCCCAAAACCCAGCCGGGACCCAGTGACAGAGCACAGGGAGTCAGCCAAACCACTCCGGGCTTTACAGGCATCACAGTGGATGCCAAGGAACATTACAGCTTCACAGATGAGCATACAGCCCAATTACTATTCACCCAGGGCCTCAACAATATGGAGGACAGGCCCAATTCCGAGGTCCTATACCGCGATTGGTTCAGACTGAGAAAAAGGGAAATTGATTATCTCCTTCATGGGATTTCCCTATCAGACTATGTACGAGACCGTATGATCCCTCGGGGCTTTAGAGTGAGGAATATGCCCACCATTGGTCGACATAACCCTGAATTTTGTCGACGGTGGGTGGGCATATTCAACAAATGTAGCCATGACCTCATGGTTTTAGTGATAGAGGAGGCTGGCCAGGAGCTAAGGCGCACCAAGGAGCGCCTCAATGCCTATGAGGCAGAACACAAGGACACCCTAATGGCGGACACCAGCACTGACTGGTTGTCCAAGTTACAAGAACAGTGCAGCAACTATCAGAGGGACCTCATTCAATTTAAGAGGAACAAGCTAACAACTGTAAAAGACGACTATGAACACAACTCTGTATATCGCTGGCTATCGGGAGGATCTTCCAGTACCCAAACCTACCAACAGGGCAAAAGTGGGCCATTCAGACGTTCCAGAAGTACAAGTTCAAGAAAACCACCGAGTAGATCTCAAAGTGACAGTGACTTTCAAGTAGATTCTGACACCCCAGACACCCCAGATACTGAAGTCCCTTTAGGGACCCCCGCCACGGCCAGCGCCACCAAAGGCAACAAAAGAGGAGGCCAACCACCCGCAGGGGGGGCCAAAATGCGAGAATCACCAAGAGCAAAAGGCCCGCAGAATCGCTAGTCTAAAATTTGTCAGATAGAATATTTACAGACACTGAACTTAAAGTCCTGAACCTGGGACTATACTTTGTGCCCACCACACCATATGATGACTTAACCTGGAAAAGCGACCTACACAGATTTGGGAGAAAATTACGTCTTCAAGAACATTTCCAGCATACACCCAAAGTGCCCAGTCTGGATCCCCACCAGAATTTCATACAGACACATTCCAAGTCGACCTTCGACCCAGTGTCGACTAATCCCTCCATAGACTCCTATCTGCGCCTAATGGGGGAATCTGTTAGTCGTTACACAGCACCTCAACATCCTACGCAATGCAATCTCAGCAGTGAGGAATCCAGGGCTCTGAAAAATATGGGTCAGTACAGGGATGTGGTCTTTCGAACGGCCGACAAAGGGGGCGGAGTGGTTGTTCTCAATATGGCAGATTATATTAAAGAAGCCTACAGACAACTAGAAGACCACTCAGTGTATGAAGAGCTACACAATGACCCCACTATTCTTTATAAAAGGGAACTGGATGATATCTTGCAGGATGCTAACAGATCAGGCTTGATCACAGACAAGTTGAAAACCATCCTGTCTCAGCCTCAACCAGCAGTACCCGTCTTTTTCATGGTTCCAAAGATCCACAAGTCCCTGGAAAACCCCCCTGGTCGCCCCATCATCAGCGCTTATCAGTCCATTTACCAACCCATATCACAGTTCCTGGACAGCATTGTACAACCCCTCATCATAAAACAGCCTTCTCACATCAAGGACACCACTGACTTTTGAAACAGGCTCAGCCTAGTTCCCAACCTTCCTGAAGGGGCTCTGCTGGTGACTATGGATGTCACCAGTTTGTACACCAGTATTCCCCAACAGGAGGGTCTGGCGATCATGCGAGAATTTCTGGTCCAAAACAACATGGACGCCTTGAACTTGGACCTGTACATCGAATTACTGGGTCTAACACTGACCAAGAATTATTTCTTATTCAATGGACGGTTCTTCCGTCAAAAGTCCGGGTGTGCGATGGGAAGTTGTGTGTCACCATCATTTGCAAATGTATACATGTTTGAGCAAGAAAGAGTGATGTTCCAGAATGATCCTGAGATACAACAGCATGTGATCATGTTCACCAGATATATAGACGATTTGTTCATGGTCTGGACAGGTGGCGAGACACTTCTGACCAGTCTGATCGACAATATCAACGCCCAGGACTCGCCCATCAAACTTACCCATGCCTTTTCCAACATAGAAATTAACTATCTGGACGTCCTGGTGAAAAATAACAACGGAACCCTGTCGACCTCAGTTTATTCCAAGCCAACCGACAGGAACACTCTTTTGAGAGCCAACAGCTTCCATCCAAGGTCCTTGAAGAGAGGGCTACCCAAATCACAAATGGTGAGAGCGGCCAGGATCACCAGTGATACAACCACCTTACCCACAGTACTGGACAATTGTGTCAGTAGGTTTAAGGAGAGAGGATATAATCCCAAGATTTTAAAACAACAGAAGCTGGAAGTGCTGGCCATAGAACGCAAAAGCCTCCTGAAGGGATCACATGCCAAAGATCGATCCCAACAGGAGATTATACCATTTGTTACTAGGTACAACTCCGCTAGTGCCATCCTGCCAAGAGCGACACGGGCCTTATGGCCGATCATAAAGACAGATAAGAGTCTACCAGGGTTCCAACAAAAAAGGCCGATGTTATGCTACACCAAAGGCAGGAGCATAAAGGACATACTGGTCCACAATGATATCACGGGGTTTGAAAACCCAGATAACACTGTCAGCAATTTCCTGAGCCGGGCACCTGGATGCTACAAGTGCATCAAATGCACCACATGTCAACACATGGTTACAGGCACACATTTTGTGCACCCTAGAACCAAACAAAAGTTCCCTATAAAACAAGTGCTGAATTGCATGTCCACACAAATTGTGTATGTAATCACCTGTCCGTGCAAAATAACCTATGTAGGGAAAACTATTAGAACCATGAGGGAGCAGATGGCCCTACACCGCTCGGCCATCAGCCAGGCGCTCACAGGAAAAGGTAATGAACAACCAGTAGCGAAGCATTTCACCCAAGAAAAACACAGACTGTCAGATATGAAGCATATGGCAATAGACCATGTACCAGAAGGTCTACGCAGAGGAGACCGAGAAGGCAAACTATTACGTTTGGAAACAAGATGGATCCATCGCCTAGACTCGGTAAAACCGATGGGGCTAAACGACAGACTGCCACTGAACGTATTCCTATAGGCAGTTCGTCCACAATAATACCAGCCGATAGTGGAGGACTTTTTGCCCTATTAATCACAACAACATCTGTGTGACCATCGAACAAGATGAAGAGTTTATCGTGGACAGACCCCTGTAACATGGACTCTATCTTTACCCAATATGATAGTATTCACTAGTTTTGTGATGTACTGACAATGTGGATAGGCTGCCGTAGGCCAACATATGGATAGGATCACACTTATACCCTACATTCTTAATTAAGAGGACCTTACCTCTGTATATTGTGTGCTTTTGCTTCTTCTCCGCTTAATCTTTCTGTCCCTGTCTATTTTTCTTCTAGTGTAATATGCAATCATGTAATGTATTGACTCGAGGGTTCACAGATAGTGTCCAATATGGGCCTTAAATGGTGTGCTTTTTTCTTCTCTCCACTACCTCTTACTATCCCTGTAATTTTTTTCCATTGTCATATTAATATGTAACCAACCATCTGAAGCCTAGTCCACCACTTCCAATGGTTTCCAGTGATGAAATTCACACAGCTCTTCCAGCTTCCATCCCATTAGCCCATTAGCAGTACATCCTTTGAACATACCCCTAGGGGGAACAATGGATCCTATAGTGTGCTTTTTCTTCTCTCTGCTTTTTCTTACTATCCCTGTGATTTTCTTCCATTGTTTGAGATAACTTGTATGCCTGACCACGTAATACGAATAGTGGTGCCTCTAGCAGCAAGTCGACATATAGATAGCCGACTGCAGCTACAACAGTGTGCTTTTCTTTCCCTCTGCTTTTTCTTACTATCCATGTGATTTTCTTCCTGTGGTTTTTTAATAATATGTAAACATCTGACAACCATCCACCCGTTGTAAAATGTTGAAAAATAGCGAATACCCTTAGGCCATCTTGATACCCATAGTGTCTCCCCTATAACATTGGTACAACATCCCATTGGTTCCAATTTAGGAACAGCCCTACAATATTCACAGCCTAAACTGGGCACCACCGGACTGACTGACACTTAATTGGGTTCCCCCATCTCTTATGCAGAGACCATTATCCTTAACAGCATTTTTGCTGAACATATAAACAATGATGTCAACACCAGGAGAGTAGACCATCACCTGGACATCAGGCTTTTCACAATTCCACACTCACACGCATAGTCACGGGCAGCCTATTTACTATTCAGTAATGTTTATTCAACCTACAGTGCACGTAATTTTGAATGTAATTTTTTCCACTTTGTTTTAATCACCCCAGGCAACGTGAGGCTCTGAAGCTGTTCTGCCACCGGCGGCTACGCAATCCCTAACTTGGTTACCTAGACAACCCCAGAAGCTTGCGTCTCAAGCTGCGCCAGCCACAGCCGTGTCATTTCCGCCCACACACCTGCAGCAGCGGCAGACAGCGTACAGCGTTTCACGCTGCCCCATACACACCATCCCTTATTTAAGGTAAGCACTTATATTTACTTTTGTTACCACACACACCTTGACAAAGGGGCGCAGCCCCAAAACATTGGATGTTTCATCACCCGCTGTGAATACACTGCCTTTTACAAAGACCCTCGAGTGCCAGTCTCTTCTTTTCAAGTATCCCATTGTTTGTATGGGCACCGCACTACCGTATGTATATATATATATATATATATATATATATATATATATATATATATATATATATATATATAAATCCTGGGGATGGCACTCCAGTCGATGGATCTGTTATAAATATGATAAGTATCTGGTGCCTTCCTGTACAAGGGCGAGTGAAGTCCCCTCTGAATGTAGGTAGGTGTGGGCGGCGGCACTCAGAAAAAAATGAGACAGCAGGCAGAAGTGGGGTGCCGACGTTTCAAAGCCCGCAGGCTTTTTTATCAAGGTGCTGGTGAACAAGAGGGCAATGTGAATGGCTTACCTTTATCCCGGGCTGCACGCCGTCCATGACTCCAGCCCACGTCCGGTCGGGAGGGCGCATGGGGATGACGTCACTCCGTCTCGGCTAACGTGTCGGAGGCACGGAGGGGGCCCGAGCTGTGGGGACCAATCACAGAGCACTTGGCGTCAATACAAACAATGCAGCATACATAAAAATACGTGTACAAACTAAACGTGAAGAATCAAATGAAAACAAAAGTGCATATAGTGTAACTGGGCTGCATCCACATGTAAACATTATATATATCTAAAAGGCATAACGGGATATGAAGTGCAAGTGCATAGGGTAAGGACTTGTCGACATCAGAAAGTGTTGACATAAGTGCATAAAATCTGAAAATCATGGCAAAGCTAATAGATTGCAATATGCAAGGAAATTACATTTAAAAAAAACAATACATAGCAAATTCATATATGGTTCCATAACTGCGTAAGACCATTAGTAATATTTAATTTAAGCTGTAATGCTTCTATTAGGCAGACTATAGATATATCAGATAAATATCTCAAATTTACAAACGGCCTATTTATAAGAAGCAGGTTAGCCCAAGATTTTCATTTAAACCTCTGGGGGCCAACGTATCCAACACATATATCCAACGACTCTCTTTCTGAAGGAGGCATAGTGATCTGTTGCCACCTCTAGACATGGGTCGCACATGATCGATAATCTTATATCGTAAGGTGGGTATAGCATGTCTAGCCTCGAAGAAGTGTCTGGCTACGGGCTGTTCACTTTTGCCCGTAGCTATGGCTGCTTTTATGGATGATCGATGTGCAGCTGCCCTCTCTTTAAATGCTCTATCGGTCTTGCCGACGTAGTGTCGACCACACGGGCAATAAATCAGATATATAACATATCTAGATGTACAACTTAACCGATGTCTGATATTGTATTTTTTACCAGAGTGGGGGTGATAAAAACAATCACCTGGAATAAGATGGCTGCATGTAGTACATCCACAGCAGCGGTAACACCCTACTTTTGGTGTACCTAGAAATGTGGTGGTGTTAATGATGGGGTAACGGATATCATTGCGTACGAGGTGGTCTTTAAGGTTTTGACCTCTTCTCTAAGCACTCATCAGCGTTTTTGATTTGAGTGCTGGCAGGCCAGCCCCAACACTAAATATCCAGCAAAATTACAAAAGAAATCCAAATTTGAACCGATGTCGTTCAATCCATCTATCAAAACATTCACAAGGATGCCTTGGATACTCCTACTAACCCTCGTGAATCCTTTCTGTATCTTCAAGCAACTGCATATCTCTTTAAAAAGTACTTTATTGTAGATATACCAACTGTTCCCTAATCCTGAGGCAACAGGGTATTGTAGAAATCCTAGAGAATCAGTAATCTCTGGGGTATTGTGAGATGTGACAGAGTATCTACATCACGCACCTTGAGGCTTGTTCTTTGATACAAGATTTCTCTGATGTTGAATCAAATAATAAAACTTTAATATGAGATCAGAGAAAAAGACGGACCCAGATATCTATGTACCTTGCAGAGGCTGGACTAGTAAAAATGTTCAAATCTGTCTTAAATATCTTTTGTTGTATTAGCATCAAAACAGAAACTATATATTAACATATTTAAATAATTGTTTAACATTTTTAATGACACCATAGGGATTTGAATTAAATTAGTAAATGTGAAGGCTACAAACAAGAGAATATAGGTGACTTAATAAGCTTTAAGCTTTCAGAAAAATACTGTTAAAATAGCTCAACATTCATGCTTAACTAGCTTATGAATGCATATAATACAATACGTATATATCTATATTTTAGAAATAACGTGAAAACAGCGTTTTATGATCTGGGTCTCTGCTTACTGAATTTATATAGAGTGGAGCACTAAAAATGATGCCATGATCAAGCATCAATGGTACCTACAGTACTCTAGGTGACAGGAATTTATCGAATACCCCTTTCAGACTGCACTTACTACCCATTATATTGCCTTTTTTTACTGTTTCAAAACAGTAATGTGTGTGGTCTGAAAGGTCCTGAGTTAATTTACCGTTTTAAAAAAATGGTAAAAAAGCAGGGTCCCAGCCATTTCAGACCCATTTTTTTGTAGTCTGAACGGATCTGAAATGGTATTTAGGACCTGGCAGTAGTTAGCACTGAGCTGGTCTCACTCTGTGCATATCTAATGAGCGGGACCCAGTGCAGTGAATATTTAATGAGCGGGTCCCCACCACCTGCATATGAAATGAGCAGGTCTTCTCATTAGATATGCAGGGGGCTGGGAACCGCTCATTAAATATTCACTGCACTTGGTCCCGCTCATTAGATATGCACAGAGCGGGATCTCAGTGGCGATAAGTGTGCCGGAGCCTGCCGGCCGCTCCACACCCCTTTCTGCCTGCCAGATCCCCCGGACTACCATAGTGTCACCATCGCTAGCCAGCTCCACCTGGGGCCTGCCTCCGTACTCCCCTCCGCCAGACTCTGCCATGTTCTCAGGTAAACGGCATAATTGCCGATCAGTGGCCCATGCTTTCACACCTCAAACCTGCTTATACCCGGTATAATACTGGGTAATATGTGCAGTGTGAAAGGGACATCAACCTGCATGTACCCGTTTTAAGAAGAATCTTTTGAAATACCGGGTCTAAGCAGGTTTTGCGGTGTGAAAGCAGCTTTATAGTAGTGCATTGTGTTTCTATGCTACATAAGTTCCTTGTATTTAAAGGTGGGACGTATGATTGGTGCACTGAAATCTGATATATAATATACTGTACAGTAGTGAGGTTTCATCTGTATAACACAAATACATAAATAACAAAACTTCATAACCTTGAAGTCTACACCCATCCCAATGTAAATAGTTTAGAAATCACTGCAAATGCTAACGAGGAGAAAAAGGTATATTATTCAAGGAGAATATTCTTGTATTTCTATTGCCACCTATTGAACAAAGTTGTATTTTAGCAGTGTATTCTAAGACAATCCTCAACCAAAATTTCTTATCAAGAGGAATCCTGCATTTTACCCCTTGCTCTAAAATATGCCCTCTTGTGAATTGAGCCAATATACTAAGTTTCTGGAAGTGCAGTGCAATCAGACTATTTGGTTGTGATATGTAATCTATGACAAAAGTTCTAAACATGATGGACAAGTTTGATGCCAATCGCTCAAACTTTGACTGGATGAGTATCAGTGGTGATGAATCCTGGATCTACAGTTTCATCCCTGTTGACCAAACAACAGTTGGCACAGTGGACCAAGATACAGGTGCACCTTCAAAGATGCTACAGTACTACATGAGTGCAGAGTTGCCCAAGCAGATGATGTCTGTCTTTGTAGCCAAGACTGGTCATGTTGCTACAGTACCACTTGTGCATAATTGTCTGCAAGTGCTGAAAGATTTTTTTTCCAAAGAATATTCAAGAATTCACACTTGTGGTGCTCATGTGCATCACAAAAATGAAGTTACACAACAGATTTGTTGGCAAAATGCTCAATCAGAGGTGATGTCACTCCAAAAGGAGAGAGGGGTAATTCTGACTAAGAAAATACCATTTTGTATCCCAATTGCACACTGTTTGAGAAATATCTAATAATAATCAGATAATACAGAGATCTTGGATGCATATATCTGCAGATATAGGGCTAAACCCCAAGGCCATACATTAAGGCGTCTCTGTGTCACTGGGGGTCCATAATACTGGGTATAGGTCTGGGGTGTGGGCCCCCAACATGCCGGCACAGGCTGAGTACTCCAGGACAGCACACAAATGAAAATTAGTAGGATTATTAGTAGTTAATAAGAAGCACATAAGTGCTATGTAAGGAAGTGAAGGTGTGATTGAAATAATACAAAATATATACAATGTGATAGGGAAAACATAAGTATTAATAAAGTGTTAGGGTGTGCTAACCTGAAGCAGGCCAGCCATACAAACACAGGGGGAACCACACTCCCAAACCCATCCCATAAACAGTAACATATATGTCTGGGTCTAATAGCCCAGTGTAAGACCACATGATAATGGCTTATAACATCTGAGAGCCAGCTTACCAGGAGATACCCCTGGCTTCTCCAATGGCACTCAGGTGTCAGCAATCCCTCCTAATGCTGACCCATCTATGCCTCTCTCAACTACACAACACATTTGTTGGCAATCTGCTCAATCAGAGGTGATGTCACTCAGGTGCCAAAAGGGAGGGGTAATTCTGGCTAGGAAAAAAACATTTTGTATCCCAATTGCACACTGAGTAAGAAATATATACATAATAATAAGATAATACAGAGATCTGGATTGTATATTTCTGCAGATAAAGGGTGAAGCCCGCAAGCCATACATCCCCAGTCACACACAGACACCTTGATGTACGGCTTAGCCCTATATCTGCAGATATATGCAACCAAGATCTCTATATTATCTGATTATTATGTAGATATTTCTCATTCAGCGTACAAAAATGAAGCTGCCTATCCAGAGGTCCAGGAAAGTGGTGAATTTTCTGGTCCATGAATGCATCTCTGTGTTCCCACAAATCAAGCACAAGGTGCGCGGAAATTATTTTCAGTCCCCATAAGCTGAAGTGAAGATCTTGATCATCAGCACAAGGCAAGGCTGCCCTTCATGCCGAGTCCCTCACCGCATAGCCATTACGCACGTGGCCAAAGAAGAGTGCACTTTTTCACGTTTTCTGTTTTCTGTAGTTTGTCACTTGTTTTTTTGGGTTGTGTGGTTGACCCTTATGGGCCTATCATTCCCCAATGTACCGAAGCTCTCTTCCTATTGGGGATAGCTTTGGTCCCCTTGAGGGCGACCCCGAGCCACAAGGCGGAGGGAAGCTTAATGCAGGTCTCTCCAAACCTTCGGGTGTAGAGGACCCACCGTCCTGACCCTTCCGGGGGATTAGGAAAGCGGGTCTCTCTAAGCTTCGGCGAAGAGTACCCACCGACCCCTTTTTTCCCCTCTTTGGCCTTATGGCAGAGAGGGGTTAGGGGAAAAACGGGACCCTTCTCCTTTGGGAGAGGGTCCATCGATCGCATGACCCCCTATGCAAGTGTTTAGGCACAGCACTGGTGGTGGGAGCACACCTCGGGCTCCCTGAGTTTCTTCAAACTTCAAGAAGAGTGTCTAATTTCTTCCCTAGCCCCAAATAAATTAACTTTTTTTTGTTGTCTACATGCTCATTGCCAGTGGTTTCTTGCTTATTGCCAGGGATTATGTGCTTAATGCCAGAGGGTTACAAGCTTGATGACAGGAGTTCTTGCTGATTTTCAAAGGTTTTTTGCTCATTGTCAGGTGGATCATACTCATTACCAGGGGATTACATGATCATTTCCAGGGCATGGGCAAATACCGGATTTTGAAAGGGGGATTTCCGCTTTCTCTTTATAATGACTTTTACAGTGCTATTGTGGTTGATGACGTCTGTATGGGATGCATTTAACATCCCGGTGGAGGGGATGTTGGCAGTCACAATATCTTCACTGGAATGCTGACATCACTGAGGATGCTGGCACCAGAATCCTGATTGCCGGCATCCTGACTGCAAGTACAGTAGGAGCCCATCTCATCTATCTTCCTTAGGCCATGGCTCAGCATGGCTAGCCATGGCTATCCTATTGTTCTCAGCTGCAATAAAATACATAGAACAATAGAGTAGGGGATTAACAGAGTAATCAAATTACTCACTTAATCTTATTATAGAGATAGATGACAATGGCTACATCTGTATACACAAAGTGGTAATGTTAGGTTTGGGGGGAGAAGGTGTTTAAGTTAGGCACTGGAGGGGACAGGGTTAGCCATCAGGAAGGAAGGGTTAGGTGTAGGCAGAGCCAGCCCTAAGCAATTTGATGCCCTAGGCAAGATTTTGGTCTATCACTGCCTCTAATTCTGCCTTAGACCCAGAACACTTCAATCAGCAACACTAAGCACCTCTCACCCTTAGCAATCCTTATCCACTGAGTCACACTTAGACATTTTGGTGCCCTATGCTAGCAGGAGCATTGGCTGTTCCACTCCCCAAAGGAGCATGGTCTTGCTGGGAAGGGGAGTGATCAAACAATAGTACCCCAAATTCAAATTACACCACACAGCAGTGCAACAATATTTACATTAAACCACACAATAGTCGAAGAAGAGCCTCTTTTAGATGTGGCACCACACAGTAGTGTCCGTTATTGACTGTGCAAGAGAGAGAGGAGAAGGGATGCAGGGAATGGGGGGAGAGAGGGGAAAGAGGAAGAGTTTCTGTGTGATAGAGAGGAAGAGAGAGGGGAAGAGAAATACAGAGTGGATGATATAGAGATATGGAGGTAGAATGGGAGAGATGAGGAGGGGAGAACGAGGGTGGGTGTGATGGAATGTGGGAAGGAGGGAAAGGAATAGAGGGTGAGAGAGTAGGGGGAGAGAGGGGGGTTTGAGGGGCAGAAATGTGATTAGAAGGGAATATTAATAATTGTTACCCTGCTGTCTTATGATGCATGCTGCTGCTGCCAGTGTGCATCAGCTGTCTCATCAATGGGGAGGGTACGAGTAGCCAGTTCCATTAGCTGTTGTGCTGAACCATCTGCACTTTACTGTAGATCGTATGGGGACCAGGGGACAGGGATAGGTAGGTTTGAATGAGGAGAGGGTTAGCAGTGAGGGAACAAAGCTAAGTAATGGCTGCACGGGCATGGCCTCTTCATGGCGCCTGGACATGGGTTGATCAGGCAGGGAGAGCGGGGTAGGTCCCCCCGGAGACAGTGTGACAAGAGAGCAGGGCAGCGCGGAGATGCGGGGCTGGCAGGTGAGTGGGAGAACACTGCATCTTTCCCGCAGCACAGCTGCAATGCTTCCCACGCTGCGTCAGATAGGCAGTGGCGGGGTCCCTGTGGTGGATAGGAACTAGCCGATAACTGTCCAGCCGCCGCAAGGACCCCCTGCCCGCCCAGCGCTGCCCGGACCACAGGGACATGCTGCCCGGTTCCCACTGCCTGCCACCCACCCACCTGGAGTGTGGGGGCCCTGGGGTGACCACCACTAGTCTCCCCTTGGTGGATCCACCACTGGCAGCACCAGCTTTCTTCAAATCTGGCAGTTCTAGGTAGCACTGTATGCTGTCCAGCTAGACCTCTAGTATCTGTCCTCTCCAAGGTGGCACCTGATTTTTTAGGGTGTTTTCTGCAGGTTGCATGCAGACGGCAAAAGAGCATTGAATCTTCCACATCCCTATGTACCCACTGCACTGGCTCGTCCCTGCCACTGATTTGGCTGTGCGACATTGTTACGCTACTGAACACTTTGCTATACAGTAAAGTGCTTACATGCCTCCTGACTGCGCAGCTGAGTGCAGATTACTGGAAATCACTTCTTATTGACCTAAAAACAATCAATGTTCCCTATAAAAAAAGCATTTAAAATATTATTATGCAGCAAACACATTTTCTTATTAAAACTAAATAAAAATGTACCGGATTAAAAAAAAAAAAAAAAAAAAAAAAAGGGAATATATTATAAATGCTGGTCCATTTACTGTATAAAAAAATATGTTTTAGCCACCAAGCTCCTACTATAATCCTGTGCATTATGATAACATAATCAGTCATTCTTGCTGTAAAATGCCTTCATTTTGTCCCCAATATTTAAACCCACAAAAACATACATGTATAGTTCTGCAAGACATAAAAGCTAATTTGACATTTCCAAGTGTTAAATGCAGAACTCATTAATCTGAAACAAAAACTCAATGACATTTGGGAAAGGTGAACAAACAATGGTTTTCTGGTGTGAGCTGTCCTAGTTGTTGCTTAAAGGTCACCGATCACCTTGTTTTCTGTCCATAGCTTTGTCAGTCATAGATATGGAGAGTAGTACTGGTTGATGCTATGTAACAGCGGTTCAATGTAAAACAAGCATCTATCACAGGACTGGTAACAATCAAGATAACAGTCTGAATTATTGTAAATTTGTAAAGGGAATAAGAGGTGGAACAGGTCAGAATTTGAAAATAAACACATTTTGTTGGTGAACAGAAATTAAATCAGAGTTTTGAAAAATGAATAAGAACACAGGCAGCACAGTTGTAAAGTGGGTAGCATTGCTGCTTCACATCAATGGGATCATTCTCGATTAATATCATATCTGGATGAAGATTATAAACTCACCCCTGATCTGATTTCCTTAAAAAATCATGCTGATAGACTCAGGGGCCGATTGGCTATAGACCTTACAGCAGGGCTGGGCAACACCGGCCCTCCAGATGTTGATGAACTAAACATCCCAGCATGCCTGCATCAGTTTCAGCATGGCCACATAAGCAAAACTAATGCAAAGCATCCTGGGATGTGTAGTTCATTAACATCTGTAGGGCCGGTGTTGCCCAGCCCTGCCTTACAGGAAAGATCCCCAGCAGGTCGGAACTCCTGTGACGTCACCTGTCAGGCAGTGATTCTTTAAAAAAAAAAGATGTGTCCCTGCTCAGAGTAGTGTCCCCATCCCCTCCACTGTTCCCTATGCTGCAAACACATCTAAGACCGGGGCTAAGTAATATCCATTGCGATGAGTGGGGTCTATCTTGGGTATATGGGGCTCCACAGGGGAAAGGGGTATATTTGTTATATTTGGTGAATTATGGTAATGAGTTGTTTGTCTGCATGATGGAGGTTTTGGAGTCTGTGCTCGGTCTCAGTGGGGGGAGGAGGGGTATTACATGAAATGTGGAAATTTGTGGTGTGTCACAGCAGCTTAAAGGTGTGGGTGCCACTAGACTGCCAAGCATATTGGAACCAAAGGTTTCCACACTGGTGTAGTAAAGAAAGAATGCCACCTAGAAGGGCCAGATGGTATACATCCTAGGGTACTAATGGAGTTAAGGGAGGAACTAGCGATCCCTCTATATTGCATTTTTTAAAATTCACTATCAACAGGTATGGTACCAAAAGACTGGAGAATAGCAGAGGTAGTGCCAATATTTTAAAAAGGTAAAAGGGATGACCCTGCAAATTACAGGCCTGTGAGTTTAACATCAATAGTGGGTAAAATATTTGAAGGAATTTTAAGGGATGGTATCCTGGAATACTTAGACCTTCATAGTTTACTTAGTATTAACCAACATGGGTTTGTGAAAAATCATTCCTGCCAGACAAATTTACTGGGCTTCTATGAGGATGTCAGCAAAAACCTTGATAAAGGAAACGCAGTAGATGTGGTCTTCCTTGATTTTGCAAAAGCTTTTGATACAGTACCACACAAGAGGTTGATAAATAAAATGGTGGACCTGGGACTAGGTGCAAATATCTGTAGATGGGTAGGGAACTGGCTGTGTAATAGAGAACAAAGAGTGGTTGTGAACAGTGCAGTATCAACTATGATACCAGTACTAAGTGGAGTGCCACAGGGTTCGGTACTGGGGCCCATCTTGTTTAACATTTATATTAACGATATCGGGATGGGGATTCTCAGCGATGTATCCATCTTTGCTGATGACACAAAACTGAGTAGAGTTATTGAATCAACAGAGGATGTGAACATACTTCAAAATGATCTTAACAAACTAGATGAGTGGGCTAAAAAGTGGAAGATGAGGTTCAATGTGGATAAATGCAAGGTTATGCATCTCGGGAGACGTAACCAGTGTGCAAGTTACAACCTAAGCGGGGAGGCATTAGGTACTTCAGCACTTGAAAAGGATCTAGGAGTCCATATAGATAATAAGCTGGGGTGCAGTGTTCAATGTCACATTGCAACAAAAAAGGCCAACAGAATTCTAGCATGTATTAAAAGGGGCATGGAAACTAGGGACTCAAAAGTAATTATGCCACTGTACAAGGCATTGGTTAGACCACACCTTGAATATGGAGTACAGTTCTGGGCCCCACACTATAAAAAGGACATCATGGAATTGGAAAAAACCCAAAGAAGAGCAACAAAGCTTATTAGGGGATTGGAGAATTTAAGCTATGAGGAGAGATTAAGCAAACTAGGACTATTTACACTAGAGAAGAGACGTTTAAGGGGGGACATGCTCAACATGTACAAATATATCAGGGGCCAATAAAAGGAACTCTCAAGCACTCTTTTTACTGCAAGAAAGGAAACTAGGACACAAGGGCACGAATTTAGATTAGAGGAAAGAAAATTTCGTTCTCTCAAAAGAAAAAATTTCTTTACGGTCAGAGCAGTCAAACTAATTGGCTGGTGGCAATAGATTCGGTTTGTGCTTGTGTATTGGAATGTACACTGGAAGCCTCAGTTTGGCAAGGACTGATGTGAATAAATCTTTTTTCTCCACTGAGCTGGTAATAATCATCAATACCGTAAATATAAAAAGTTTTCTAACTTTCCAACCAGTGTCATAACTATGGCCCTTATTCTGATTGATGCGGATATTCCCGCATTCTTACGGTGCGGTCCGCACGCCACGGTGTTTTTCCGCATGCGGCCATCGTCCGTAGAAACGCCCACGTGTCCTCCGCATTCGGACGGACTCACTCTTTAAGAACAGGGCGTGTTTACGGACGACATACAAATCATGCGTGTGCGGGAGAAACACTCCGATTCGTCACGGTATTACAGAGTATTACAGAGTATGCTCGGGAATACCGCATCCGAACGGGAGCCAAGCGGTGCTACCGCACGTAAGCGGAGGATTTCCGCCAAACAACCCACTATGAAGTATCTTCTGCAATACATCACATGACCCACTTATTCAATTACCTATCCTCATAAACTTGACTGTGACATGAATATAAATAAATGTGTTTACTTTACCCAAAATGTGTGGTTTCATGAGTACATGTCAAATACACATGTGTATTGTTAGTATTAATATTCTGTCATGTCCATTGTTAGCAGTTTGAAAGTGTCTGACAAGTACAGCATATGTGGGTGTTTAGTACGGGTTCCTTGAAGCAGCAATGGTTTCAATTAAAGCACTGACAAGCGTCCTATTAGTGAGTAATGAGTAAAGGAGTAGATTCTATTGGGTTCAGGTGTTAATGGTTGTAGTCATTAGGCGTACGTTCGCCTACCGCATGAACGAGTGGTGTCCGCAAAGCAATAGTACACTTGTGGACACCGCACATTTCTGCCCTTTTTTCATCGCGTGCATTCGGAGTGGTTTCCGAATGTACGCCCCCCAACATAAGTGTACTCCCCCGTGTCCGCCCATGTTTCCGCCCCGTTTTGCCCACTTTGAAACTACGCCCATGTGTCATTCCGCATGACGCCCATAATACGCCCCTATTTCCCGACTGATAGCGGCGAACAGTTTTGGACGGGATTTGGCCGAACTGGTACGGAGTCAATGCGTGGCACATGCGCGTAGCGTTCTCCACGCATGCGCAGACGTCATAAAGACGCGATCCGTAAGTACGCGGTAAAGTCCGCATCAATCAGAATAAGGGCCTATAGCGGGTGCAGGGGCTGCACTTGCTATGAGGCACTTCTGTTTCAGGAGCCCAGGAGTCCAGCAGGCAACCCCACTGCACCACACTGTCAATTGGTAAGTGTTAGTATATAAGATGCCAGCATGTCACTTGTCATGTATCCTGATGAAGGGGACATAGTCCCCGAAACGTCGTTTTAGATGGATTAAATGCACCATTCATACTTTACCCACTGAAAGCCTCCGAGTGCCATCTGTTCTATTGGAGAGTGTATTGGCAGAATCTTTTGCCCACAGGAGGGCACAGGAGCAGGACATCCCCATGGGGGGGGGGAGTGTGTCAGGAGTGCCGGGAGGTCATAATACTTCTCACGCGCTTATATGCTATTATTACCGAATTATGACAAGTTACATATAACACAATTGTATATAACACAATTTAGGCTGCTTAACCACTAGGTTTCCTGAGGGCTAGGAAACAATACCCACAAATTCAGGGGCGTAGCTAGGGTGGAGCTGGTGGAGCACTAGCTCCAGGCGCTGACATATTCTCTACCGCCGGCTCCCCACTTTGCCCGGCGTCAGAGCCTCCTGCTAAAGCGCCGACCCCCGCTGTTCTGAAATGCTCCCCCTACGCAGTGGCGTAGCCACCGTGAGGCAGACCCGGCGAGAGGGGGGTACTGCCGATACCACTGTCCCGGCTGTCATGTCCCGGGGGGGAGGAGGAGGCACAGAGCTCACTAGTAACACACAGCTCACTGGTGCTGCTGTGTGCAGTGTGAGATGAACTTCCTTCTCACACTGCAGTGCACAGCAGCATCAGGGAGCTGTGTGTTACTAGCGATTATTCCTTGCCCCAACAGAGTGTGTGAGACTGTCACCGCTGGGAAGAGACAGCAGCAGATTGCAGAGGGAGGAGAGAGCTCAACTGCCTCTCCATAACCGCAGTGCTGCTGTCACTCTGTGTGTGAGACCCGCATCCTGCAAAGCACTACTGGAAACAGGGAAGAGCTCTCTGTGTGTGTGCCTGCAGGCTCCTTCATGATCTCTGCTGTAGGAGGAACCCGGCCCCATGGCAACAAGAGAAATAAGTAAGTTGGCTGAAGTACCCTCTTACAGCCTTCCTTTACTCCAGCCTTTCCTGCCCTGTGCCCCCCTAGCCCTGCCTTCCATACCATGTGCCCCCTAGCCCTGCCTTCCCTGCCCTGTTCCCCCCTAGCCCTGCCTTCCATACCCTATGCCCCCTTGCCCTGCCTTCCCTGCCCTGTGCCCCCCTAGCTCAGCCTTCCCTGTGCCCTCCTAGCCCTGCCCTGTGCTCCCTAGTCCAGCCTTCCATACCCTGTGCCCCATAGCCCTGCCTTCCCTTCTCTGTGCCCCCCTAGCCCTGCCTTCCCTGCCCCCTAGCCCTGCCTTACCTGCCCTGTGCCCCCCTAGCTCTTTCCTCCCTTCCCTGTGCTCCCCTAGCCCTGCTTTCCCTGCTCTATGCCCCCCTTGCCCTGTCATATATATATATATATATATATATATATGTGTGTATGTATATGTGTGTATATATATACACAGTATATATACACACTGTATATACATATATACTGCAGCAAGAGCCCGCCTTATACAAATCGTGGGGCGCAAAACATGCCCTTGCTCCGGGCACCGTGGCACCTAGCTACACCATCGCACAAATTACTGAAATGTGTGCAAGAAAACAAAGGCCTGGGCACTTCTTTCTGGAGTTCTGCTGCCCACCTCTACTTAAAGTGGGGACTATTCCCTAAAGTCCTGTTTAAATAGTACAGAAAAGGGTGGTTTGGTAGTGGTGTGGCGCAACTTCAGGTTAATCATAGATCTCTTCTTGATACTTATCTTTTGCTTCTCTTAGTCCTGTGAGGTGGCCTTTCTTCTCTCCTCTTTTCTCCCTTTGATCTCGCAGATTTAAATTGGGGAGTAAAAGATAGGAAGAGAAGAGGATGTGTATTTAATGTAAGAACGTTAAACGCTTGTTCTAATTCTTTTAACAGAAGACAGTGTCCCAGTTTCTAGGTATTCCTACCTCACTTACACAGCAATGTTGTGAGGGCAAGCCTATCTGGGTTCTTTATAATCAAGGGATCGTAGGTCTCTGTGGATGCGTACCATACTTACGTAAGAGAATTCAAAAACTTTCATACCAAGGTGTCTTTTTAATGCATGCACTGCATACCGATACTCACGATGATATTCATGTAATCACTCTCATAAAGGTTTCTTTTCCCATGCGTGGATTTAAAAAGGATTTTTATTCTTGATATAAAATTTCAAAAGACAGGATAAAACGTTAAGTAAAAACATTATTAAATCAACTGGTGGAGGGGCAGCTCCGTTCCTCCTAGAGCAGGCAGGCCATGGATACAGGGCTGCTAACCGGTAAACAGACTCTGTACAATAAAAACCTCTGTCCTACCTTACTTCCAGGGGGGCGGGGGGATGGTTCACTGCCAAGAAAGAAAAACAGACCTCCTGCAGAAGATGGCATCAAATAGAATAGCAAGTCCTCCTTCCAACGCGTTTCGAGATCCACATCTCTTTATCAAGTCCACCTCACAGGACTAAGAGAAGCAAAAGATAAGTATCAACAAGAGATCTATGATTAATCTGAAGTAGCACCACACCACTACCAAACCACGCTTCTCTGTACCCACAAATTACTCCCCAACAGTGGTATAGCGCCCAGAGTATTTCAATAGTCCACACGTTCCATAATGATCCAAATAATGAATAAAGTGGTGGTTTTCCAATATTGTATTGTATTTCTCTCTTCAATAGTAGTGTGCCAAAAGTCCCAATGCATTTCATCTTACAACGACTTCATCAGGGGAACAGTTTATATTCTTTCTAGTATCACATATCATGTGATCCAATGGAAACAATATTTCCTCAATAGTCAAGGGCAATAAGTCCTTGAACCCTATTAGTCTAAATTGAGGTGAAAATCTATCCACAATTAAGGGAGGTCATTCGGCAAAATATCCGTTAACAATAGAAAGAAATTTGGGTAAAATAACCCCGCGAGTATAGGGCACAGATATTTCTAATGGTAATCATTAAGCTCCTTAATTGAACCACTGGGATTCCGGATATGGTGCCAATTATTTAGTGCTCCTGTGGGAACCACCTTCTCCTATGGGATGTACCACTAGAATGCACAATTGGTGAGAATTTGAAGGATTGTTTCTGATCTAGCAGTGGTGGCGAGACAGATGGATGAGATGATAACCAAGTTTCTCCAATGGGGGTACCCCTTGCAAGAATTAATGTCTGCTAAATATAGGGCGTTGAGCCTCAATAGAGCGGAGTTACTAATACCCAAAATTAAAGAGGATGATGGTAAAAAAATTCTACTGTGGGTAACTACTTATACCACTATGAGCCCCACTGTTAAAAATGCTGTTAAAAACAGGTTGCCGTTAATACAGTCGGATAAATATCTGAATTTACAAGGAACAAGTTTGCGTCCTTGTTACAAACACTGTAGAAACTTGCATGATGTCCTAGTAAAATCTGATATAGTGGTTAACAATCTTCATCATGATCCTATCTCTAGGGGTTGTGTGAGATGCACATGTGTCTCATGTAATTTTATGTTACCTGGTGCAATATTTGCCCATCCTAGAACTGGTAAAATATTCACTATTCGTCACACCCTTACTTACATCTAAATCACAGTATACCAAATGATATGCCCGTGCTGACTGTGTTACATCGGTAAGACAGAATGCCCCTATAAGACCAGGATGGCGGCTCATTGTAGTGCCATACGGAAAGCATTAAAAAAGGTACAAGCGAGTAACCTGTAGCTCGTCACTTTGTAACAGCCCAACATAGTTTGTCTGCCATCCGCTACAGGATGATAGACCACGTTCCGGAATCAATTAGAGGTGGTGACCGAGGGCTTCAATTACTCTGATGTGAAGCCCAGTGGATATTGATACTTGGCACCTTATCTCCTCATGGTTTAAATGAACATTCTGGTATATTGGTTCTAATTAACTAATGTAATTAATGTGTTTGAAATTCATATATGTATTTTTGTATCTATGTATTTGTATGCTGTTGTTCATACCTGCTTGTGTGTGTTTTTATGATACACAGCAATTGTTGCCGTTATTAGGATATGTGTTGTTATGGTTACGGTAATCACGTGACACACACTGTTGGCTGGCTGGCTAGCGTGTGACGTCACTTGGTAACACCTCTCATTTGGAGCGTGCTAGCGCCGGGACTGGCGTATTCACAGGTGACCTATTTAATGTATGTTTTGTCCTTATTTTGTTATGCCTGACGAAAATACCACATTGGTATTGAAACGTTGCAATAAAGCCTTTGAAAATTCTTATATGACTGGATTGCCGTGTCTATGTCGTGTATGTATGTATATCTATATCTATATCTATATATATATATATATATATATATATATATATATACGTACAGTGTTCAGCGGCACTCAGTGTAATAACAAACGACAGAACGCCAAATGACGCCAACGTTTCAATGCTTTATGGCATTTTCTTCAGGGCAGCAATTCTTGTTACAGTACTCACCATTAATGTAGTGCTCGCCTTCACCAAACTATCCCTCTGGGCGGGATCCGGTCACTGCCGGTGTCTCGCCCGGAAGTCATCACCCTGTGAACCCTCCACCGCCATCTTACTTAAGGGAAAGCTGTATATATACAAAGAACAAGGTATTGGCAAAAATACATGAAACAAAAAATATGTTGAAAAAAAGTTTTAAACATACCAAGTGAAGCTGTCAGTTTTACAAACTGTCCAATCCAGGATCTTTTTCAAGGGAGAGTCACCAGGGGCAGGGGCAATATCAGCTAGAAAGTAAAAAAAAGGCAGCAATCCTGAGGTCCTTCTGCCACAGCGCACAGAGACCTGTGGCAGAAGGACCTCAGGATTGCTGGCGTTTTTTTACTTCTAGCTGATATTGCCCCTGGTGACTCTACCTTGAAAAAGATCCCGGATTGGAATCGAAACGTCGGGACAGTTTGTAAAACTGACAGCTTCACTTGGTATGTTTAAAACTTTTTTTCAATTTTTTTTTTTGTTTGCAATAAATGTAAATGTTTTTTTAGACAAAAGTTTGAGGCGAGTGCTCATTTCCCTCAGTGGATACTTGGACCATAATTGGCACACTGCGGTGTGACCATTTGGGCACCCCTTAGGCTGACTACCTGTAAGTGCGAGTGTGGGTATTACTTTGTATATATATATATATATATATATATATATATATATATATATATATATATATATATATTTAAGCTTCTAAGTACTGTACGTGTTTCATTATAGAGATCATTTATTGACCTTAGTTTATGAATTACCATTTCTATTTTCAGGGGTAATTGTCAAAACTAAGTCGTTTAATACAGACATACTGTACATAAGTGACCAAGTACACATTCAATATATAAAACAACATAAAATATACAAAACATGTTCACCATAACTTGCAAATGAGGCTTAATATATAATAGGACAAAAGTGATTTTATCTGAAATAATTGTATCATCTATTAGACAATCATGGAGCATATAATTTAGGTCATGCAATGTACAGTACATCTAATGTGCATTCCACAGAATAAGATATCTATTCTATAATATAATCACTAATCATCTGTCCCAATGTTCTCCTGCAATGAATGGATTTGGAGACCCAGGCTGACCTTACACTAAATTCTGCCTACTAGCTGCATAAAATATTAATTCTCCATTTAAAGTATAAATCCAATCAAAAATGCATTTACAGTATTACAATTGTCTCTAAGGATTATCTGTAAAAACAATCATAAAGTACTTAGGGAATATCTATGAAATGTTTGCTAATTTGAAATGTACAGTATTATTGAACCTTGGAATATTTTTCATGTTAAATTACATTTTATGTACAGTATGTGCAAATGATATGCACATTACTTTAAGTTTATTACACTCACATTCATATACATTGTAAATATAATTTAATACATTACTATATTTATTTATTAGAGATGACCAATATTTTCTAAACCGTTCCATAGAATATTTGTCTCATGTCACATACAATATAGGCGCAGAATTTCACGTGTTTGATTTTCTCCTTAAATATTCTATGCAGAAATCACCTCGCTTAATATAATCAATTCCACACAGGAGAATGTATTGACACTATTGATGTCGTCGGATTCTGATTTGATAACTGAAGCTGCTGCAAATGCAATCATTGCTAAAATATGCAAATAATATTTTAAGAAGTCTTTAGGTACAGTATAAAGGCACATACACACTGGGCCACTTTGAGCTGAAAGTTTACTCGTTTGAGCATCTTTCAGCTCAAATGTAGACCAGTGTGTACAGGGCAGTGATGAGCGGTTAGCACTGATAAGCGCTCCCGCAGTATCATTGGCCCCGCCGCTGTTCTGCTGGTATCACCAGCAAACAAGGGAGGGAGTGGACGGCTTTCCTTAGCTATGGAAAGCCATCAGCCCTAGGAACGGCGGGCAGGAGAAAAACACTTAGTGTGTATGCACTGAGCTTTTCCCCACAGCGATTTTCCCCATCATCGTTATACACACACAATGGGTAAAAACACTGAGTGTGTTTGGAACTTTAGTGTGACATGGACTGTGCAACAGGTTAATTGCTGTTAACCAGATCTGCCAGATAGACCGAGCACATTCCTGGGTTATATATATAGTACTCTGAAACTTTCAATAAATGTTCGCACTGTAATGTGAGAAAGCACATACAGAAGCATACCCATGACAATCCCATTACATGCCCCTAACCAGTGGCGGTTTTTACCTATGGGCTGCAGGGCTGGTGAGGTGAGGTGCCTGCATTGCGGCCAGAGGCAGCCCCCCTCCCCAGAAAAGGTACGGGCCGCCACTGCCCATAGAACAGACTTTTTTTGTGTTTAATTTACCACCCAGTCTACACCTATTTATATAAATACTTCACAATTATTATTTACTAGCTGACCCGCCTGGCGTTGCCAGGGAAAACCTTGGAGGTTTTTTTTTTATTTTTAAGCTAGCTGACCCGCCCGGCGTTGCCCAGGAAAACCTTGGAGGTTTTTTTTATTTTTAAGTGAAATATAGGAAAAATGCCTTTGAGGTGCACACCACCAGGTCCAGAGGTACCCTGTTGCCAAATTTGGCGACTCAGTGTGCCACTGTCTGTCCACAATCCAACAGACACAGAGACACACAGACACAGACACTCTTCAAGTTATTATATAGATTTTTTATTAATAGGGTCTCATAGAAAATGTATGTGCAGCCTATAGTGAAGAGGACTACAATTAGTGCAGTATGATTGTGCTAAAGAAATTTGGGTTTCATTTCTTTACATTTTATTTCTTTAACCTCTAAGAGCCTCTGGATAAACTATGTTGATGGTCTTTCCATTTGGAGCTAAAATGTGAAGATTTTTATTATTTCCAACTCTGGAACATCCCACATATAGCTGACCATGCGAGAAACATGGAATTTGAAGATCAAGGCCGACAACTTTTAAAGACTGTCCTTGTGCTTTGTTGATGGTCATTGCAAAACAAAGGCGAACAGGGAATTGAAGACGTTTAAACTGAAAGGGTACATCGGAAGGGATCATCGGTATCCTAGGAAGAAAGACATCTTCACCTGCAGCATGTCCAGTCATAATGGTGGTATGCAAAATATTGGGCATCAAATTCTTCAGTATCAATTTCCATTACACAATGAAGGAGGATCAAGATTCGGAGAAGCATAATAGGAGCACAGATTTTTAACTCTAAAATATGTGAAGGTATTCCAGGTAGATCGAGTGAATGCAAAAACTCAGTCGGGTAGTTGATCACTTGATCTATATCGCATGTAGTGTCGACTGACTTGTAAATGTGAATTGGACCAGGCAATGTCATTAACAGTTGCCTGTTGGTGCAATTAACAGCATCATTTTTTGGTGCAAGGATAGCTCATTCGCTAAGCCAAAAAGGATTGGCAAAGTGTTGAACTAAATCAGGAAACACTGCTTGCTTGAGTTCTTCATGGGTCGTCGCAGTTTTTCCAATGTTTACAATTGATATAGAACCATCCTCTGTATCAGAAGCCAAAACTCCATTACCAAGCTGCAGAAGTTTGTCTGCAAAATGCTGTGCCAAAGGATCCTCATTAAGATGAACTCGCATATTTGTTGTTAGTCTGAGCCTTTCAATGGTGTTCCAAATATAAGATGATTTAATGCAGGCCTTCAATTCATCTGCTCTGGTTCCACGTGGAATGACTGGTAATCACCAGCCAAAACCAAAGTGATACCTCCCATTATCATATTGTTAAGTCTTACAGATGGGGCCGGGCTCATCTTTGCAGGGGATGGCGATGGCGACGCCATCGCCATTCCCTGCTCCCGCGCCATCTGTGTGTCGGAAGGGGACGCGCGCGCACGAGGTGCGCGCGCGTCCCCTTCCGACGGTGCTGCCGTCCCCTTCCGACGGTCGCCCGGTGCCCACACCGGGCGCCCGCACCCCCCCCCACAGCCTCCTCGGGTCCCCCCAGCCCCCCTCGAGCGGGAGGCGGACAGTATTGCGTCCGCCTCGCCGGCCGGCCGCCCGGATACTGAGACGCGCGTGCGTGGGGGACGCACGTGCGTCTCAGTCAGATGGCGCGCCGTGTTGCTGGCGGATCGCCAGCAGCATGCTGCTGGCGATTCGCCAGCAAGCATAAGGCCGGCGCCGTCTGTAGGTCTCTTAAAGTGACATCTAGGGCTTCAAATGCAGCCTTATGTGACATAGTACACTCATCCCAGATAATGAGTTTGCAATGCTGCAAAACCTTTGCTTTGCTTGATCCTCTGGAAATGTTGCAAGTAGGTGTCTCTGTGTTTGCTAAATTTAAAGGTAACTTGAAAGCAGAGTGAGCTGCTTTACCTCCTGTCAAAAGTATAGCAGCAATACCGGATGAAGCAACTGCCAGAGCAATTTCCTTTCTGTGGCGTACTTTGGCCAAAAGAAGATTAATAAGAAAAGTTTTCCCTGTTCCTCCTGGAGCATCCAGAAAAAATATGCCACCACTCTGATTCGAAAGGGAATCCAGAATTGTGACGTATGCTTTTTTTGTGATCTGGAACCAATTTTGATTCATTCTCTTCTAAATATTGTGTAAGGTGATCTGTATTGTAAGATAATTCTGCTATTAAATCATTAGGTAATCTTGAATGTTGGTCTCTTAAAGGTTGTGGCAATCCATAAGTTTGTAGATCTGATCCACCTAATGATTTAATCTTGTTCTCAATAATAATTAGAACTGTATTGAAGATGGAGTCATTATATTGTAGATCTATATTGTGCTGTTGAAGTCGGGCCTGATGTAGTATATCCTCAGACAGGCTTTCCTTATGGTTAATCCATAATTGTAAAGGACTTGTTATAGAGCATATTTGGAGCATAACAGCAAACAGGTTACGTAACGTGTTTGGTGAACGACTTTCAGCTGCCTCTTCTAGTGCCCTGTTCCAGTGTTCATCATTTTCAAGAAGTACTCTAAGCTGGCATGCTTCTTTATAAGATCCACAAAGTCTATCTTGAAATGTTCTAAGATCATTAAATGAAGTAGGTCCTTGTAACTCATGTACAGTAGTAGCAATCGCAGGTGAAAACATTCCGAGTTCTTTGGATGCACTACGTACACTCGGCCAAGTGCATCACTACACTTGATTCCTGGATGGTCTCGAACACTTTGTCCGATTTTGCGAAAAATCCATTTTTTGTTTGCATTGTTCCACGTGAAATACCTTGGAACTTGGTGGTATAATAATGTGCGAGCAAACTTGTCTTCTGAGCAAATTTTGAAAAAGGCTGTAAGGGTAGTTTCTGGAGGGAGCCGTGAATGTTCTGTTGCATTTTCTGTAGTGAAATAGACTCTTTGTCCATTCTCGAGGTGGACGGCTAAGTGAATGACTGTTGGGTGGCGCTTGTGAATAGGAAAATCAAGTATTCTCCATACTGCTTCAATGGTGCTAATATACCTTCCCATTTCATACAGATGAACTTCATTATGTTCATTTTCGTTAGTAGTTAGTTTATAAACAGCCATGTCAGAACCTTTATTGACGTATTTGCAAATGTACTTTATGGACTTGACAGAATTGCAAAAACTCTACATTTATGCGAGCATTGAAGATTCTTGTTAAAAGTGGACAATAAGGGACAATCCATGTATTATCCACAACCACAGATGATCTCCGAACTGTCTTATTTGCTGTGAAACCACCATCTGATGGGTACCCATCTTGTCCCGTTTGTGTTTCTTTTAAAAAGCAACGTGGATATCTCTTTGTGCATTTTCCATTCTTCATGCAAGGGGGAACATGGATTGTAATTTCCGCAGGGACCATGTACCATCTGACTTGTTACAATGCTAAATAGACTTGGTTCTTCTTCTGGATTTGGTATTTCTGCACTAATGAAGCTATCAACTCTTTGTACATGCAAAGTTTCTTGAAGCCATACCAGAATGTGAGCATGAGGAAGTCCTCGCTTTTGTCATTCTATTGTACACATATGACATTGTACTTTTCCAAAAATGTTGCCTTTGGTAATGAGATTCATGAGAGTCTTTTGTTTCAGGTGGAAAACTCTTGCTAACAAATCATGACGATCGTGGGGTTTCTGACCAGGAAATAGTTCATTTTGGATTTCAGTCCAACCGGGATTGCATGTAAAAGTGATAAAGAGATCTGGGCGACCACAATTCTGCACATACGCCATTGCATCCTGTGTACGCTCGTGCATATATCTTGGACCACCAGTGAAGCTTGAAGGCAAAATGATCAACTTACCAATGTCAGAAACATTACCGTCGTTGATAATAGCATCCCTCAAATGTGCATATTCATCCACCCTCAGTGACCTCTGATTCAGACGAATGTACCTTAGTCTTTCCGATTCAATCTTTGCATACATGTCCACGATGAACTGGTGGAATAGATCTTTACCTCGGAGAAGAATATTGAAATTTGAAGAACGCACCATGATCATATATGAATAGAAATCCATAGCTGAAATCTTTTGTGTTGTCAGAATTCCTGTAACTGGATTGATTTGACGTAGAGCAAAATGGTATCCATCTTCTCCTCTTGGAAACAATATTGGATACTGTAAGGCATTATAAGATCTGTGAGTTTCTGCAATTTTCTTAATGTTGTTAGTTTTTGTTTCCAATAGTACATCTCGACTTCCATATTGTGTTCCAGCCATAATTACTGCTACTTCTGATGCCACTGGTGCATTAAAACGTCATGTTCACCTTGCGGTGTTTTATCTGCTAAAATAATTAATTTGACTTCTGGTGTGACTTTCTCTATAGTCGATTTGAAGCTTTTTATGTAGCTATTTTCTCGATGAAACATTTATTGCAACTGCAACACCAAGTGTTGTTTTATGGTTTGAAAGTTTTGGCAACGCTGCTCAGCTTGTTGGATATTATCTGCAACAAAGTAAATTTGTAGAAACTTTGGCTCCTCAGTAGGCAAAGCTTGGAGGCTTCCAATTTTATGATATACTTGCCCCTGTACCTTGAATGTTGGCATATATCCTCTGTTATTTGTTTTGTTGTTCCAAAAGAGGTCACCTGGAAAGAGGAATTGTATGTTCTTATGTTCCGTTGAAAATGTTTGGCATCTGATGAGTCACTTGCCAACAATGTACACAAAGGCTGTGGAGGATGAATTAATGGTAACAATTTCACCTTTCCACCACTGCAACACATACCGAGACATTCACCTTGCCACTTTAAAGCTTCACAATAATCACAAACTAAAGACATTGATCCGATAGTACATGTTGCATCTGACGTGTAATCTACTAAAGGGCTATAGGAGAATGCTGCATTGTCCTTATTTCTCCAAACATGTAACCGCATAGCTGATGCAGAATCCCTGTTGGACTGCAATCTTCTTTGTCTTTGTTCAGGTGTTTCCTCTTCAAGTGCTGCTGAGGTAGAAGCCCTATTTGATTGCAGTCTTCTATGTCGAAGTTCCAGAGTTTCCTGTGCACGTGCTGCTGAGCTAGAAGCCCTTTTAGATTGCAGTCTTCTTTGTCGAAGTTCCGGAGTTTCCTTTGCAAGTGCTGCTGAGGTAGAAGCCCAATTTGATTGCAGTCTTCTTTGTCGAAGTTCCGGAGTTTCCTGTGCACGTGCTGCTGAGGTAGTAGCCCTGTTTGACTGCAGTCTTCTTTGTCGTTCTTCATCTCTTTCCTCATATCTTTTTTTCTGATTTCTCTCTCTATCAATTTGCTGCGTTCTTCTTAAACATATTTTTTTGTAGGAGGATGTGGCATTCTATTCCGGAAAAATAAGAGTTCCCAAAATGCAGTTTTAAAAACCATACATGCAGACCAATTGAAATTATGAAAATGTCAGTATAGTTGATGTAAGAAATGAAAGCAAGTATGCTGATATGAGTATTCGGAAATGTTATATGCAATATGTGTGTGGTGTAGTGTCTGTGTGTAATGTGTTTGTGTGTTTGGTATACTGTGTGTAGAATATGTAAGTGTGTGTGTACAGTATGTGTGTCGTGTACTGTATGTATGCAATGTTTTAAATGGATGTTGTCAATGTTTGTGTGTGTTTTACTGTGTTTTGGGTGTGTGTTGTAGTGAATATGAGTGTTGTACTGTATGGTGTGTTGTGTGTATCTGTCAAACGTGTGTGTGAGGTGCACTATGTATATATATATATATATATATATATATGTGTGTAGTGTGCTGTGTGTATCTGCGCAATGTCTAAGTGTGTGTTCTGTGTGTTTCTGTATGTGTGCAATATTTAAGTGTGTGTGCGTGTATTTGTGAGTGTTGTACTCTTTTAGGATGTGTGTCGCAGTGTTTGTGGGTGTATGTTGTACTGCATGTGGTGTGTTATGTGTGTGTTGTGTATATCTAACTAATGTATAAGTGTGTGTAGTGCGCTATGTATCTATGTGTGTGGTGTGCTGTGTGTGCGTATGTGGTGTACTGTGTGTGTTATGTGTGTGTGAAACTTGCCTACCTGACTCTCTCTGTTTCATGGAGAAAATGCTCTGTTCCTGGACTTCCCTGGTAATGTCTGATTACTGTCACCTGTGGTGAGCTGGTTAATTGATAAGAAGGGTATTTCACCACAGGTTTACACATTATTACCAGAGAGAGAGGGTGAGGTATGCAAGTGTGTGTGTGTGATGTGTGGTATATGTATATCCTCAAATATTCCTTATTGTTGAAATACTCCACCATAATGTTGGAATGTGTTTGCATTCATATTCAATGGGGAGCAATGAACTCAGGTGTGGTGTTGTTCCGTCATCATCTGTTTCCCAGATCGTCAAACTTTTTTTCCAGATCCTGATTCAAGGCAAATTGAATCTTGGTGTTTTTTAAATTTCTGAGTGAAATTTCCAAAAAACGGCTTCGAGGTGCACACCACCAGGTATAGAGGTACCTTGTTGCCAAATTTGGGGGCTCTGAGTGCCACGGCGTGTCCGCAATGCAAAGGACACGCACACACGCACACACACTCTTCAACTTATTATATAGATTAGCAGTTTCTTATATAGCGCATATATATCTTGCAGCGCTTTACAGAGTATAGTTGAACATTCCCATCAGTCCCTGCCCCAGTGGCGCTTACAATCTATATTCCCTACTACATGTACATGCACACACAGACAGTCTACAGTTAATTTGTTGGGAGCCAATTAGCCTACCAGTATATTTTTGGATTGTGGGAGGAAACCGGAGGAAACCCACGCAAGTACGGGGAGAATATACAACCTCTGCACAGTTAGGGCCATGGTGGGTATTGAACCCATGACCTCAGTGCTGTGAGGTAGTAATGCTAACCATTACACCATCCGTACTGCCCTAACAATGGTCTTCTCAGGTACAGAACTTTTGATTTAGTATACAACTCCATGCACATTCACCATGCACATATAATAGCAGCTACTGTAGTTGCAAAAACCATGGCTGACACTAGTATTCTCTCCATCCAGAGCAGGGCAGCAATTTGGCTCCTATCCGTCCACCCTATGCATGTATGGGTATCACATCCAACATTGTTTACAAATCAGAATAACGCCCTCAGCTTTACAAATTCTGCGAAACACTACTTAATTATATTGGGAATTTATTGTAATATATATATATATATATATATATATATATATATATATATATATTTACCCATTGTGCAGAGATGTTTGCAGTACATTTTTCTTTGTGGTGTAAATAGTTGCATTTGCATGTAGCCTCCAAATTTTAGACAGCTATATTTATACTGGAGATGTGCAGGCTCTAATTTACTATGATTTCAAAGCAGGATCTTATTGGCTATCAACTGTCAACAATTGTCATGTGATTTGGGATAGCCAATAAGATCCTGCTTTGAAAGCAGAGTAAATCAGAACCTGCACATCTCTAATGTATACAATGCAAGCTAGATTTAAGTTTTAACACACCCCACCCAATTGTAACTCTCTGCACATGTTATATCTGCCCTACCTGCAGTGCACATGGTTTTGCCCAGTTGCTTCATAATTTGCTTTACTTATAAACATCCATCCCTATACAGTATATATAGTATAATACTGCCGTCTCTCTTTCGTTTAAGATTGCCACATATAAAAAACATGTTGGATTTAACACTTGTTCACCTATAGAATGGGACTTGGAAAACAAACTACACCCAAAATGTGTTAATTGTGGCGATGCCTCCACCCAAGTTTTGTTTTATTTCTAATAGGGCAGTCTTGGGAAACCCTAATACAATTAGCACATAACATATACACTCAGTCAGTTAAATTGACACAAGGAAAAAATAAATAAGAAGGATTTATTAAGCTGGAACTTATTACTTTACCGATATTGTCTATAAACTGGTACAACATAAAAATAATGCATTAACTTGTAACACATTTTTTTAGTTACTGAACTTCCTGGCTCTGCATATCAAAATGGCCACAGCAGATATTGATATCACAGTTCAATGCATTCACATTGTAATAACGGTATAAAGTACACATATTTGTTTGATATAAGAGTGTGAATGAATGATAACTGACTTTGTGTTGATAGCTGACTGACTTTGATAACTGACTCCTTCAACCAACTTTGTTCTTGTACACTTATTTCGCCAAGGTAAAGGGTCCTGGACCCTATAAGATATAATACCTCACCCAAACACACACACACACACACACACACACACAATAACACAGTTACTACTATTGTAATCTATGAAACTCTAAAATACAGAAATAATGTAAATATTAAGATGTAAATAGTTTCCACACTTTGTTGCTGGCCAGACTCTCGTTGGTGCGCACATGTATTTATAGCGAATGGTTCTTTATTATTTGATGAACCCTGGTTCAATGACACTATGGTTCTGAGTTTGAAGAAGTAAGAGTTGAAGGAAATAAAGTTACAAGCTTCCGTTCCTTGTTACCGTGCTAGCTGTCTATATAGCCTCCACTTGTAATATCAGTTAATATCCAACATTGGTAGTTACCAGATATGCTGCTAAAAGTGTCTTATGATGTTATCCAAAGGTATTAATCTCTTCTGTAAATAAAATCTCAGTATCAGAGCTGCTACTGTTCTTTTGTATAGTTGTGTAGACATTGCTCAGAGCTTGGATTACTCTAGATGGGAGCTGAGCAGCACCAGTATATACAGATGTTAATGGATGCAATAGGAGATCCTGGGAAATTACTGATATTGTGAGGTAAATTCTCCTAGGCCAGGGGTTCCCAATCTTTTTCTAATCGCGGCACCCTAGAGTATCAAATTTTTCCAAGGCACCCCTAGGCCCCCAAAAATATATATCAAATTAAGTAGATTGTGTTTATATGTGCTTCTTAGGTTCAGTTATGTGGTAAAGGGCAGGATTTGGTTCTGATTGTACACATTTGATGATTGGCAGCCACCAGCACTGGTTTTGTCCAGAAATAATTGATCATAAATAATTTGAATTGGTCCTGGACGACCAACCTGAGGCACCCCTGCAAGTGTCCCAAGGCACCCCAGGAAGCCTAGGCGCACAGTTTGGGAACCACTGTCCTAGGCTATAAGTTATGACTGTGCTCCTGCACATAGGATATCTCAGTCTGTGACATAAAGCTACTTAACCCTCAGATGCTGATGCTGTATGGAGGCTATATAGCATATGACTAATGACTAAAAGGCTGTACGTCCACTATTAGTGATGTGGTTAATGTTATCTCCACTCCAATGTTTAATAATGACTCTTTATAGCTGTCAATAATCTAGCTCTTTTCATAAAACACTTGTCCTGGGGTTACACCATTAATTGGTGATGCAGGCTCATGTCCCAGATTTATAAAGTGTAAACACTGGAGGTTTCCAAGGTGCAAAAACAGAGAAGCAGCGCAATATACCCACAAATGCTTTTTCAACCAAAAAAGAAGTAAGACAATGAAATACAAAAATAAATTAGGATATATCCAAAGCGCTGTCTGTGTCTGATTTTTCGTCTTCTCCCGTTCTCACAGATGGTGTGTATGTGAAACAAACAGAAGGATTAAATGTGTAGGATTAAAAACTTCTTCTAATGGGATATAAATTGGGACTAGAATAGAACATGCCACACTCACAAAAAGTGTGTGTGTCAGAAGCTCATAAAGGTATCTTTATGGTTATGTTGATAACCTTCACCAGAATACACCACCATGTCCAAGTAACTTATTTCAACGTACATTTCTACATTCAGAAGGTATAACACATATAGTGGTTTATTTTAGGTAAGTGTACCAGTGACTCACAATTCACAGGAGATTTTAAAATACGTCTGCGTTTCTTTTACTTGGAAAATATTTTGAAGCAGGCAATGGTGGAAAATTCAACTTCAAAATTTTTTTTTAGCAAAAAAAAAAAAACGATTTTAAAATGGGACCACATTTAAGTGTACTGAAAAATAAATCCAAAGGTGGGTGGATGATGATATGGAACTCACTATACAACAAAAAAGACCTTCCGGATAAGTCAAAAGTGTTGTTGAGTAAACCACCCAGTACCTTAGATAAATGTCCAGCAGTGACAATAAAGTAGTTCAAAAAAAGGAAGAAATAGTGCAGGTCCAGATAGCCATCCAACGTGTTTTGATTAACAAATCTTTATCAAGGCCTCATGTCCCAGATTTGCTTAATGCTTAACTAATTGTGACTGGAAGTCTACACAGTGTTGGTGTGGCTGCTGTAACTTACTAGCTGAGTGCTTGGCGTGGGCTGGAAGCATCCATGAACTACAGTGCAAGTATCTCTGCAGCCTTGCCTCCTCTCTGGTCACTGGGCAGCTGCCACTTCTAATGTTGCCTCCTTATCCTGCTATGTCATCAGCTGTACCTTAAGATGGATGCCTGCTGCTCCCCCAGACTTAGCAACTTCCATCCATCCGATCTCTGTCAGCTTCCCTTCTCAGAGCAGTTCTCCCATACAGGACATTACTAGGGGGCAGTCTCCTGGTCATTCTCTGCTGTAAATCAGGTAACCACGGCCCCCTAATTACTGATGAGGTGACAGGACAGGAGTACAGCTGTTATCACTCCGATTACCTCCGATTACCTCAGCAAAGTTACCTCAGGCAAGTCCCTTCTCCTCAGGATTGAGCAGTTCTATTTATAGCTCTTGCTATCAGTTCCCCCTTTGTCTCCTGCTCAGTCCACGTGCTCCCTCTTTACATATTACTCACTGCTCTTGGGCAGTGAGTATTGCAACACTATAATATAAAACTCTATAGGTTTTTACATATTGAAATACTGATTTTCTAGTTCTAATCACTAATCAAGTATTTAATATATAACCACTATACATAGGGTATAATTTTGAACACACCCCAATGTACTGTATAACCACTATACATAGGGATTTAAGTTTGAACACACCCCAGCCAAATGTAACTCTCTGCACATGTTATATCTGCCCTACCTACCCTACTTGCAGTGCACATGGTTTTGCCCAGTTGCTTGATCATTTGCTTTACTAATAAACATCCATCCTTATACAGTATGTATAGTATAATACTGCCGTCTCTCTTTCATTTAATATGACCACATATAAAAAACATGTTGGATGTCAATGGAATATCCCATACTTAGGGAGGGGCTTATCCAAAGAGAAGGACCTGCATCATTCAAAAGATAAAAAAAATGTTTTTTTGATCAATTAGAATTTTCTGATGCCAGTGTGGAAATATTTGGGTACTTCTGTAGTTTCACGGCGCCACTGCGCGCACAGTCTGTAACAGAAACTTGGCAGCCTGCCAGAGGCTCTGTTTCACTGTGCGCGTGCCGCTCTAGCTCTGTCTGACTGAGCTTGTGCCGCTCTAGCTGTACGTAAACAGCGTAGCAGCGGGCCAGCAGCAGTGCTGCCCAGGCGCTGACAGGTCAATGTCACTGTGGCACTTGTAGTTCCACAGTGAAATAGGCAGCGCCTGGGCACCGCTGACAATGGGGGTATGTTAAAGTGGACACCCCGTCACAGCGATGCCGGGGCTTCTAAACTGTACGCAAGATTCAGATGCAACTGCGTCTGAATCTCGAGTCACATAGATAGCCGCTAAGAAGCCGGAAAGCCTGGATTCAGACGTGGCCCTAGGGGAACACTATTGAAACCCACCCTCAGTGCCACTAGTGGACGCCACAGCTGTGGACCGTGTAAATCCCACTATCCACGCCCACTCGAAGCGTGGCGAGCGGCGGCGGTACGCGTCCTATGACCTTTTCATACCCCCACTATCCACGTCGGCGTGGAGTTGAGAATAGATTAGTGTGGCGAGCGCAGCGAGCCACCGAGCCCGAAGCGTGGCGAGGGGACGCGGATACCTTCACAGCTATCCGCGTCCCCTCACGAGCTTCACAGGTGTCAGCGTCCGCTCGCCACGCTTCGGGCTCGGTGCGTGGCGAGGGGACGCTGACACCTGTGAAGCCCACGAGGGGACGCGGATAGCTGTGAAGGTATCCGCGTCCGCTCGCCACGCTTCGGGCTTGGTGGCTCGCTGCGCTCGCCACACTAATCTATTCTCAACTCCACGCCGACGTGGATAGTGGGGGTATGAAAAGGTCGTAGGACGCGTACCGCTGCGTTTGCCACGCTTCGGGTGGGCGTGGATAGTGGAATTTACACGGTCCACAGCTGTGGCGTCCACTAGTGGCACTGAGGGTGGGTTTCAATAGTGTTCCCCTAGGGCATGGGTCTTCAACCTATGGCACCTCCAGATGTTGTGAAACTACATGTTCCAACATGCATTGCCACATTTTTTCCTATAAGAGCATGCCAAAACTGTCAGGGCATGCTGGGAAATGTAGTTCCACAACATCTGGAGGGCCACAGGTTGAAGACATGTGCCCTAGGGCCACCTAAACTTCTTAGCGGCTATCTATGTGACTCGAGATTCAGACGCAGTTGCGTCTGAATCTCGCGTACAGTTTAGAAGCCCCGGCATTGCTGTGCCGGGGTGTCCACTTTAACATACCCCCATTGCCAGCTGCTGCTGGCCGGCCGCTACGCTGTTTACGTCCAGCTAGAGCGGCACAAGCTCAGTCAGACAGAGCTAGAGCGGCACGCGCACAGTGAAACAGAGCCTCTGACAGGCTGCCAAGTTTCTGTTACAGACTGTGCGCGCGGTGGCGCCGTGAAACTACAGAAGTACCAATATTTGTTGTTCAAAATATGCACAATACTTTATGTTATGTTAGTTTTGCATACCCATTAGGAAAAAAAATGGCAAATTAAAATGTATGCATTTGTCATTCACATATACAAACAAATAGATATTAAAATTACATTTACATGTGTATTTTTACAGGTTTTGCGATTTTCATTGCTACTTATTATCAGATCCTTAATGTACCCTTTAAGTGATATTTTTGTTCCTACGTGGATTCTGTTGCAGATAGGGGCATTGGTAAAGGCACCACATTTTCTTTGTGGTTATCATTTTATTAAAAAAAACTTTTTTTGTTAACAACCCCTCTAACACTGAGGGGCCTAATAATCACCACAAGTTGTGGTGGTGGTGAATATGTTTTTTTTTCCAATACAATTGAGTAATACCAGAACAATTCAGTAATGCTTCTTGGTTGGGACAGCTGCTCCAAAACCCATGTTTCCCTGCAATCAGTAGCACAGCTAAGTAATTAGCAGATAAATGATGAGGAAATGCATTTATACAGCAGCAAGCCACTCACTGGGGAGGAGGTTTGGGTCCCTCTGCAAGACCTCAGACCTCAATATGAAGGAGTACAGATCAGCACCATATGAAGATGGCATTATTTCTCAATAGTTAAAAACCCTTCTGCATGTACTTTTACTTTGAGTTGTGACAGTTTTCCCACCCCACCCCCAGTCCATAGCTGCTCCTACTTCCAATCTTCTGTTATGATATAATTTAACACAGGGGTTCTCAAACCCCACAGAGTTCACGGTTTAAAGGTCACCCGGCAGGTACACAGGTGTATTCATTACTTAATGACACATTTTAAAATGTACAGGTGGAGTTAATTATTTCACTTGCGAAAGTGTGAGGATACCTGTAAAACATGCACTGTGTGGGGTCCTGAGGACCGAGTTTGAGAAACTGTATTTTAGCACACAAAGGAGCAATTTGGTCTGTCGGGTGGCCTCTAGTGGTCATTGGCGGTACTTCATAGAGATGAGGAGTAGATAGCCTTAAATCAGTGGTAGCCAACCCTAGCCCTCGAGAGCTACCAACAGTTCACATTTTCCAGACAACCTAGCTGCTGCACAGCTGCACTCATTAATTACTGACACATTTTAAAAGATACACAGATGGAGCTAATTAGCTCACTGTGAGGAGACCTGCAAAACATGCATGGTGGTTGGTAGCTCTCGAGGACTAGGGTTGGCTACCCCAGCCTTAAATATATAATATTAGGCAGCCATATCAGGCCCCTTGTGATACCAGAGCAGGCAAGATACTGTACATGCAGGACTATTGTTTGAATAAAGGACTTCACTACATTCATTATTAAAATGTATAATTTATTTAATTTGCCTCATCCAGTTTGCTATAAAATCTGCAACTTCTGAAATCCTGGTACTTAAACAAGCTGCTGAAATTTTTTATCACTGATTACTGTTCCAGATACAGTATTTCTCTAATAAACCATAAACTGCTATTTTCCTAGACAGAGCCCAGATATATAACTATGTGATGCAAAGACGACTGAACGGTGTCATGTGTTTGTTACCCTTTGCCCCTTTCTTCTCTTGTGCTATTTTCAGCACATTTTCTAGTATTAAAGTTTCAGTCATCTTTTTTGCTTGTCTGTACATTTTTTTCTACACACTATGCACTTAGTTGTTTAAAATGCACACACTGTATTTGTTAGCATTAATTGCTTTTCTCTTTCAGGTGCATTCAAAAAAATGTTTGTACAATCAAAACAGTACACATTAAACATAGGAGCACAAACTGGAAATAATGAGCAGTACCGTACCTAGGAGAATGTAATTACTTCTAATATAAATTGCTCTCTATGTCCACTTTCTATAGCCTTTAGTGAAGGAAGCAGTCCTTAAGCCATATATTGGCTAAACCAGTAGTTCCCGATCCTGGTCCTCAAGTACCCCCAACAGTTAATGGTTTCCAGGTCACCTGACAGGTGCACTGATTACTCAATAACACATTTTAAAAGATCCCCAGTGGAGTTAATTATTTTATTTGCAATTCTGTGTGGCTACCTGGAAAACATGCACTGTTGGGGGTACTTGACCAGGGTTGGGAACTACTGGTTTAGCCAATAATGGATGGTCCCCACTATATAAATGGTACTCGTGTATTACTACGGCGCCCACTATGCCATTTGCGTAGAGGACTATTCACGGTAATAAAATCGCATTGCCATATTGTATGGCATGCAATGCTATGCGATGCGATTTTCATTTTCATTGCATAGCATTAACTGCTCTGTGTCAGTGAATCCATTAAAAAGATAGGATGCAATAAAATTTGCATCCCATTACATCGCATGCCATTATGGTATGGCATGCTATGCGGTGAGATATTAGTGCAGATGGAACCTAGAATAATGCCATTTAATGGTAAAATGGCATATAATGTCATTTATTTTGGACCCCCCCACTATCCACGTCATCCCAAAGCTTGCCATTTACTTGTAAAATGACATATAATGTCATTTATTTTGGACCCCTCCCCCCCACTATCCACGTCATCCAAGAGCATGGCGCCAGTACGCGTCTAACCGACCTTTTCATACCCACACTATCCACGTCAGCGCTGAGTTGAATTGATATAGTGTGGCGAGCACAGCGAGCCACCAAGCCCAAAGCGTGGTGAGTGGACGCCTAATACGAGCCCGAAGCTTGGTGAGCGGACGCGTAATACATGTAACATAATTATGTTAATTGTATTACGCGGCCCCTCGCCACCCTTCAGGCTCGTATTTCGCGTCCCCTCGTGGGGCTTGCTGCACTCGCCACGCTACGGGCTCGGTGGCTCGCTGCGCTCACCACACTATATAAAATCGACTCCACGCCAACGTGGATAGTGGGGGTATGTAAAGGTCGGTCGGGCGCGTAATGCCACCCTTAGTGGGGCTCGCAGTGCTCGCCACGCTTCAGGATGACGTGTATAGTGGGGGGGGGGGGTGGTTTGGGGGCCTTGGGGACACATTCACACCAGCAATATCAATCATCTGACACAGTAATGACAACATGTGTTGACGAATAACTGTATTAATTTACTGAAGATATAACGATTCAATTACATAGAACAATTAATTAGCATCAATAATCAACAATAAAAGTGGCAATAATAGGCCAATAACAATGACAGTAAAAACAACATAAATTAAAAAGTCAATCGGCTTTGGGTAGCAGAGTTAATGCATGTAATATGGGCTCAAATGGGTTATCACCCACCAGGCATTTCCGCCAAATGAACTCTTGCATGTACGATTCCAAGTGGTGGCGAGCAGTACCATTATTTATTTATTCCTCCATTTTGCACATCCCCAAAGCCGCTCGATTGTTTAAATGTGTACTCCGTTGTCAGGATCGACATTGCGCATGGTGGTATCCAGCCAGTTCTAGTTCCTGCATGCTGTAAGCTCGCCAACAATCGCTATTTATTGTTGTTCCAGGCTCAATATTAGCATCTAATGGGGGCCTTGGGGACACATTCACACCAGCAATATCAATCATTTGACACAGCAATGACAACATGTGTTGACGAATAACTGTATTAATTTACTGAAAATATAACGATTCAATTACATAGAACAATTAATTAGCATCAATAATCAACAATAAAAGTGGCAATGATAGGCCAATAACAATGACAGTAAAAACAACATAAATTAAAAAGTCAATCGGCTTTGGGTAGCAGAGTTAACGCATGTAATATGGGCTCAAATGGGTTATCACCCACCAGGCATTTCCGCCAAATGAACTCTTGCATGTACGATTCCAAGTGGTGGCGAGCAGTACCATTATTTATTTATTCCTCCATTTTGCACATCCCCAAAGCCGCTCGATTGTTTAAATGTGTACTCCGGTGTCAGGATCGACATTGCGCATGGTGGTATCTGGCCAGTTCTAGTTCCTGCTTGCTGTAAGCTCACCAACAATCGCTATTTATTGTTGTTCCAGGATCAATATTAGCATCTATTGCGGCCATCAGGGTGCTGGCGTCCCGCTGTGGCACTGGGGTCATGAAGCATTGGCCTGTCTTACGCGAGATTCCTCCAAACACCCACTGTTGGGGTAAAACGCATCCCACATTGCTTTGCCTTTTTACAAATAGACTTTCATCTATTTGGACTATTTGTCCAGGGCCCCAAATGCGGCGCTGCGGCTGCGCCATCAAATCCATTTGACATGCCTCCCGCATCCAGGCATTATAAAGGGCAACAGTCTTGTTCGACATGTTCAGCTCCCTGCCACAGAACTCAATGGAGGTCATCTCCTCTGCCCAGGAGTAAATGAACCTGAGCAACTTGACAAAAGGCAAGCGGCACCCCGGAAAGAAATGCCCCGCTCTCAGGCTCACCTTTTTGCCGACAGTTCTTGATGTGGCACCTCCACATACATTCCTTCATGGACAACCTCATGGGGTGTCCATTTCTGCATGTTGCCGTCACTTACAGCAGGTGATGCTAGTGTAAGAAGCAAACCGCGTGCTCCTCACCCTGCTCTGCGGCAGTGTGAACAGAGTCACATTCTCTTCACAATAACTAACCTTTACAGGTGGAACCTAGTCAAGAGATTCTATTTCTATATACCTGTATTTTCACTTGTTACATAAGGTATAGGCTGTCAGTGCCACTCACAAGATGGCGGGCGCTGTTTAAATTCATTCCTATGCACCTTACACTGTGGGGAAAAACGCCACAAAATGGCAGATGCTAAAACACAATCTGTATGCATGGCAGAAGCATTAGATGAAGCATTAGCCAATTCCAAGATGACGGGCGCAACTATTGCTTACGACTTCCGCCATCCAAGCTTCACACTTCGCCAACCACGGAAGTCCAAGTGACGTACTTCCAGGGCCACTGAGGAAGCTGTATCTGCGAAGCGCGTACCGGCTAGCGGTGCGTGGGCAGATGTAGGCAGTCTTTATTATTTTTCTTACAAATGTATTTTAATTTTGTACTTAGACAGTGATCTGACGCCAGAGCCTTTTTTAAGGCGCTCACGTTTGAGTTTATCAGTCCAATTGGAGGCGGCTCCATTGGACGTGCGTCTCTGACCATTCCAGTAGTGCAGCCACACTATTCTCTACCAGTGAGGAATACACACTATCCCACCACGGAGCGTCCTCACGCTCGATAGTGTTCCACAGTATCCCGGACAATCCACCTCCAATAGTTGTGGCACGTCCGTGGGAATCTCCCTTAGTAGGAATTTACACCATCAAATTTGAGAGCGTCTCCACGCCTGAGAGTGTACCCCTGTATTTTATGCAATCGGCCTCCTATAACTGTGGAGAAGCAGCACCGGTCCAGCACGCATATCCCAAGGGGGTTACGGCGCTTAGGGATCCTCCTTCATTGGAGTTACTAGTGCATTGACACACACGCACTGTTCAATTATTGCAGTGCGTGCGGATCCTGTATTTACGCCCACACCCTGCTTATGGGCTGACCAACCCTACTCATTTATTTCATGAGTCAAGCGTCTTAGAAAGCACAATTATAAAGAGGTTCCATCTAAACCCGCTTTCATAAAAGTATCCTGAACTGACAGAAGAAAAATTATTTTCTGTACAGACCAGGACAACACACTGTCTAAACACATTGACACTTGAATAAAGTCTCTGCCACACCTGCCCGCCACCTGGTTTTTAAAATTGTGTGAACCCCACCTTTGTCTGTTGTTATATGTTTGTACTTTTATCTCGCAGTTCTTAGACTAATTATTAATAAAGGTTAAGTTCTATTATCTTTTTGGTGCACCCACAAAGGACATCTCTTTTCTCTCCTTTTTGAAATTTCCATATTCATGTGATGAACTATCTCCACCACTAAACAATTGGAGATCCTCAAGGCTTTATCGGAGACCAGATATATTATGGAGAAACTCTCCATTTTCCTCTATAATGCAGGAATAATTGGTTGCAACCTCTACCCATCATTGTTTTTACACAATTTTTGCCTTTTATATACTTTTTTTAAATTTATTTATTTTCCTTTTCTTTTTTTTTTCATTCAATGTTGTCATACTTATCTTATTATGTATGTATATGTGTATACAATAAATTGTTCAATTTTACAGTTGTGATTCTCTCAGTGAAACCCAGCGCTGCTATAAACCCCTTTTTCTTGTCCATTTTTGCTTTCTTTGAGGGTTCCCACAATTCCCTCTAGAGCAGCAGCTAAAGACAGCGCTCTTAGATACCTACCCCTCTCTTTTTTTAGAGTCACAGAAGATGCTGAAGAAGATGCTGCCATCGCAGGAAACACTTCAAATCTTTAAATTCCTCTAAAAAAACACAGAAACACGTCGAAATCACTACAGCTCTCTAATACACCTCTTATCTCCTCACAAAATCACCTCAGAGTGAAATTCTGCCAGATGTGCCAGGGGGCGGAAATATGACGGACAGGAAGGGTAAAATTTCATTGTATTGCATGTCATAATTGTATGGCATGCTATGCGATTTCAGTACGTTAACGTACGTAGTTAAAGTGGGCGCCATTAGTACCATATAAACTAATACTCTGTCCATGTCAAACAACATTTGTTGTATTCAGAAAAGGAATATGACCTTGAATTTTTCTGAAAGGGTTCCCTCATCACAATCGGTTCCATAATCACAATGGGTTCCTTCATCACATTAGGGTCGATAATCCATTGGTTAGGGATACGTCTTTACTTTCTAAGGTGCTAGGTTACTCACCACACAGCTCAGTCACCACCACTCCTCTAAAGAAGCATCTTTTTTGCAACTGTGCAGAGAGGTGCAACATAACTCCTAACATTTAAGCAAAAATACTGTAGCATTGGAGATATGCACAAAATATTTTTAAATGGGTTACTGTCTGGTGATCAGAAGACAATGACTGAAACAGTAATAAAAAGAACTAATGCCCAGATTTCTCACATCATGTTTCAATTAACAAAAGATAAACTCACTTCATATTATAGGTTTTCTAGTTCAAAATCTGTAGGCTTTGTTGGGCTCCCAAATTATTACAGTATTTTCTGAAAATACAAATAAAAAAAAATAACCCTCATCAGTGAAGGGGTTGCATACAACTTTTTTTGTCTACTAAATTATTGGTTGATTTAGCCTCAAATATTGGCTTATATGAATTATAGGAGTAAGTGTACAACAGTAACATAAACATTATGAATCTTTGTGTTTAAAAAAAATGAATTGAGGACACCTAGAAATAAAATATTACGCTAAAACAAAGATTACGCTAATGAAAGATGCTCAATTTAATAAAATTAGCTGAAGATGATTATGCTAGGCAATAAGAACAATCAAGCACTTGTGTGTATTTAAAAGGGAGGTGGAGGGAGGGTGGAGGTGAGCACCGAAAGAAGGTTTAAAAAAACGTAACTTTTATTTGAACAATTTTTAAAATGTTGCAAAATTCATAACACAAAACATACATATAATGAGACACACAGTGTGAATTAAAAAGGATATTAAATCCTCACACAGTGGGGTCCTAATGTACTGTCTTCCTCCACAAATGTATTAATAAATCTACTAAGGTTATGTTTACCATCAAACAGACTGTGCTGTGCACTGTACTTGATTGCTCATTTCTACTCCAGTCATCCATTTTGTCACAGGAAATGTAGTCAATGATAAGTCTGGGGTGAAAAAGAGAAGAATGCTGGATATTCTGATATTGCTCCTAAATTAGGGGTTTATTCAATCCTAAAGATTGGTTTTATTCATGAGCAGTGGTATGTATATACAAGACAGTGTAGGGATTCAGTGCAGACTGAAAATCCCTTTAAATCTTCATTCAGTGAGGTGTGTGCAGAAAGTGCCTCTCCTGTGCCTGAGATGTGGTACATGGGTGAGCTGCTGCCATTTGCTGCTCAAACCCCTCAGATTCGACCAGCATCCAGTGTGGACCGGCATCCTGTCACCTGATGCTTCGCCACTTAGAGGGGCAGCCGCCAGCCGTGGCTATTGCTAGTCTGCAGCAGACCCTGGGTGTGTGAGGTAAGACACCATTGGTCAACAGTCTGCCCTGGAGTCAGACATGCATGGTGATAGACGTCTCTGACTAGGTGGACTTCGGGGTGACCGGTGACTGTATGGAATGCAACTCTGGAGGCTAGTATAGAACAAAATACATTTCAAGGGGGAAAGGGCAAGAACAAAAGACAGGAAAAGGATTGTCTTTTTGCTGGCGCACTTTTAAAGAGAGAGGAAAAAATACTTAAAATTTACCTTTTATTTATTATATTATTTGAACCGTTTGGGTGAAATTTTTAGACCACACAATTAAACTTTACAAGCATTGAACAGTACAATAAAAATGAGAAGCAGGTGTTGTGTGAGTGGTTGTTTTTATTTAATTTTATGTTCGGTGCCCTAATATTATTTTAGCGAAAATATTGCAAATGCTGTCAGGACAATTGTTTTACAAGAATACGCTCTTGGTATGATGGTATTCTGTATAAGTTTGTACCATGCTGCTCTTGTGGTAAGTGCTGAGCAGAAGAAGACCCTATTGCTCTATTTGCAGAAAAACTGTATTGGCAAAGTGTAATTCATCGAGAGGGTCTATGACAACCAGTGTGATCTTGTTGTTGAGACTTACTTTGTTATGCTGCGCTATTTATATTTATATTTATTTAAATAAATAATAAAATAAAAGGTAAATTTTAAGTATTATTTCCTCTCTCTTTAAAAGTGCGCCAGCAAAAAGACAATCCTTTTCCTGTCTTTCTTTCTTGTACTTTACCCATTGTCTTTGGCAGCACCCCCAACGTTAGCTGTACTATAATTTAATTTAGTAACTAATATTTGGGGATCATTACAACGAACCTATATATATATCTGGTGCAGAAGCAATTCCAAAACCCCTTTTCCCTTTCAAATACAAGGGGGAAAGGGACAAGGGGGTGCACACACTGGGCCTTATTTTGGTTCATTCTTTCTGACAAAATCCTTCTTAGATGGACAAAACCATGTGTACTGCAGGGGGGGCAGATGTAACATGTGCAGAGAGAATTAGATTTGGGTGAGTAATTTTGTTTCTGTGCAGGGAAAATACTGACTGCTTTATTTTTACACTGCAATATAGATCTCACTTTGAAGTAAAACCCCACCCAAATCTAATTCTCTCTGCACATGTTACATCTGCCCCACCTGCAGTGCACATGGTTTTGCCCATCTAAGAAGGATTTTGTCAGAAAGAATGAACCAAAATAAGGCCCACTGTGTGTACGGTCATCTTACGCTCCTTAAGTACCTGTTTTACTCATCAATATTCATGAGATGTAAAGTTAGAGGGTGTGTGGTTAATGACATTTATGATATTTTTTTGTAAATTAGGTATGGGATAGGAATAATCCTAAAACAATGATTGTGCTAATGAAAGATGCTCAATTTAATAAAACTAACTAAAGATGATTTGCTAGGCAAAAAGAACAATCAAGCAGTTGTGTGTATTTAAAAGGGAGGAGGAGGGGTGGAGGTTAGCAAGAAAAAAATCTAGTAGAAATAAAGGGAAGAAAGGAAACAGAAATAAAAATAAAAAATAAATAAAAATGAAAAAAATTATTAATAAAGATAATAAATGTTTACAGCCCCTTGTGGGTGCTTTTGGTGTGGAGTGCACCAGTGTGTAGCAAAGTCCTGGGATTAGTTGGAAACATTCCCTAATGTCTCCTTATTTCGGGTCTCTAAATTCATGGCTGGCATCTGCAAGGAAGTCTGTGGCGGTGAATTGAGTGTCAATTGAGTGTCAATCGGTGCTGTCTGAATCAGTGGGTTCTCCTTCTTTCTGGAGCTCGCACTCACCCAACACTTTTCACATCAATAAAATGCTTAATCAAGGAGGATTTTTTGTTAAACGTTCTGTGTTAGAATATTCTTTATTAACTAAATGGAAGTGAACAGGACCAGAAGTGCTTCTTAATGGTGGTAACCACATGGCTTCTTCACATCTACAATTAGTTTTTTGTCTTTTTCATAAAAAATAAAAATAGATAAAAATGAAAAAAAAAATGGAAATTAGAAAAGGGTACTTATGTAGTAACTGGGCTGCCGATTTCTAAATCGGGTCGGATCGGGAGATCGCATCGCATCGCATGCGACCATGCGATTCGATGCGATGCGATGCGATGCGATGACCCGATTTTTCCATAGGAATCAATGTTAAAATGGACTGAGTCCATTTTAACATGGAATTCAATGGGAAAAATGGGTCCTTTTCATACCCCTACTATCCAAGTGGGCATGGAGTTGGATATAAACCTGTGGCGAGCGTAGCGAGCCACCGAGCCCGAAGCGTGGCGAGCGAAGCGAGCCCCGCGAGGGGACGAATACCGTCCCCTCGCGGGGCGCGCTTCGCTCGCCACGCTTCGGGCTCGGTGGCTCGCTACGCTCGCCACAGGTTTATATCCAACTCCATGCCCACTTGGATAGTAGGGGTATGAAAAGGACCCATTTTTCCATAGGAATCATTTTAACATTGATTCCTATGGAAAAATCGGGTCATCGCATCCGATATCGCATCCGATATCGGATGCGATGCGATGCGATATCGCATCGCATCGCATCTGATTGTATGCCTTAACTTAAGGCATACAATCAAAAAATCGGCAGCCCAGATACTACATAAGTACCTAGAAAAGTAGAACAAATTTTTAAAGCTAAAATAGAAGAAACAATACTGGGAAAAAGGTTGGAGCAAGGGACATATGGCTGTATTGGAGGAATGCTTTTAATTTCATAGCAATAATTAGGCAATTAGGCCATTTGGCTCAAGTGCATTCTCAATCCACTATTTTTTTTTTTCATGGTGGATATAGTGTCTCCTTCTTTCCAATGAGGCTCAACATGCTGTATTCCCATAAAGTTTAATCCTTTGAGATCTTTGTTGTGTTTTTCTAAAAAAAATAAGCAGATACACCATGGGTGTTTAGGACTATTTTCATATTATATAGGTGTTCTGCTATCCTCACTATTATTTGTATTTTTGTTTGGCATTAATACTGTTGGCCGTAAGGGCACTCCGGGAGATATATTGCCCCTTCTATTTCAAGGGATGTTTTTAACGTGAAAAGTTATTTTGTTTTTCTTCGATGAGAATGTTTTTAATTGCTTTGTTTGTTGTTTGTTGATTTCTACAGCCTGTACATTTTGTACAATGGAAATAGACTTTTGATGTTTTCTTATTTTTTTTCCTTAAATGGATAAGTAACTGTTCATAAGCATCTGGTTCAAATTCTTTGCTTTCCGATATATGATTTTTGGTTTCGGTGGGAGGGTTTGTTTCAGCTCTTCATCCAACATTAGGATGTGCCAGCATTTTTTCTATTCTCGTGGGATTTCTGTTAAATTTTGTAGTGAAGGTATTTCTGTTTGTTCTTTTGTTGAATAGTTAATCAGTTCTTACAGGGACTTCATTTTTTTAAATTTGTTCTAGTAAATGTGTTTCATAACCTTTTTTGAGGAATTTGTTTTTTAGATCTTGACTTTAAAAACTTGTTCTTCTGTACAATTCCTCATTATCCAGAGAAATTGTCCTCCTGGGATATTTTTATCCACTGGAGATGGTGGTTTCTGTTGTAGAAAAGCATATTGTTTCCGTTTACCTTTTTTACATGTGTTATTGTCTGAATTTTGTTTTCTTCATGTGGATCTCCAGATCCAGGAAGATAACCATATCCTTACTATAGGATGTGGTGAATTCCAAGTTCAATGCATTGTTTTTCATGTGTTGAATGGATTCAATGAGTTCTTCTTGGTTGCCATCTCAGATAAAGAATAGGTCATCAATATGTCTCAATATATTAAGGGTGATAGGGAGACAAAGAGGGTGATTAGTAAGAGGCAGCAGGTGACAAGAGGAGACATATGGTGACAGGGACTGGAAGAGTGTGGCAGAGGGTGACTACTAAGAAGAAGAAGTGACTAGGGAGGGGTAGTGGGTGGAATGGGCTTAGTAGAAGTGACATGAGGAGGTAGAGGTTAAGAGGGATAACAGAAGGTGACAAAGTATGGCAGAATATTATAGGAGAATATAAGAAATAGGCAGAGGGTGACTAGTAAGAGGTTTTAAATGTTTAGTGAATAATTCTTCCCCGGTTCCTCTTCTACTCCCTACACTGTGTGTGATGTTGCCCATAGCAAGCAAACAGATTGTGTCTTTCATTCTTCTTTTGCTTGCTAGGAAATTTTAGACATAATCTGTTTGATTGCTACTGGTATCACAACCACTTTAGTAAGGTTTTGGCATTTGTACTGGAGATGTTCTTCATTGGAAACCAATTTGATTAAAAACATAACTTGAACATGGCGATGGCTTATCACCTCACACATCATGGCCATATTCTCCACAAATGTGAATTTCACTGCCACCTTCTCCACCTCCCCCACCTCGCTGTTCTCGGCCACCAACGTAGTACGAACAGCACAAATAAAATTAAAGGACAGAAAAACACACTCCTCTCCAACTACACAAGCACCACACAGACACACACAAATAAAGACAATAAACTTAAAAAAAGACACTGACAGAAAAAGGTGAAAAACATTGAATAAATAAGACAAGGAAAAAGACAAGACAACTTTCACACACAATACAACACTCAGATATTGCAAAAACTCTCCCACTTCTCAAAACCATCTATAAGCTTTTAAAGTCAGGTTTTGATTAAAAAAAATTGCTGATTTGCAAATCTGACTGAAAATCTCAAAAAAAAAAAAAACCCAATACCAACCCTTAGTAAATCTACCCCTCTTTGGTGAATTCAATTGTTTCCTGCCAGCAATTAAAGCCCCGTACACACGGGGGGAGATATATTGCTCAGCAATATATTGCTAGCAATACATTGCTGAGCAATATATTGCCCAGTGTCTCCTTTTCATCAGCGACCAGAGATGGTCGCTGATGAAAGGGAACCTCTGCCGGTGGTGAGGCAGAGGTAATCAGCTGATAGCAGGAGCAAGCTCCAGCGACCAGCGATTAGAATGGGGCTGAAAACGGAAGCGCGCACCTGGCGATTTATCGCCGGGGCACACTTCCATCACTGGCAATATGGTCGCCAGCGATCAAATTTCCAGCGATTTCAGCCCCTATCGCCCCCGTGTGTACACAGCTATACTCTGCCCCTAAGTGTAAACATGAATACACCATGCTAAATTTGTAAATAATACATTTTCAATTAACTTCAAAACATGTCCTATTTGAAATGGTTAATTAAAATAAACACTCTGACATATACAGTACATGGACTAGTTGAGATGTGGACAGAGTATTTATCGCCAATGTTTACATAGAAGCAGCAGTGATAGCGCTAATATGGCGTCACACCTCCTGCATACAGTACTGATTTGAGCTGCATGCTATTCTGGTCAATTATGAACAGGTGTCTACTATACTGTATGAGGATGATGTTATTTCTTCTGTCTCTTACTGTTTTTAAAATAGTGACCCATCCTCCATGCATCCTAAATTATTCATGTGTGAATTCAACATGTAAGTGTTCTTATTTCAATACACGCAGCCTGGTAGGATCATTTTACCTGTCACCATTACACATGAAGAGGAGAATCTTTGTGGCAGTAAATGATGTTTTTTCGCTGTTAAAGGTCAATGTGTAAAACTATAATCTCTCCCTGTCCACAAACAGAAAAGAATACATTACACGGTGACCTTTAGCACTGAGACTCGGGATCATTTATTTACTGGGCTAATTTCAAATGCTTGTAAAAGCCAGTTCTGGTTTCTTGTCTAGTGATTGCTGAAACAGATAGGTTGCCTATTCACATCATTAGCTGGAGCACATTTTTAGCTGCAGTAATTAAAGGATCTTGCTAATCATCTCATGTAAATAGACAATTGATGCGGATGTTATTTATTGCTAGGTAAAGGTAATGTTAATGGGTAAAACACTTAGTTTTGGATATGTAACATTATGCATAGGTTCTAAAGATCAGTTCTTTTATGTATTTACATTAAACTACATAATAGCACAAATTATGAGATGATGAATTAGACCAATTATGTCATGCTTGTGAAACAGGTCACATATTTTGTACTACCAGATCAAATAAAATGTAGTGTAAAAAGATTTAGGGGGAGATTCTTTAAAGTAGAAATGTGGTAAAAACCCCGTTATCGGGATTTTTACCACATTTTGATATGCAGCAAAACACGCACGGTGGGTTTTTGCTGTGGGGGGTATCGCCAGCAAAAGCTGGAGATACCCCATAGAAGCCTATAGGCTTCTTAACACACCCACGCCGCCCCGCACGGACCCCCGCCACCTCGCACCGAGCCTCCTTCACCTGTGTCCGGGCAGCACAGCGCTGTGCTGCCCGGACCTGTGACCTCCTCCTCCCTGCACTGTATCCTTTTCCGGGTGCAGGGAGGAGGAGGAGAGCCCACACGCACACAGCAGCAGCAGCCCCGGGTAATGGAGAAAGAGGGGACCTGCCAGAAACTGCAACACATCGCCGGCAAGATCGCAAAAGAAAGCTCTTAACACAAGAGCTGTCCTTTGCCATAATTATTGCATATGTTAGAGCGTGTGCCAGGCAAGTCCAAACTATGGCCCTCCAGCTGTTGTGAAACTACAAGTCCCATCACGCCTTGCCACTGTTTTGCTATAAGGGAAGGCTAAAAATATGGCAAACATGCTGGGATGTGTAGTTTCACAACAGCTGGAGGGCCATAGTTTGGACATGCCTGGCATATGCGATAATTACTGTCTGCAGTAGCCGGCTATATGAGGCGGACAGGGGGTGCGAATGTTAGAGCATCCCGCCCCTAGACAAGTAAGTTTTGAATGTTTGTTTGATATATAAACTAACACTATGGCTGGGATGTAAAGAGATTCGATTTTAGCGCCTGGGAAAAAGTTGCTCAAAGTCGAATGTCCAAGTTTTCCCTGGAGCTCTGCCAATGTAATGGTGTTTGTATTTAACGGTCTGTATGTAAATCAGATCTCACTTTGAATAGTATTTTTAGAGCAAAAAGCATCCAATTTCTTTCAGACAACCTAAATTTGAAGTAAAGTATAACAGTTACAGGCCAGGACGTAAGGGTAGCTAAGTTAGCAAGTCTCAAGCAAACCAGCTCTAAAAAGTGTGACATAATTTGAGCTGGTTTGTTTGGGTGAGTTTTATTTGTCAATGCTTAAATTCAGTTACAAGGTATACAATTAGAGCACATTTTTAAAACCAACATTTTTAAAAAATTTCTAACCTTAAAAAATATACATTGATTTGTCAATATATAAATAGCTCATGTATTGTACATGTAAATTCCCCCCCCCCTCCATTAAATGCATCTTATGCACAACACTATGCTAATAAGATACACAAACAGCTTCTGCTGATTACAATTATTTACAGCATGCCTATATTTTGTATTTAATTGTGACTAAATATGCATAAAAAAAGATCTGTTTTTACTTGGTTGGTTACTGCGCTCTGGTCGTCTATGTTGCGGGAGCTGCTTAACCGAGTTGGTCAGACTCAAGGATTAAATGGTTAATGGTAAAGGTTAAGCGCTAACCTGGTGCCTAGGGTGTGTGTGGTGTGTAGGTGCTGTCTGTGACACACTGCTAATATCTGTGCCAAATAGTGTTTATTAATTCATAAAAGTTCATGTTTATGAATTAATAAATACTATTTGGCACAGATATCAGCAGTGTGTTACTGACAGCACCTACACTACACACACCCTAGGCACCAGGTTAGCGCTAACCTTTACCATTAACCATAAAAAAAGATCTGCTACACTGTTTCCCAGCCAAACAGTGTCAAATGATTTGGTATGCAGATGTCAGCCTATCAGGATTCTGGTGCTGGTGGTGTGGACACTGGACGGACTTCTGCAATGGGGTTTTGACAGATTACATTGCTGGAATGGTGACTGTATCACCTCTTTATATTAATAACGGATACCATTTAATCAACATGTTTAATATAGAACCTGAACATTAGAGGAGGGGTGGGACCATAGGCACTGCTGCCCACCAGGGGTTTCCCATGGAAACCTTTGGGCCAGTTCAACCCTGTCTTCAGAGAAGTATATAGTACAAGGCATATTAAGGAGTCAACATTATTTGTTGCCCCCTCTCCAAAAAAAAACATAATATTATTTTTTTAGTCTTTGTGCCCCACCTCCATACCATAGAATGTGCCTCTTTATAGTATAGAATATAAAGTGCCACAACTTCCCTATATTACAGAGTTTAATGTGCCTACCCGTCCCTATATTATAGAGTAGTAATCTTAAGGCCCATCTGATGGATGGGCGAAAGTTTATGTTTATGCTATTCTTGTTCCACCTACACTTCCCAAACAGAGCAGGGCAGAAACTGCTGCATCAGCTAGAGCAGGTCTCCATTTATCCACCTACTCTACCGAACCAGAGCAGGGCAGAAGCTACTGCAGTAGCCAGAGCAAGTCTCCAACTATCCAACTACCCTACCCAACCACAGCAGGGCAGAAGCTGCTGCAGCAGTCAGAGCAGGTCTCAAATTATCCACCTACCCTACCTAAACACAGCAGAGCAGAAGCTGCTGCAGCAACCAGAGCAAGTCTCCAACTATCCACCTACCCCTGCCAACCACAGCAGGGCAGAAGCTGCTGCAGCAGCCAGAGCAAGTCTCCAAATCTCCCCCTATACTTGCCAACCACAGTAGGGCAGTAGCTGCTGCATCAGCCAGAGCAAGTCTCCAACTATCCACCTACCCTTGCCCATCATAGCAGGGCAGAAGGTACTGAAATCCCCGAAAACCCTCAATGAATAAGCAAACAATCAAGAGAAAAAAAAGAACTGACTGGGGATCTATCTCACATGGATTTCATAACAATATCTAGAGTGTTCGATTCACAGACCACTCTGCCGATGAGTCCATTATTAATTTCAGTTTGTCAAAAGTTTTGTAAAGTGAAAATATTTTTCATTTAATGGACCTTTATAGGCCTCTAAGGGTCCACTTTAGGTAGTCTGTTTATTGTGTTATATTGAGAAAGTCATAAGATTTCCGACATACTGTATCACAATGCATGAAAACAGAAATAGCATGAAAGCAGAATGCATGAAAGCTTTTCCGATTAAACCCATCTTCAAACTTAGATTGTCCCTTAAGATGATAAGGTAGTGTGCAAGGTTTAAAGAAGATTGCTTAAAGTATTGGTTGTTTGGGTTTTGAAGATCGAGTTTGAGAATCAATGGCCTTTACGACATTTCTCAACATGCAATACATCATAAATCAGGCAACCAATGGCTATCTAGCTATTCTAAGTGTTAGAATGTCCAATACATTATCAGCTCTACCAAAATCATTGATGCTTTTTAAAACTTAGACACTCTCTTGTGTGCATTGCTGAACATGAGACTAATCATCAGGAAAAATCCTCATTAGCAAGGCACTTCGCTCTCATGCCTCCATTGGTAATGGCAAGAGGAAGACAAATATGGTTCCTTAAGTAGACAAGATATTGGAGGAGCGATAACCAAACACAGCAGTGTGCGATGCAATGCGTGCTCCCACGGATCATCGCTAAGCTGCCCCTTGAGTGCATTGAGTGCGGTTCATCCATATGACTATATAATATATATATATATATATATATATATATAGGCAGGAAAGAAACAGCGTCACTCCAGTGGACTTTTGTAAAGTAATTATATTGTAGACTCCAATAGCATATCAACATACATCTATGACATCGACGTTTCAATGTACATGGACATTTTTCTCAAGATGAGATGTATGGACAAACATCATGTTACTGAGTACAGATACATATATACTCACCAGCCCGTTCGTGTCCGCCCGCCGTCCGGGAGCGCCGACGTCCAACCCCGGAAGTGAGCTTGGAGTGAGCTTGGAGTAGCGCTGACAGCTTCCCTCAGACCCCGTTGCTAGGTGACGCATCGGGTAGGGGACGCTCACCCCGGCCGCCGGGCGCTCCCGGACGGCGGGCGGACACGAACGGGCTGGTGAGTATATATGTATCTGTACTCAGTAACATGATGTTTGTCCATACATCTCATCTTGAGAAAAATGTCCATGTACATTGAAACGTCGATGTCATAGATGTATGTTGATATGCTATTGGAGTCTACAATATAATTACTTTACAAAAGTCCACTGGAGTGACGCTGTTTCTTTCCTGCCTACCTGATTTATCACCAGAAGGCACCCGTGGCATTACCTTCTATTACTTATGAGTGCCGGCTCGACCCCCTACACCTATATATATATATATATATATATATATTCCACGAAGGGGAGCGGCACTCGGTCAGTGAAAACACGATACACAGGATTACTGCAACGTTTCAATGTTTTATTTTACATCGTCTTCAGGCAACAAGTCAAACAATACAAACAAAATCTCACCTTATATCCCCCCTCATGTGCATAGCAAAAAGACACCCGCCATCCGGTTCAGAGAACGGCACCTGGACGCCACTTAATGACGTCATAATGGCCCGTCTCAACGCCATAGCAACGGGTGTATACAATACATTTAAAAACACAGTTAAAAACAAAGCAGAGGAACCCACATGTATTTATAAATTCGAGATATAGAACAAGTACTTCTGTAAACCGGGCTAGAAGCCAAACTTGGTAGTATAAAGAACATACAAAAGACCAGAGAACAATTTAGATGAAATATAGTTACAAGAACAGACGGAGCCCCATCTGCTCATTCAGGCCACGCGGTGTTAGCGTGCCTAATTCATAGATCCATTTAGTTTCTCTTTTTAATAGTTGCTCAGATCTATTGCCACCTCTTAAGGATGGCGGGACGTGGTCAATAAGCATATACCTTAGTGTCGCCAGCCCGTGACCCGCTGCTAAAAAATGACGGGACACCGGCTGATCACCCACTCCCGATGCGATAGCATTTTTTATCGCATTGCGGTGTGTAGCCATTCTTTCCTTAATGGTTCTGTCAGTTTTACCTACGTAGCTTAATCCGCAGGGACAAGTAATAAGATAGACCACGTACCTAGTGGAACAGGTAATACGATGTTTGATAAAAATCTGTTTGCCACTGTGAGGATGTCTAAAACTGCTACCTGCCACCATCGCCCTACAGGTTAAGCAGTTTAGACATTTAAAACAACCAGGTTTGAGTGTCAGGAATGAGGAAACAGTCTTGTTGCCATCCATTCCTGCAATATCGGTACGCATCACAATCTCTCTTATATTGCGTCCGCGTGTGTAGCTAGGCATGATTTTAGTGTCCTGTAAATTAAGAATGGGATCCGTGCGTACAATAGGCCAGAGTTTTTTACAGGTTTTATTAATCATGGTGCTGTGATTGTTAAAGTGGTTAATCCACGGCATTTTACTCTCTTTATGTGCTTTAGAGGATGGAGACAGAAGTTTAGCTCGGGGGATTGCCAGAGCTCTTTTTTTGGCAGTGTCTAAGTCAGAGATCCGGTAACCTCTTGCCAAAAACTTGGTTATCATAGTATCAATTTGAGTAATGGCCATTTTGGGATCACTGCAGATTCTGCAGGCACGAATGAACTGCGAGAAGGGGAGTCCCACCTTGGAAGCATGGGGGTGAAAACTCTCAGCATGCAGGGTTGTATTACGGTCAGTAGGTTTTTGGTATAAATTAGTGGAGATCTGGTTGTTACATAAGGACACCTCAACATCCAAAAAGTTAACGAAATCATGTTTGATGGTGTGGGTAAATTTAATTGGGCAATCAGTGCTATTATGAGAACGGATAATAGCTTCAAGATCACATTGTGTCCCCAACCAAATGAGGAACACGTCATCTATATATCTGACATAGAACTTGATCCTGTCAGATATATAGGGGTCAGAAAAAAACACATCATGTTCACATTCCAGCATGTATGCATTAGCATACGATGGGGCCACCGGGGACCCCATCGCTACGCCAGATACTTGAAGGTAGAATACCCCATCAAAAAGAAAATAGTTAGAGGTTAAAAGCATCTCCAATAAATCACCTATCAGCTGGACCGAAGGACCCTGATACAATGGATGCCCAGTGATCAATTTTAACACAGCCTTTACACCTTCTCCATTCGGGATCACGGTGTACAGGCTTGTGATGTCCAAACTACATAGCAAGCTGTCAGTCGGTATGTCCTTAACAGCTAGAAGTTTGATAAGGAAAGCGGTGGTATCCTTAAGATGCCGCTCCTGTCCCACTATGCACGGTTGTAATAATGCATCGATATATGCCGACACTTTATGAAACAAGGACCCCCGGGCAGAGATGATGGGGCGACCCGGGGGTACGGTCATATTCTTATGCACCTTGGGCAGGGTGTACATGAGGGGAACCACTGGGTGTGAGGGTAGAAGCGCATCACACACATTTTGAGTGATTTCACCCTCAGTCACAGCCCTGTCCAATCGGTCAGACAACACTTTTTTGAACCTTACAGTAGGGTCTCCAGACAATTTTAAATAAACATTTTTATCATCAAGCTGAGAGAATTTCAGATTTATAAGCGATTAAATCTTGAACAACAATTGCCCCGCCTTTATCTGCGGGGCGGACAATAATATCGTTATAACCAGCAATATCACTCAAAGACTTAAATTCTGCTGCAGACAAATTATTCCGTTTATTGGCAAAAGAATCAGAGAGTAGGGAATTAGCAACCTCAGAATCCAGCATTCTGCTGAATGACTTAATAGACGCATTATTAGTAAAAGGCTTGAACGAAGACTTAGGCAACAATTTAGAAACCTGTGGGGGAATCAGATTAGTGCAATCAATAGGTTTATCAATTAAAGTCTTTTGCTCACGATTTTTACCACGAAAGTGTTCATGGAGTCTCAATTGTCGGTTCAGTCTATATTTCTCAACTTCCCAATCAAAGCCACTGAACTTGTTAGTCGGCACAAAAGACAATCCGTGACTTAGAGCAGATTTTTCGGTAGCCGTTAATATGCGTGAAGAAAGATTGATAACTATTTCTTCTTGGACTGTGGAGGTTTGCTGCCTCTTCCACGCCCTCTGGCTATATATATCTTTTTGTGGTAAAACTTGCGGTTCATCCATATGACTATATAATATATATATATTTTTTTTTTGTGGTAAAACTTCTGCGCCTTCAGTGTTGAAATGAACAATCAAAGTGGTGTTACGGCAATCCTTAAAGTGCTTTCTATGTGCGTACCAGAATGTAAAGTACTCCTTCTTCCTTCTATTTTCAGACTCCGCCGATTGCGTAGGGCATTCGATTGCGTGTGAAATTTCCAGAAGGAGATTATTAGGAGTTTACAAAATATTTGTAAATATATGTGCAATAAAGGTGAATCCTTATAATAAAGTGCTTGTGCATGTGCAAGGAAATATTAAGGGTGAACAAACGCCACCTTGTGGCTATCCTTATTTAATTTGCACTCGTGTGGTCACCCTGTGATAAAATACTTTTTGTAAAAACAGGTACTGAACTCACACTATAAATCACTTTGTCCAGATGTATTTCCCATCCGGAGTAGTACAGGACCCTTAAAACCAAAAAAAAAAAAAAGCTCCCACCAAGGGAAAGGCTCATAGCGTAATATTGTTTCATAAAATACATTTATTTAAAACAAACACGTATATAGGGAAAAAAAAAACAGTAAAAATTGGACCCGTACATTTGACTTAAAAAGACATGCTTATCTGATATATGTGAGCGGGAATGGAGAGGTGTACAGCCTGACCGGTTTTGTCCCTTCCTTATATGCTGGGACTTCCTCAGGGGTTTAGAGATATATCCTGTACTACTTGGGATGGGAAATACATCTGGACAAAGTGATTTATAGTGTGAGTTCAGTACCTGTTTTTACAAAAAGTATTTTATCACAGGGTGACCACACGAGTGCAAATTAAATAAGGATAGCCACAAGGTGGCGTTTGTTCACCCTTAATATTTTCTTGCACATGCACAAGCACTTTATTATAAGGAATTACCTTTATTGCACATATATTTACAAATATTTTGTAAACTCCTAATAATCTCCTTCTGGAAATTTCACACGCAATCGAATGCCCTACGCAATCGGCGGAGTCTGAAAATAGAAGGAAGAAGGAGTACTTTGGAGTGAAAGACACCTCTACGTGTGATATTGCCTGAAACATTCTGGTACGCACATAGAAAGCACTTTAAGGATTGCCGTAACACCACTTTGATTGTTCATTTCAACACTGAAGGCGCAGAAGTTTACCACAAAAAGACATTTTCACGGTCCTACAGGAATTAGGCCAACTAGAAAACTTTTGCAGACACAGTTTATAATCTGGAGTGTTGTTTTTATATCACGTATTTATTTATATATATATATATCTGTTTATTTAACATTGTCACTAATACTAGTACTCACTAAGTGAGGGTTAGCGCTTTTTTTGTGCACTACACAAATATATATATATATATATATATATATATATATATATATATATATATATATATATATATATAGTGGGTATAGTCCCGGCACTCACTGATAACAGCGGTCACGTTCCTGGTGCCTTCCAAAAATATACTGCGGGTGGCAGTGTATTTAATGCAGGATTCCGTCAGGCGGCACTCAGTCGCAATAAGACAAACTCAAAACGCCATTTAGGACGCCAATGTTTCAATGTTTATACATTTTCGTCAGGGCAGCAAATAACATATAAAAACTCACCATTCTTGTAGTGCTCACCTCCACCAGACCAATCCCCCGGGGCGGTATCCGGCGATGCCGTCGTCGCCACCGGAAGTCATCACCCAGTGCACCCATCACCACCATATTGCTTAAGGGAAAAGAATACAGAAACATCAAATAGAAGTATGGGCAAAGAGAATCTTACAATATAGCGACACTACAAACCCTCAAAGAAAACAATGCAATCCCATCGTTTCATTTAACCCCTGGGGATAAAGTGAATCTAATAAATATATCCACTTTGCCTCTTTCTGTAAAAGAATTTTAGACCTATTACCCCCTCTCACTGGGGGCGGGACATGGTCTACTATCATGTGTTTGATAGCTGTGGGGGAGTGTCCGGTATCAGCATAATGCCTTGCCACAGGCTGATTACTAGTACCTGTCAGTATAGCTGTTCTGATGGCCAGTCTATGTTGGGCCATTCTGATTTTAAACTGACAATCAGTTTTACCCACGTAGTACTTGCCACAGGGGCATATTAAAACATAAACTACGTGGGTGGTGGTACACGTTACTCTGTGGAAGATTTTAAATTTTTTAGTAGTACAGGGATGTTTGATGGTGTTTCCAGTAAGCATATAACCACAGGTAACGCATCCTGTGCATTTAAAACAACCCAGCCTAGGAGTGCCCCAAAAGGTATTAGGGGTTTTTTACAAAAGTTGGTAACATCATTATGCACCACATAATCACGGATGCATTTACCCTTGGAGTAGCTCGTCATGATTTTTTTGTTATGTAAGGCAGGCAGTTTAGGATCTGAATTTACAATGGGCCAGTACTTTTTGGTGGCTTTATGGGCTAACAGACTGGCTGTATTATACCTGTTCGGCCATATGATGGTATTGGTAAGGTCTTTTTTTACTGACTTAGTCAGAACACTGTCTCTCGATTTGTTCATCACTTTGTTCTTGGTAGATACTAACTCAGATCTATTGTATCCCCTAATGACAAATTTTTCTATCATCGAATCCAACTGATCAGATGCATCTTGTTCATTATTACATATGCGTCTGACCCTTAAAAATTTGGACAGTGGGAGCCCTTTTGCACGGAAATAGGGTGGAAACTGTTTGGGGGCAGTAACACATTCCTATCCGTCGACTTAACAAATAATGAGGTGTTCAAATTATTGCCCTCCAATGATAATCTAACATCTAGAAAATCAATAGTGCTGGCAGACACATTGCACGTTAATTTTACTGGACTTTGACTACAATTCTGTTTAGCAATCACCGCTTCTAAGGCATCTCTGCTCCCCTGCCATAACAAGATCATATCATCTATATATCTTGAATAATAGATAATGTTCGTCCAGATGCATTCATCTGAAAAGAAAATATCTTTCTCAACGGCTATCATGTACGCATTAGCGTAAGCCGGCGCGACCGAAGCGCCCATAGCGCACCCGGCCACCTGGAGAAAGAAGTTACCATCATAATAAAAATAATTTTTGGTGAGAACCAACTCCAAAAGCCCACAAAAAAAATTTATGTCGGGCCCCTTATATGATGGACTTGAGGAAATCAATTGGCGGGTCGCAGCTATGCCTTCAGAATGCGGTATACAAGTGTATAATGCAGTAACATCAATACTAGCTAACCATTGTATATCACATGGATTAACGATTTTATCAATTGCTAGCAAAAGAGCTGTAGTATCCTGCAACACATGCTGAGAATTCTGTACACATGGTTGCAGGTACGTGTCCAGGTACATGGAAACTTTGTGGAAGATGGAGCCCCTGGCAGATATGATGGGTCTGCCAGGAGGGTCCACTAAGCTCTTATGGACCTTAGGGAGAGTGTACAGGAGGGGTTTGATGGGAAAGGCAGTGGTAAGCAGATCTTTAATTTCTTGCTTGATGACGCCAGCCACAACCGCATCACTCAGAAAGAGGTCCAGTTCACGCTTGAAAGCGATAGTCGGATCCCCCGATAATTTAACATAAGTGTCGGCATCAGCCAGTTGTCTGTCAATCTCCCTTTTGTAATCGACAGTGTCCTGTACCACTATCGAGCCCCCTTTGTCAGAGGCTCGAATTACGATATCATCTCTCCTCTCCAGGTTTTTAAGAGCAGTCCATTCCCATTTACTCAAGTTGGAATAATTTTTACACGCAGTGTTTTCAGAAGTGTTCAGTGCGGATTCCACCACACGGGTATAAGAAGTGATGGACACATTGTTAGTTGGAGGTTCAAATTTTGATTTTTCCTTTAATTTGCGTAATTCCACAGGAATAACATCAGGTTTACTGGTAGTGTCACGATTTTGGAAAAATTCTTGCAGCTTTAATTGTCTATTTAGTTTATAGACTTCAGTCTTCCAAACAAAAGGGTCATAATCGGTGGTTGGGACAAATTTGAGACCTTTACTCAGCACTTGTGTCTCATCAGGGGTCAGATTGCTGGTAGAGAGATTGAAGATCAGTTCTTCTTTCCTTTGGCCGGAGGTTTGTGTCCTTTCGATGCGCTTGCATTGCCCGCCTCTCCTGCTGTGTTGTTAGGCAGTTTTAATTGTGCTCGCGTTCTTATCGATAAAGGGACAGGTGCCTTTTATTCCTTCTAGGGTTCCTTTCTCCATCACTGGCCGACGTCGCGGAGTCATTAGAGGTATCAAATCTGTACCCTCTTCTAGGTTTGCGGGTGTAATTAGGTCTGTTTGCAGGTTGGTTACCGCCGGTGAGCCACCCATACACACTGTGCGATTCATAATCATGATTGACTTTATTGAACTTGTCCCGTTTATATTTGATCAGTTCAGTTTTATAATTGTCAATCTGTGTCTGTAATTTTTGTATCCAGTCACAGGTGGTATCAGTGGCAAATTGTTGTTTATGCTGTTCCTCAAAAGTGCTAATATTCTCCTTGGTAACATTAAGTTCCCTCATCGATTCTTCGATGACGAGTAGGAGAAGATCAAGGGAACATTTGTTTAGAATGGCGCACCAGCGCTTGCAGAACTGGACATTGTTACGTCCAATAGTGGGTATGTTGTGTACCCGGAATCCGCAAGGAATTTTTTTTGGCCGTGAAATACTCGGAGAGTGTGACACCGTGATAATAATAATCTGTCTCTTTCTTCTTCAATCTCACCCAATCTCTGAAACGATCCTGTAGGGGGATATCATCTGTAGTGCCAAGCACTTTTTCTGTATACACAATCCTAGACGCTTCTACGTCAGAGAAGGTCAGAATCTCTCCCACCTCCAACGTTACCCGCTCTGAGGCTTGATCCATTTCAGCAAAAGGTGGTGTCAGTAATCCAAATTAAAACAACTCATGCAGTAGCCACTGCATGTATAGGACCGTACGTAGTAAAAGTCCAAAATATATATATATAGTACAGTCCAGATTAAGAGCACTCACCAGATTTTCCATTTGCTTTGCAATAAAAGGATTTTAATACATCACCACTTGTTTAAAGAATATGTCGACGTTTCGAGCCATGCCGGGCCCTTTGTCAAGACAGAGTCTCAGATGGTTCACAGCATCAGATGATCTAACACTGTGATCAGCTGTATACCTTATATACCTTGATTACAGGAAGTGCCTCTCACTGCCAGGACAAACCCGGGCAGTACCTATAAACATATCTATCTTATGTCTATTACATATAAATACAGCCCCTTTGTATAGTATAAACGGCGGTGGACAGTAAAACACACTTATTGTGTTATGAGTACTCACACTGTTAGAGAACCATGCTTAATCCTCCGGCGTGCGTTCCACCTGGCTGGAACGCATAGCCGGATATCCTTATAGCTAAAACCCCGCTGTCAGTGCTTCAAGCACTTCATTGGATGTGTGGGTCATGTGACCCTACACATCACTAATGATGGCTTCGTCTCTGTTCAGCTTAGAGATGCGCCGTCTATGTTTTCTATGCTGGTTACCATGGTAACCCATTTTTTGTTTACTAAATCTCCATTGCTTATCATAGGACGCGCGGGTCATGTGACCCATCGTGTCACTAGTGACTAATGCGGCTCTGCTTAAGCACAGAGACACGCCGTCTGTTAGTATCTGCTTAAGTTGCCATGGCAACCCGTTTTGTCTATACTTAAGCACTAATATTGTACTTATTAAGCGCAGGGTATGATTATAGGATTTCTCAAAGGCCAGTACCATAACTTATACTATTAATACATCTAGGTGTGGACTCAAATTTAATATTCCATTATTATTTTTATGTATATGGCACTTACTGCTTATCAGGGTACCTAGGGTTCACATCAAGCAATATGTATCAAACCAGGAACAAACTACTTATACACACTATTAAAAACATCTATTGTCCCGCTGGGGCAACCTCCACAGTTAATACACTAGTGTGAGGACCCCCCCCCCCCCCGGGTCGATATTGACTCAAGTACAGGGTGTCAAATCTATAATTCAACCTCTGTAGAGGCAGGGACGACCATGGGGTCAAATGTGGCCCCGGCCTTTGCTAACTTGTTCATGCACCAGTACGAACAGAAATATATTGTACCGCATTATTCAGAGAGATTAAGATATTTTAAGAGGTACTGTATATTGATGACGTGTTTGTGATTGGGGTGGGGGATGAGGCCTCATTTTCAGAGATGGTGACAACACTTAATACATTGCCCTCTCCTGTTCGATTTACATATGCCTCTGATACCAACTCTATGCACTTTCTGGATATTATAGTATTAAAGCAGGGTTCCTTTCTGAATTATACATTGTACAAAAAAACAACAGATCGGAATGCTCTGCTTTGGGCAACAAGCCATCATCCTGATTCACTAAAATCAAATTTGCCCATTTAACCGCCAATTATTCCTAAGGGTCATGAGGAATAATTCAGACCCAATGACAAGGGAAGTACAAATCTCAGAATGTGCTTTACGTTTCCAGGAAAGGGGGTACAGTGCGAAGACGATTAAAAGAAGCCTCACCAAGGTAAGGAAGAAATATACACACCACTTGCCGACGTCTAAAGGTCCAGATAACACTCCACGTACAATTTTGAACATCCACTGTGATACCAACATTGGAGTGACACAGAAGAAAATTAAGGACCAATGGTCTCTGATCACGTCTGACCAGGCTTTCAGGAAACTGGGGAATGTACCTCCCTTACTAAGCATCTCAAGAAGACAGAATTTACAGGATTACCTGTTGAGACCTAACATGAAACCAGTCAAGGAAAGCAAGGACACGTGGTTAACTAAAAAAAACAGTTGCTATAAGTGTCTAGGCTGTGCTACGTGCCGGGCACTGATCACGGGACCGTTTTTCTGTCATCCACATAATGGCACTAAAATTTATCTTAAACACCGTCTATATTGTCATCTTGAACATGTAATCTATTACCTCATCTGCCCCTGTGGCTTAATGTATGTGGGGAAAACCATAAGGACATTGAAAGAACGTATTAACCAACATAGGTCCTCAATACGATTGGCCTATTCCACAGGAGAGACTGACAAGCCAGTGGCAGCACATTTTGTGGAAAAAGGACATCAGCTAGCCACGTTGCGCTACATGGCAATCGACTGGATCCCACCACCCCCTAGAGGTGGCAATAGAAGGTTGATGCTCCTAAAAAGAGAGGCATCATGGATCCACCGCTTGGATACAGTTCATCCAAGAGGATTTAATGAGAAAACACATATGAACATTTTCTTCTGATAAGATCATATAGAGTGTAGTTCCTCTACAGAGGTTGAATTATAGATTTGACACCCTGGACTTGAGTAAATATCGACCCGGGGGGGGGGGGCTCCTCACACTAGTGTATTAACTGTGGAGGTTGCCCCAGCGGGACGATAGATGTTTTTAATAGTGTGTGTAAGTAGTTTATCCCTGGTTTGATACATATTGCTTGATGTGAACCCTAGGTACCCTGATAAGCAGTAAGTGCCATTTACATAAAAATAATAATGGAATATTAAATTTGAGTCCACACCTAGATGTATTAATAGCATAAGTTATGGTACTGGCCTTTGAGAAATCCTATAATCATACCCTGCGCTTAATAAGTACAATATTAGTGCTTAAGTATAGACAAAATGGGTTGCCATGGCAACGTAAGCAGATACTAACAGACGGCGCGTCTCTGTGCTTAAGCAGAGCCGCATTAGTCACTAGTGACACGATGGGTCACATGACCCGCGCGTCCTATAATAAGCAATGGAGATTTAGTAAACAAAAAATGGGTTACCATGGTAACCAGCATAGAAAACATAGACGGCGCGTCTTAGCTGAACAGAGCCGCACCCATCACTAGTGATGTGTAGGGTCACATGACCCACACATCCAATGAAGCGCTTGAAGCACTGACAGCGGGGTTTTAGCTATAAAGATATCCGACTATGCGTTCCAGCCGGGTGGAACGCACGCCGGAGGATTAAGCATGGTTCTCTAACAGTGTTAGTACTCATAACACAATAAGTGTATTTTACTGTCCACCGCCGTTTATACTATACAAAGGGGGTGTATTTATATGTAATAGACATAAGATAGATATGTTTATAGGTACTGCCCGGGTTTGTCCTGGCAGTGAAAGGCACTTCCTGTAATCAGGGTATATAAGGTGTACAGCTGATCACAGTGTTAAGGCCCCCATACACTATGCGATTTTGGGACAATTTCATCCGATTTCGGCACTTTGTTCCGATAATCGGGTGAAATCAGCCCAAAATCGTAGGTGTGTGATATCTGATCCGATGCGCGGTCCCGTGCGCATCGGACCGGATCAGGGAGGTCGGACGGTCTGTACATACGATCACATCCGACTTCCCTGTATGCATATGCATGCAGACACCGGGGCAGCGGGTCCCTGAGCACCGGCGAGTGCTGCTGACTGACCTGGCCGGGCGGTGGTGGGGGCGGGCGGCGGGTGCGGTGAGCGCTGCTGACCTGGCCGGGCAGTGTACTTACACATAGCAGCAGCGAGGACGGGCAGCGCAGTGGCGGCTATTATATTTTTAAAATACTTGTCAAATGACCGGCCGCTCTCTGATTGGCCGGAGAGCTCTCAGCCAATCAGAGAGCGGCCGGTCATTTGACAAGTATTTTAAAAATATAATAGCCGCCACTGCGCTGCCCGTCCCCGCTGCTGCTATGTGTAAGTACACTGCCCGGCCAGGTCAGCAGCGCTCACCGCACCCGCCGCCCGCCCCCACCACCGCTGGCCGCCGCTGCCCGCCCCCACCACCACCGCCGCCGCTGCCCGCCCCCACTACTCCTCACCGCCCTGCAGCTCCCCGGGGTTTTTTTTACATGGGATAAATCGCATGCGATTTATCCCATGTAAAAAATGGCACATCAAGTGCCAAATTGTATGTGAGCCTCCCGGGGAGCTGCCGGGCGGCTCGCAGGTAAATTGGGTCCGACTTGTCCCTAGGACAAGTCGGCCTAATGTATGGGGGCCTTTAGATCATCTGATGCTGTGAACCATCTGAGACTCTGTCTTGACAAAGGGCCCGGCGTGGCTCGAAACATCTACATATTCTTTAAACAAGTGGTGATGTATTAAAATCCTTTTATTGCAAAGCAAATGGAAAATCTGGTGAGTGCTCTTAATCTGGACTGTACTACATATGGCTGTACCCCTGGGATTCTAGCCTAAGATATGTATATATATATATATCAGACGATGTACAAAGTGCGCCCTCCTAAAATGTATCCACCACCAATAGAACAAAATGGTGACAATGTGGTCACAATACAACAGATTTAATGTATAAAATAGATAAAATATAACAATAAAACAAATTTTTCATCTGTGTGGAGTCAAGGTTTCTATAACGGTCAACATGCACAAAACCCAACGCGTTTCGACGTTAAAACGACTTCCTCAGGGGCAACCGTCTAGGTGGTGGAAATAAGCATTATTATTAACACTTACTGGAGACTGAATAATTACATAGGTCTGTACTAGAAATTAATTATAGATACATACCCACGGATAACTTAATATATTCCAGTCACAGTGTGATAGAATTTTCGTATGAACAAGAGGGAGTGGATCCTTAGTAGATCTCAATCCTGATGCCTGTCAGCATCCAAAACATGAGCTAAAAACATATATATACAATATGTCAGGGAGGGAGCAAGATAGGACAGAGGAATGATCACAATGATATAGATGGAATGGGAACATACCAATTTCCATAACACATGTATGATAAGAGATGGAATAATGTCCTGAAGAAGTTCAGGAATATTTCTAGACGTAGTACAAACGGACCTATAAAATTAATGGATCGCGTAAACAATAAGTGTGAATCCTACAGCAATAATGAAATATCAAATACCATAGTGAGATCTTAGTAAGTATCAGACATTAATAAAAATATGGAGATTAAATCCAGATTCAATGCCAAATCAAATTATAGGGAATGGACATTTCTCAGTGGGTGCAAGCCTGAATTATTGCTAGTGTTAGAGGCACATGTTAGAAATACAGGCACCCGTCAATGTATATCAAATACAAAAATAAAAAAATATATGTATTATAGTTATTATTCGGGGCAGACCTTCCCTAATTACAATAATAATAAATGTGTAGCATACACTACCCTTATATTTACAACAATATGCTCAGGGTAAAGGGCAACAAGGCATGATGCAGTATACCAGATAGAAATGGATGTTAACGCATATTGGACACATTGGACATATATAGTTTCCCTACTCAGAATAAATATGACACATATTAGGCACATGTATCCAATGCATAACCCAGAGAGAAACATGATAATACAAGCCATCATACTTTGGAAAGAAAGAACCAGTCACTACATACCTCAATAAGTTTAGCTCAGTAGCCAGATCAGGGACCAGACTCCAGGTGATTTGACAGGAGCAGACAGCCGATTATATATAGTAAATGGCTGGTGACGTCACTTCCTATACGGAAGTGTGCCTTAAAAATGAGAAATAAAGCATATTCGGGGCAAAGTAACGAACCCCACCATATAGGCTGAGACAGTGTTGCATACCACAATAAGGCTCTAACAAAGTGGAGAGGTAATTTCCTATGGAAGACCGTGGTGCACGGGGAGAGTCCCGCGTGCGTTCCAATATGCGTTCCACAGTCACTTCCGTGGCAGAACTTCCGCTCTACGGAATCATAGCTAGTGGCAGGTATAAACGTTGCTTACGTATGCGTTCCACTTCGCGTTCCACAGTCACTTACGTGACATGCCTTCCGCTCAGCTGAATCACAGCTAGTGGTTAATACTGACATAACTTCACTTACGATGGGTGTTTAAGCTAAGAATATGCGTTCCAGTTAGCCAGGCCGTGTATATCCGGCTTGCATGCCAAAAATGGTTGCCATGACGTCGTCACCTCAGATACTCATATAATAGAGGCTAGGGTGATTAATACCACCATACGCTGTTTTTCATTCATAGATGGAATATAATGTAATTAGAATGGAATTAGAAAAAACGGCCATAGTAGCTGGATACTTTCTCTCCAATTACATATAATACATTTTGCAATTTAAGCACAATACAACAAATCAAAGCCAGTTGTGAATAACAAATATGGCCACTAGATCAAAAACAATGGAGCATCGATATTAATGATATCGCTATTTGCAGTTAAATGATAGACTACAATATAAGGACATTTTGATAATGCAATAATCATTATACAACAGGTCTACATTCTTAAGGAGTGTAATAATGCATAATAAATATGTTACCATCCACAGTAGTTTATAAAGATACATAATTGATAACGCCCATTAGTAAATATAACAGATCTGGGCTACTGGTTAGTGTAACAATATATGATATACAATTAACTTGATACATAATAATAATAGTCAGTTGATTAATATGATCAAATAGTGATCCCTAGATCGTGTATATTCACCAGAAACAAAACTATAGTGTAACCCATAGTAGTAAATATGAAGAAGAAGTTTTATAATAAGTCTGTTCTTTATATAATGAAGATAGCTAAGGGACATATAGCCCAAATATCAAGTGTAACATATAATAGTGAAAGTATAATATCATCGGTCAGAAGACACTGACCAGATTTGTTATAAGTGATAAGTTCCTAGACATTCAAGTGAATACGGGACTTGACATTTAAGTGAAAAAAAGAAATCAAAGTATGATCTTATCGATCAGTAAACACTAAGCTGATTGGTGATAAGTTCCTATGTATTCAAGTGAGTATAGGACTCGACATTCAAGTGAATAAAGAAGACAAAGAAGAGCTGGGTCAAACATAAAGCAATTTTATGGGTTTAATCAACCAACTATAAACGTCCAAGAATTGAAATCAATATAATTATTGATAGTAAAATGGGATATATATAAGGTTAGCCCAGAAATGCCACTATGTCTACATTCTCATTCAAACCATGTGGATGAAGAGAATTCAATGAGTAAATCCAGAATGTCTCTATTTTGGACAAAGTTAAATCTCTGTCCCCGCCTCTAGGGTTTACTGGAATTTGCTCTAATACAGTAAATGCAAAGTTCTGAATATTCACATTAGAATTGTGACACTCGAGAAAATGTCTGGGTAGACTATGGGTGAGTATTTTATTTTTAATATTGCGGATGTGCTCCTGAATCCTTATTTTAAGTTGATGTTTAGTCTTGCCGATATATGTCTTGCCACAATTACAAGTAATTTTGTAGATCACATAAACTGAATTACAAGTTGTGGCTGAGTTCGCAGAATAATCTCTACCATCGATTGTGCATTTGAAAGTTTTCCTCTCTACAAACTTGCAACAAATGCACTTACACGGATTGCATCTTTTTACCTTCTCTAGAAAATTTCCACTTCCATCCTTAGATGAAGGCGTCTTTAATTTGCTTGGAGCAATGATACTTTTCAGATTATTTGCCCTTCTGAAGACTAGATCTGGTTTGGGGGGAAGGTGCGGGCCCAATACTTGGTCTTTAAGTAGTATATCCCAGTGTTTGGTAAGGATCTTTTTGATCATATTTCCATCCTTAGTATACTGGGTAATGAAAGGTCTTTTCATTTTAGCTGTTGTCTCGTCTGGGATTGCCATTTTTTTAACAAGGGTCTCCTCCCTACTCCTTGTTCCCGCTCGTTGACGTGCCGCCTCGGTCTTCAATGGGTCATAGCCCTTTTCCAGGAAACGTTTAGAAAGCATGAGTGATTGTTCATCATAGTCCTCATACTCACTACAATTCCGTCTGATCCGGTTAAACTGTGCAAATGGAACATCATTCTTCCATCGTGGATGATGGCAGCTGCTGTAAGGTATGAAACTATTAGAACTCAATGTTTTTATTACTAGTCTGGTGGGTAAATTTTAAGTTGAAGTCATTATTTTGTAAATGACTCATAAAGCTCTCAATACTGGCAGTATCCCCACACCAAATGAAAATAAGATCATCAATGTATCTTTGATACAATTTAATATGGTGTTTGAACTCAGATTCGTAGATGAATTGATTTTCCCATACCCCCATCAGGAGGTTCGCGTATGAGGGGGCAAACTTCGTCCCCATAGCCGTCCCGTTCGTTTGCAAGTGGTATTTACCCTCAAACTCGAAATAGTTGTGGGTAAGGATGTATCCAATACTGTCCAGTACAAATTTTATTTCATCTGGTGTGTGGTCAGTGTATTTGGACATAATAATAGATACTGCCTCGATTCCCTTGTTGTGGGGGATCGAGGAGTACAGTGCCTGTACGTCAACTGTCAGCCAAATGAAGTTTTCTTCTCATGTAAAATCGACAAGTAAGTTCAGAAGTGAAGTAGAATCTTTAAGGTGGGATTTGTTCTTTAACACATAAGGTTGAAGCAACAGGTCCACAAAATGGGAGAGATTGCTGCTCAAAGATCCAATCCCTGCCACTATAGGGCGTCCGGGTGGAGCTTTATCATTCTTATGGATTTTCGGAATATGATAAAATATCGGGACCAAAGGATGCTTTATAAATAGATACTCAAACTCTTTACTGTTGATCAGTAGTTTGGTTTTGGCGTCCATTAGTAAGTTGTACAGGTCCTCCTGAAATTTCTCTGTTGGATTATTGGGTAATTCCATATATGTAACTCCGTCGTATAAAAGTTTAGTTGCTTCTTGGAGATATGCCACCCTAGACTGAATAACTACGGCACCTAGTATATATATATATATATATATATTTCTCCAAGCCTGCCGGCACTCAAATAATTCCAGACATCGGGCCCCGGTGCCCAGAGCAGTAACATACACCAAATCCAAATAATGGCACTCAGGAGGCAAAGTGGTAAAGCAAAAAACAGGATGTGTATTACATGAATGCCAAGCTTTCGGGGTGTAACCTCCTTCGTCAGGACACAATCCTACAGGCTGTAGGATTGTGTCCTGATGAAGGGGGTTACACCCCGAAAGCTTGGCATTCATGTAATACACATCCTGTTTTTTGCTTTACCACTTTGCCTCCTGAGTGCCATTATTTGGATTCGGTATATATGTATATATATATATATATATATATATATATATATATATATATATATATACACAGAAAGAGAGAATGGAAGGTAGTGGCACTCAGGAGACTGGAGTAACGATGTACAAAATGTATTCAAAATAAACCATCCCTGTGTACCGACGTTTCGGGGCTACCCGTGCCCAGTTTTCAAGGTGAGAGAAAACGGGGCACGGGTAGCCCCGAAACGTCTGGGCACCTTGAAAATGGGGCACGGGTAGCCCCGCAACATCGATACACAGGGATACACAGGCAACACTGATGGTGTAATGGTTAGCATTACTGCCTCACAGCACTGAGGTCATGGGTTTGATCCCCTACATGGCTCTAACTGTGTGGAGTTTGTATATTCTCCCCGTGTTTGTGTGGGTTTACTCCGGGTACTCCGGTTTCCTCCCACAATCCAAAAATATACAGATAGGTCAATTGGCTTTCAACATAAAAATGAACCCTAGAATGTCTGTATGTGTGTGTGTACATGTGGTAGGGAATATAGATTGTAAGCTCCAATGGGGCTGGGACTGATGTCAATGTTCAACTATACTCTGTAAAGCGCTGCGTAATATGTGTGCGCTATATAAGAAACTGATAATAAATAATAAAATAAATAATGGTTTTTTTTTAATACATTTTGTACATCTCCTGAGTGCCACTGCCTTCCATCCTCTCTATTACCAAGCTTGCTGGGGGGCACCAGGAGCAGATGTCAGTAGAGAGCAGTAGTGCCGGACCTACACGTCGACCTATATATATGTCTGAATGAGGGCTGTTTTATGTTTCTATGGCAACCCAACCGGGAGGATACGTGTCTCTTGTAGGTGCCATAATAAGCAATGTTTGATGTTCCTATGGCAACCTTGCTTGGCTGCCACGCAGTGACACGCCTCATGGAGGAGGCGCGCACTGGGATGTTTACACTTGATGATGCGCCTAGATGGGACGGCACGCATCATGATGTTTTGACACACAGTGACGCGTCTATAGCAACGGGCGCGCACTGTGGGGTTGCACGTGATGACGCGTCCTAGTGATGGGCGCACATCATGATGCTTGCTTACCTATTCCTGTTTATTGATATGCATATGGAGCCGCCTACCTGATGGGTTTTGCATTCTACTTTGTATGTGACGGGTGAGTCTACACACGCTAAGTATTGCTAAATACTGGTGCTCTTTCGGCTATTATGCAACTTTCACCGGATCATGGTATGTGTTTCTACACATGGGCATTCATATTTATTTTTTAGACAGATTTGGTGATAAGCCCCGTACACACGGGGGAGATATATTGCTCAGCCATATATTGCTAGCAATATTTGGCTGAGCAATATAATGCTCAGTTTCTCCTTTTCATCAGCGACCAGAGATGGTTGCTGATGAAAGGGAACCTCTGCTGGGGGAGCAGCAGAGGTAATCAGCAAGCTCCTGCGACCAGAGATCATAAGGGGGCTAAAAATGGGAGCGCGCACCCGGCAATTTATCGCTGGTGCGCACTCCAATCACTGGCAATATGGTCGCCAGCGACCATATTTCCATCGATTTCAGGCCCTATCGCCGACGTGTGTACACAGCTTTATATATAAAATGTATGACAACATAGGGTACTTCCTGGTTTTATTATTACTAATTAGAGTTCTACTTAAGTGTGTGACTTGTGATAGGAGATCAGTTGCATTTCTATGTGGGAGTTGGACTGCCATGATTAAGGGCCTACATAGGTCCGAAACCTCGGCTTATTTCCAATGATTTTGATGGAATAAAAAAAAGCATTGATTTACTGTTGTCTGGTAAGTGCCCTGAATATATATATATATATATATGAAAATACGAGGTCTGGCACTCCTAATTACATGTCCAATAGTGGTCAGTGCCTTCACTGCAGGGTACCTGTATATAGATATGCTCTAAATGACAAACATATGTGAACAACCTGGCGCTAGACTGCAGCTAATAAATCTCTAGGTGTCCACCCAAGGGCACCAAATTCCCACAAGTGGGACAACAGTTCAAAACACAAAACTGAGATTAATCAATGCAGGAGACTCTGGGAGATTAGGATTTCACGGTTTTAGGCTTTAAGTGCCCAATTCCAGATCATTCCATTCTCTCCATGCAGAAACCCCGAACCGAAACTCACATTAAATTGCTGGCAGGTATGTACACAAAGGTATCTAAGTTTTCAAACTGTGTTCAGTTCACATGCGTAGAAGGTAATGGAACTTATATTAGAATTCTGTCCCGCATACACTGAAAGGTATCTTTCACCACCTCAGGATAAGTGTAATTTCCACTTTTAAAGGTATATATGGATAGAAACTTACATTACATTTCTGTCCCATGTTCCTCAAAAGGTTTCTTTTAATTTCTTTAGCGCCAAGGAGAATCAACTTCCATTTGAAAAGATTTATTCACAACACGGCACACATAAAAGGTAAAAAGATAAAAAAGTGTCTGTACACAGTTCATAGAACAAGAGCCGGGAGACACGGGAAGGTCGGAGGTCAGGCACGGAGTGCTGCAGACACTTACGGACCTTCTCCTGATGCTTGTGGCTGTGATGTGGACCCGGTCCCGGTGATGTGGCTTCTTAGGATAAACACGTTTCTGGTGCCGACTGCACCCTTTTTCAAGATAAGCCGCTACTCTTCCCAGATGATTTTTAAAGGTCCGTCCATTGGTCACATGATGTTCCTTCATCCAATCCCTTTGCACCTAGACCCGGCTTCATTTAGGTTGAGCATCAACATCATCAATGCTACAATAATTGCTATGGACAATTACATATTTATCCAGTTGACCATACATAAAGAGTATACATATATGCTAAAAACATTATAAAAACATTGTATAAACATTGTATAAACATATTACCTAGTCACGTTGTATGACTGGGCGGGAAGCTCAGCAATGAAAGCCAGGTATAAGGGGCAAACAAGAAATATAGTTAAAATGTGCTAAAAATACAAGGGCAAAACATATTCGTATACACTACATTTATATGAACCATTTATACTCAACGTCCACATTCAACCCCTGTGGAACTAAAGTTTGTAAAGTAAAAATGGTTTTCATTTCCGACTGTGCTAATCTTCTATCGAGATCATTAACCCTCCAATTGGAAGTTCAAGAGTTTGGTGCTAGGAGCGCTAAAAATAATAAAGGGGGTGTGTGATATGGACGGGACCACACACCCGCCACTTTGCCCATAGTAAATGACATCATCCTCTACGGACGTGCCATCTGTGACATTACCATCACCTTAGAAATCGTACACAAAAAGAAACTAAGTATAGCGGCCGGGTCTATGTAATATAATAAAATTATGCATATGTCATTATAAGAATAAAGAAACAATATCAGTAAATTCAGCAAAAGACACCAAAAGGGAGCTGCTCATTGAGGCCACGTGGGGAAACAAAATCTAATTGATGGATTCACCACGTCTCTTTCTGCTTTCTGCAGCAGTGCTCGCGCACGGTCGCCACCTCTCCTAGAGGGGGGATACAATCAATGATACAGTATCTTAAGCTTGACAGAGGATGGGAATTGTCGGCAAAGTGCCTGGCTACAGGCTGGTCACTCTTGCCATTTTCTAGAGCAATATGGGTGGAATGTCTATGCATAGACATGCGCTCTTTAAATTTTTGTTCGGTCTTACCTATATAATATAGGCTGCAGTGGCAGGTGATTAGGTAGACTACAAATGATGAATTAGAAGTGAAGTGATGTTTAATTTTGTAAGCTTTAACAGTATAGGGATGATTAAATGTGTCCCCAGTCAATAAAAACTGGCAGGTCAATCAAGTACACCTGAAGTTCCCGGTACGTGGATTATTAAGCCAGGTTTTGTTAGAAGCACCCGGCTTGTAATTGATATTAGTTTTTACTAGTAATTGTTTTAAGTTCTGTCCCTTTTGTAAAACAGGGCATCATACGTTGTCCAGCAAATGGTAGTGATTTGGCCAATATCGGCTAATTTTTCTTAACACTGGCGACAATCGAGGTGGCAGCAGTGTTCAAAGCACATAGGAAGCACATTTTCATAGGAGCATAACTCCTTCCTATTTAATTTAAGTACCCGATCCTTACAGGCCAGTAACTCAGGCCTGTCATATCCACGTTGGCAAAGTTTACTAATGAACTCATCCAATTGTTGGATGCAGATGTTTTCATTACTATTGATCCTCCTATACCGTGCATCTGGGAATATGGTAGGCTTTTTATCAATTTAACAGGGTGACAGCTTTGTGGCTGCAGCATGGTGTTATAATCTGTATCTTTGATATAGACACTAGTCACCAATGTGTGATCGTGTCGATTAATATCAACATTTAAAAAATGCACGTGAAGGATTAATATCAAATGTAAATTTGATTGGACTGTCCTTTAGATTATACACCTCAATGAGATTTTTAAGGATCGATTGCTCACATACCCATAAACAAAGAAATCATCAATACATTGTTTAAACACTAAGCAATTAACCTGACATGCTGAGTCAGTTATCAGGGATTTTTTCTCCCGCCAAAATCAGTCACTTTGCACTAGGACAAGCTCGTACTTTTTTACTATGCTAAAGTATATTAATGAACCACTCTAAGACAGCCTGACATAATTTTAACTAGATCGGAGCTTCTTCATATTTCATTATTTTCATTATTTTCACATAAAAAGCAAAACTTTAGGGCTCTTGCCAGAACAGAAGATGTTGACTCAGATCAAAATGCTTTTGCATGTTTCTTATTGAGTCAAGTCACAATGTTTCCACACTAGCCGATTCTGAATACCTCAATTTAATTTTTTTTGCTCCGCCCTAATGTGACCTTACATGTGACCTTGGTTACTACTTTGCCACCAGGAGCACTGCTTTTTGTGTCTGAAACAATTTAAATAGCAATCTGATAGGTATTTGCGATCATGCTTTTGACACTATGCTGTTGCAATAGCAAGGGGCACCTGTGGCCACAACCAGGGTCTGCTAACAATATTCCATACTGGAATGTGGTTTTGTAATCTGCATTGAATATTATTAAAAATGTCTGTCCCAAAATGGCTGCAGCCTCAGAGGAGAGTGTTAAGGATGTTAGAGGAGGTGGAGGTAATTTTGAGAAGGGACATATTCTAGAGGTTCAGGGAAAGTAGGGCATGCCAGGATGGTCGGGACTATCAACTGGTGGGAGGGAGAGAATCAAGATGCTGTAGCTAGAGCCTAAGGTGACGCTACATGAAATTCTCTCAATGAAACACAGTGGACAAGGAATTTTTGCATCATTTGTAAGAGGCATTATTACTATGTGGGGCATAATATAGTGATGGACTAATATCTGTGGGGACATAGTACGGTGTCAGTGGTATTACTGTGTGGGGTATAATATGGTGAAATGCATAACTGGGGGCATAATATGGTGTCAGGTGTGTTACTGTATGGGCCATAAAATGTTGACATGGGCAACTGTGGGATATTACATTGTGGTGGATAATGTGTAAAATGTATGTGAAAAATGGGCACGGGTCAGGCTTTTTTTTTCTGTGATGGCCATGGGGGTATAGGGTGAAAACCTAGAGTGTAATATAGGCTTTTTCTGCAAGTCCATGCTCATTATAGTGAGGCCATGCCCTGTGCAGTCTACATCACTTTTTTGAAGTATGCAAAATTTTTAAACTGCACACCTTTTAAGTGTCCTCAGTGGGAGCCAGATTGCCTAGAAACAGCCGTGGATTTTTGTATAAAGTATAGTACATTCATTGATAATTTATCTAAAAGAAATATTGAAATTATATTGTTCTGACAGTATATTGTGATATGATTGTGTCTATTTTATTAATTGGCAGATGCATTGCTCATTAAACAAAAAGTGATTTATTCAATTTAAAAAATGTAATTTAAATTAATATATCAACATACTTTTAAAGATGCTGAATAGACTTAAGAATTATTTCCTCAGCCAGTACTCTGGAATTTGTTTAAAGTTTTTGATGATGTTGATGTTGTTTTATTATATTTTTTATAGCATAAGACAGTTCTTGCTCAGATTATGATGGTTACCATAAATTTACACCCATCCTGTTAGAAGGTGCAAAAAATCATATGCAAGTGAAATCTATGAGTTTTGATTGCAAGTCATTTATTATTCAAATAAATGTAGAGAAAAAAACTATTATTCTGCTACATTTGGAAATTCACTATCAGATACAAATAAACTTTTTTCTCTCAATAGTAAATATTTTTTATCTTTAGTTTTGAATTCACATTTATTACAGCTCCCATTGTTAAATATTTGATTATTTAGTTTTATTGTGCTCATTTACATATCACAATTTAACTGTGTGAATTATTATCCAATTAAATAAATCTAGAAAAGTGGCCACATTCAGTTTTAGTGTGCTCACACATTTTTTGCTTTTTTTTAATCATTTATATTAATTCTGCACTTGTTGACAGATTGTATTTTTTATTTTCTATATTGATTTATCATATGTAAAAGAAGAGATGTGAGAGTCTCAGATTTCATTGAATTTGTATTTATATGCTGCTTCTGCCATCTCATTATCATCAATATACATCCTAAGATTTATGGATCATATCTACTTTATTGGTTAAGGAAGCCATAAATAAATTCATAGTTATGTTACAAAAAAAAACCTCAAATGAAATACAATAAAATGTAGCTTGTGATATAAACCCAAGGACCTATGCTTCTTTTCCTTCTTTTTTATAGGCACATAAATTGAGGTAAAATAATGTTACAATACAAATATTTTTTATATATCTGCCCATCTAGTGTACAATCCCAATTTTTGCAGGACAGTCCCATTTTTTAGGACTTTCCCACTGCGCTACCTGGGGGCAGCAGTATTGTAAGGGAGGGGGGGGGCAGTTGGGCTGCCCCCTGTCACATACTCACAGTGACTTTTTTATGAGAGAGAGGGGCAGGGGCATGTCAGCAGCTCACATAGCTCTGGGCATAAACACACAGAGAAGAATACAGTGGCGTGGCCCACAATTGTGGTACTTCCAGTAAGGCCATGCATTTAAATGGTCCTCCTTGTGGGTCTTCAAAGTTGGGTGGTGTGACTTGACCTATTTTAAAATGAAAGTGCTCAGGTGTCTTTGGTTGTTGTTCAAGCTGTTTATTAACAGTAGTAAAGAAAAATTGTTATGTTTTATTCAATGACATGTGTCCCAGTGGTGTTTGTACAGAGTTGCAGTACAGATTCAGACACATTTAGAAAGAAGTGTATAAGAAATATTTTAGGTGCTCATAGACAATTAACCATTTCACTGGTACTCCCGAGAATTTTCTGGGTTACGATCCAGTGTGTAGACTGGCAAACCCAGAAAATTATTGAGAGTGCCATTGCCTGCGCTCCCTCCTGCCACGCAGAGGTGATGAGCTGAGCACTGACATCAGCGCTGCGCTCAGCTTCAGCTGCTGCCTGGCTCCTGCTGCCCAGCCCTGCCTCCTTCCCCTGGCTGTGTGCACTGTGACTTTGATAAGGTCAAGCTGCAGTAGCTGGACGGGCAGTGGCTGATGGAGTGCTCAGCGGCGCTGCCCAACCCCGGGAAACGCAGTGGGGGTTTAGGAAGTTCTCCCCCCAAAAAACTCGCCCAGTGGAGAGCGCTCCCGAAAAGAACCCACCACTGAATGGTTTGAAGGGGTATGCCTATGGAGACACTGGATTGCTCAAATCGGAGGTCACACTCATGAGGCCACTTAAAAAATTAGCTGATTATTCCCCATAGAGTCAATAAAGAGCTGCTTCCAAGAACATCCACTCCAACATTTGTTTCAGCAGTGTTGTTGTTGTTGAGGGCAATTTCTCTTTAGAAGGGCCACTGTTGAAACAGTTGCACTGTTGTATGTTAATCAGGATTGTCACCTTGCAACAGCTCATATATCTGGTGACTACACTTTAACATTTGATCTAACTGAGATGGGTAGGTCTTACATCCATAATAGCTCACAATGGAAAACTTTTAAATTTGCTTTCAGCATACCTTTATAAGGAATTAAAATAATGTGTCCAGCTTCCCATGTCCTCATAACTATTAATTTTAAAATTGGAGAAACTGGGCAGGCTGGAAAGTTTTTCCATAGTTTATAAGTATTTGAAGCATGTCTATTTTGATAGTAGTGATTACCAAAAGATAAACAAAAACAAAAAACAGTAATCCAATATATATATATGATCTTCGTAATTACTGACAGGGTCAATATGTGCAATAGACTCAATAATGCCAGAAGCCTTAGTGAGATCATTTACACACACTGATCATTCAGTATAGTAACTAGTTACCAGCCCATGATAATGACAGTACAACTTAACAGTAATGTTAGCGCTGGTGGATGTATTGTCCCGAATGGAGCAACACATGAATTGCTCCGTTGGCACCGTCTAGTGGTTATCGGCCCACAGAACGCTTGAATTCCCCTCAAAAAAGGTGAGGAGCAGCGTTAGTCGTTTATCTATCGCAGTGGCGGAACTTGAGGGTAGTAAGCCAAATATATAATTTGGGCCCCCTTCTTCACCCCAACCCAAGTTCCCAAAATGCAAAATGGCAATGGATGAGAGGAAGAGGCAGAGGGTGACCGGGAGAGGCAGGGGTGGCAGAGTGTGACAGAGAAAATCAGTGGGTGACAGGAAGAGTTTGACTGGGGCAGCAGTGGGCCCCTCAGTTTTCAGAACACCCGGTGCACTGCACCTGTTGAACAATGGTAGTTCTGCCTCTGATACTGTATATAATTTATAGTAACCACATTGTGATATTAAAAGAACTGAAATAACCATTAAAGTTGTACACCCCTACCTTCAAATGAGCTACAGTTAGTGTAAAAGTGGTAATATAAATGGATTATCGTCAGAAATGGCATATATACGGTGTTAAGAAGAAATCTACAGTATGTTTGGAGACTAGAACAATATTTTCAGAATAATAGGTCTTGATATTAGTATTCCAACGAGCAATAATGAAAAGAACTACCATTCAGTGGAAGAGACATGTTCTGTGCAGTACATACTTCTTAACTCCCTTAATTACTGTACTGATGGTAAACGACTGCTCCGGCACCTACAGTTATCGATTTCAACAACTACAGCTGACGTTGCCCCATCATTACACCAGGGTCAGCTGTGCCTGTGGCTACTGATGCTGCCAGGCTTCACATGATATCTTGTGCATGCCCAGTGGAGTAGAACGATTTAGACACAGAGGTATAAACCTACTTAGATGGGAGTTCTACTAAAGATGGGATCAGATTCTTCTTCGTATTTATTTAGCACCTTCTAGAAGATAATAGATATAATCTGATTGGATACTATTGGCAACATCCCATCTTGAATAGAACTCCCATCTTAGTAAATTTACCCCCCAAAATCTGCACCAGGCTGACATGCTGTAGACTCACGAGGGGTTCACTCCCCCACTCCAGCAAATGAGATGTTCATACATTGTTGCTTCCTGCTATGCCTTAGTAAAAAAGCAAAGCAGGAAGTTCTATTGTGTCACTATAGGTGCTGCTAAGCAACATCTCCTCCTAGATAAGCTATGGGCAGAACTTTTCTGTTAGGCAAGGATAAAATGTTTTTGCTTGCTATCGGCAATTTCATGGAAATATAACTAGCTTTACAGGTTTTCCCGTAAGAAAAAATAAGGGAAGTGGTGGAGCAGTAGAGGAGTACTTATAACGTACACATTAGAGACTGACCCTGTTGTTGCTGCTCAAAACATCCTTGAGTGCCACAGAAAACATCACAGTGGCCACCATACAAAACAGCACTATAGTGATTGTCACAAAATACAGAGAGTATCCCAGTGATCGCCATACATTATAGAGTACATACTGACACTGAAAAAAACAAAGCATTCCTTTCACACAATACATAAAAATCAAAGCAACCAAGAAACATATATTTTTCCTGTTGTTTGTTAATAAAGTGAATGCATCTTGACTTTGCTAAATTATGTAACACATGTTGATTAACCTTCAGATTATGGCTACCCTTATATCATAATACTTATTCAATTCAACATTTCCCAAAATCATAACCCCTCCAAATTGACTCCCTCCACATCAAGAAGTCTGCTTATCCTTCTTCCCTAAATTGATGCTCTTGTGTCTAGCCATTTTGAGTGCACTGTAAAAGGTGAGCAAGAGGATTTTTTTTCTCTGTAAAAACAAATACCAACTGGTATTTTTTTCAGTTTTATAGAGCCGTCAAAAAGTGCTGACCTCTACGATGTTTGTTTGATATGTTTTCTTTTCTTATTAATATAAAAGAGGCAAGTAAAAATCGTGTGTTGTTAGACTTTTATAAAAAGTCTATTCAGTAGCTTTCTATAAAGTTTCCACTACAAAGCTGTTTTATCAGTTATCAGAGAACAGCTATAAATAAATGTGAAACAATGATTGTGAACATGCATCTAACCTTTGGATCTTTTTGGTCTTGTTAAGATGAGCATTTTTTCTGAAAGTGTTCAGGTATATATCCCCACAATGTAACTGTTTTCAAATATGTTTAGATCAGGCATGGCCAAACTGTCGCCCTCCAGAAGTTGTGAAACTATACATCCCAGCATGCCTTGCCATAGTTTTAGCATTCCAAATTAGCAGAACTATGGCAAGGCATGATGGTACTTGTAATTTAACAACAGCTGGAGGGCCATTGTTAGTTCATGCCTGGTTTAGACGAGCAAGACCTCTGTGATTCATTTGATCTTCACTCAAACTTTCTGCTTACCGCCACTTTGCAGGGCACAGGAAAGCTGACACCATCAGCAAATTATCAGAGAAAGGACCACATTCAATGGCATAGCAGGACTTTTTTAGCTGTCCACATTTCACACACTTCAAGTTGTTTTTTCTTGGACATGAATGTCAATATCAGATATTGTGGTGTATTCATGAAGCAGTGAAAAAAAGTTAAGAAGGGAGCCAGTGGAGAAGTTTGCCAGGTCAACCAATGAGCTTTCTAGTTACATTTATCAAGTGATACACAATTATGCCAGATCAAGCCCAGCGACGCCTTCATCCAGCAGCGCTAAGATGCGCCGAAGCAGTGAAAGTGACGGAGCAGAGATAGATGCGGCTTCTACAACCAGCGCCGCCAGCTTCTAACACCGCATGTAGAGCCTGGATAGAGGTAGGGACAGTGTCAGGACTCCCCACGGACTTCTCAAACACTACTATAAAGGAGCGTAAACATACACTTAACAAGTTTTTTTCTTACAGGTGCTTTTTGCCTTTTTCTCTTGCTTTCTTTACTATTCTAGTTTTCTTTCCTCTGACTTTTTTTTGTTTTTAGCGCTCATTCTCCAAAATTGCATGTTATTTTACCCATTGAGCTGCTTTTTCATAATTTAGCGCAAGTGAACCCTCCCAATTACAATTATACATAGCAACTGATTGGTTGACATGGGAAACTTGTCCACTGTCTCATTTCTCCACTCTCTTCACTGCTTCATAAATAGACCTAACAGTACCATTAACTGTAACATTACAGTTGTACAACATTAGGTTGTAAGACAGTAGTATAACCTGAAGACTGGTTGGTTCAGAGATTGTGACACTCTTTGGCTCACTATTACATGTCCTGACAAACAATGGGGCAGATGTATTAAGCCAGGAGAAGAGATAAAGTGGAGATAAAGTGGAGATAAGGTAAAAGGAGATAAAGCACACCAGCCAATGAACTGTGCTTGAAAATGACAGTTGGGAGCTGATTGGCTGGTGCTTTATCTCCTTTTACCTTATCTCCACTTTATCTCCAGTTTATCTCTTCTCCAAGCTTAATACATCTGCCCCATTGTGTGCAGACAGCATTGGTGGAGAAGCTGTGAGAACACAGGTGCCGTGTCTAGTTCCTAAAGGTGCCCACACACTAGAAAGATCTGTGATCGTAAGATGTGCACAAAAATTAGCCTTGAAATCTTTTGTCCGTCCTGGACAAAAGATTTCAGGCAAGCGCACATCTTTACCAAAGATTTTTCTTAAGATCCCGTGTGCGTTTCTATGGATCTTTTGTTAAATCTTCTGATCTTCCATGCAGCACGTTAGATCAGAAGATGCAGCTAAAGATCCACGGGAGCGCGCATCGGACCGATACCGGCCGATTATCGGTCGATATATCGGCCGATTTATCGGAAATCGGCCAATCGGCCCAAAAATCGTTCAAGTGTGTGGGCACCTTAACTCAGAGATTTTAACTCTGAGGTTATGAGAGATACCTGCATATGACATTCTTTTCTCGGGGGACTAGGGGCAGAATTATTAATCTTGGTGAAGGGATAAAGTGGCTGGTACTTTATCACCAACCAATCAGCTCCTATTGTCAAGTTACATGCTGGGTTTTAAACATTACAGATAGGAGCTGATTGGCTGGTGCATTATCACCAGCCTCTTTATCACTCCACTAGGCTTAATATATCAGCCCTTGGTTTCTGAGATAGGTCTGTACTTTAATACTGTTTACAGAATTAAGCTGTGTTCTTCTGCCTCTTACTTGTCAGGCTGCTGGGTAGAATTTGTAACAGAGCTTTGGATTTACTAAATATACTTCATTTTGCTTTTCTTCTTGCATGGCTGCTGGATAACCAGGGTCACAGACCTCTTGTGGAGCAGACTTGCTTCTTGCTTATTCCTTGGTCCGAATGTGGGTGGCTGGTGCCAAAAACTTCTTGGGGAACAGGTGAGGAAAAGGATCAGCAGGGTCCCAGGAACAATAGGGGCCTCAGATTGTTTGGGGGACTTGATCTGGCACTCTCTCTCTCTCTCTCTCTCTCTAAGGGGGGTATTCAATGTCAGGGGAACGGCTGTCAAGCAAGCTCGACAGCCGTGCCCCTGTCCCGTTCTCGCTTTGCTCGACTTGAGCTCGGCGGTCGGTATTCAATGTCCCGGCCGCCGAGTGGCGAGAAAATGGCATGGCCACGAGCTGAGGATGGAAATAGATGAGCTCTGGCCGGGATCTCGCCTATTTCTGGCTTTTCTCGGCAGAACGAGCCCGACAGCTTGTGATGTCGGGCTCGTTCTGCTGAGAACCCCTGTTCAATGCTTTCGGGGAAGACAGCATTGAATAGGGCCCCGCAGCCATCTCCCCCGTCGGGAGATGGCTGCGGGAGCACGACTAACATTGAATACCCCCCTAAATGTATGAATATATCTCCAATGGATATACCAAAAATCTGGGACAGAAGATCAACAATAGTGTCTATGTAATGGAATTTAGATGACCTATAAATACAATAATATCAAATCACCCTTCATTGGCTGTAGGTAGTCAGGGGTAGATTTATTAACACTTCCTGCTTCACCTCATTAATGAGGCGAAGCAGGAGGGGAGACCACCAAATGTATTAACATCTTGCTTGCCGAAGTGGGGGGAGGGGGGCACAAAGTCCCCCCGCAGGAGATGCCTCCTCCTGCTGACAACGCATCAGTTAACGCTTACTTTTCTGCTGCCCCCTTGGCTGGCTGGACTGGGCATGTGCAGGATTTCGCTACTCACGCTATTCACAGCTCTGTCCCTACTGTGGGGATAGGGCATCGCCACCAGCAGCTGTCAAAGTCGACAGCTGCAGGGGGCGGGATGGTAAGCGCTGCTGACTGTTCATGCATTAGGTAGGAGACAGATGTGCAATATAAAATATCATAGCTATGCTAAACCTCCTCCCCCCGTAGCACCACCTGTTAAACACCTGCATCGCGGGTGTCATACATCAGGAGAAGCACTATCCTTTGCCATAATGCATGGGGAGAGTGCATATTCTCCTGATCACCACTTAATAATCTACCCCTCATTGTACAAAAATCACTCTGTTGTTGTAAGATGGTTAACATTGCTGCCATGGTGCAAATTAACTTGAAACTATCATTATATGTTTCATAGACCATAGACAATATACCATAGATTTCTTGGAGGATTGTTGCACTTTGCATCCGGTTTGAACCAGCTGAGCTTGCCACCATTTTACCACGACCATCTACTCACCCACCAGTGTCTGGGTTCCGGACTCCATCTGCCTTTTCCAGCTGCAATACTGGACTGTGACTATCGGCACCATTGTGAGGACACTACCTGCTGAAATTAAGCTTAATATCACCTCCATTGGCTAACATCTACTTGTCTACTTGGTGATGTATATTCCTTAAAGTTGAAAAGCTCCTATTCCCCCTCCTGTTTCTCCTTATAATATACAGTACTGTGAGATCTGAACAATATAGGAACAAGCAATATTCAACAGCTTACATATATCCCCCAAATATGTGTATTATCTCTTGATTTTTATGTGCTATGCTTTTATAATTATTACTCTTTTATACAATAAATTAGATTGTCATCAATTAATCCAGTCATATTTACTTTTACTGTTTACTTAATAAAAAGCGCCATTATATTGTGTTGTTTGGAAGGAGACATTTGACTGGTTCCCTAAATATTGGTAGTTCTCCTGATTAAGCTATTGAAAAAACTTGGAATTCAGCATTGTGATAAAGTTAATTAAACCAGTTCAACTTACAGTACTGCAATTAGGGAGATTTTACTGCGCTAACTAGTATTTGGAAAAAGCAGCTCAATGGTATTGATAAGTATAAAGGTTGAGGAATGAGCGCTAAAAATAAAAGAAAAGTAATAGAGAAAAAGTCAAAGAAACACCTGTAAGGAGACAAAAAGACAAAATGGTTAAGATATGTTTACGCTCCTTTGTAGGAGTGTATGGCTGTGTCCGTGGGGAATGCTGACACTGACCCTACCTCTATGAGAGCGCTGTTTGCAGGGCTCGGGAGTTGGCGGCGGTAGTTGTCAAAGCCGCGTCTCTCTCCGTTCCGTCACTCTCAGTGCTTCGGCACGTGTTATCGCTGATGGATGAAGTTGTCCCTTGTCTTAACAGGGTGAGGCGGGCAGGTTCTTCTCTCCTCCATGGGTGGCAGGATCAACGTGTTTCATGCAGCCAGGCGCACTTTTTCAAGATATTCTCCTGCTTGTCTTGGATGTTTTTTTATAGAGGAAACTTTATTGTTCAAAGAGGAAGTGGACATCCATATCTTAACCATTTTTTCTCCTTACAGGTGTTCCTTTGACAACCTACAGTACTACCATGTGTCATGGAATTAGCATCAACATATGTGTCTGTATATAAAGATTTATTGACCAAAACAATAAACATTAAAATTAATATTACATTTCTTTAAAATAGGAATGCTTGGATCATCTTTGATAAGCTTTCTGATATCTCCTTTTCAGATACAGTAAATATTTTAAACCAAATCCATCATTTGTATACTTTGCAGAGGAGGATTATATTTATTAAAACAGTATTAGCATCATGGGAGTAGTAGTTGTTTTATGTAGTTTGTCACCAGAACTGTATATTAGTAATAGTAAATAATACCCATAAGATACTTTTTTTTTAAATTGCTGTTTATGTTAAGCCCCATACACACTACATGACCATATAGACCGTATACAATATAGTCTGCCAGCAGGGAATTGAGGACCTTATTCTGGTCCATTTGTGCAGAGGAGCGATGTTTGGCATATGCTCATGTGTTCCCATGGAAAGGAGGCAGTACCGTGGCTGCCGGGGGCAGACAGCTGACATCACCGGATGCCCGCCCTGTCCGTGCACAGGGCGCTCTCAAAGCTTAGACACCAGACAGGGTCTTAGTTTTACATGCTTGTTCCACATCATTTGATGGTCAGTGACCATTGAATGATCTGGTCTTTGCCCGCAAGGCTGTGAATCGATGTTTATGCACAATATCCATTCACAGCCGTGCGGGCAAATTTGGCGAGCGAGGGGGGGGGAGGGGGCAGGGAGCATAGCAAATGGCAGGCATAGTTAAAATTACAGGCAGCGCTGCTTATGAACCAGAACAACCTCCTGAGTGTACACACTGAGGGCCTTCTTCTGGTTCACTCTCAGAGGCAAATTCCTTCTCAAATGGACAAAACCATGTGCACTGCAGGTGGGGCAGATATAACATGTGCAGATAGAATTAGATTTGGGTAGGGTTTTTCTTTAAAGTGAGATCTATAAGTGTAGAAATAAAGAAGTCAGTATTTTCCCTGCACAGAAACAAAATAACTCACCCAAATCTAATTTTCTCTGTACATATTACATCTGCCCCCCTGCAGTGCACATGGTTTTGTCCATTTGAGAAGGAATTTGTCTCTGAGAGTGAACCAGAATAAGACCCACTGCACACTGGTTGATGGCTATATAGCCATATTGAACTGCATGTTTCAGGTGAGAGAGAGGGGGGGCATTAACGAGGCACGATAGTGCTCTTAGTTAACAATATTGAGTATACACACTGGAGGATATTTTAAAAGATCTCTCCTAGATGCCCTTTTATGAGCGATCCCTTTTAAAATATCCATTAGTGTGTATGAGGCTTAAGGGTTTTGCATATTCAATTTACCTTCAGCTATACTATAGGTGTAAAAATACTGAAAATAAACCAAAATACTAGTGCTGGGATGTGTGAAGGCATTCACAACACACAGTAGTCCTGTTAATACAGGCTGGCCTTGAGAGGGAGTCTCTTCATTGCACCAAAACAGGCATATAAAGTTTCATCGAATACATTAGATCTTTTGGACTAAACAATTACACGTGTTCCTTATTAGGTTTATTGTCATTTTATCTGCAGAACATTATGTGTTTTTTTTTAAAGGTAAAAATCATCATGAAATGCAAATATCCATAGCAATAACTAGGCATAAATAGGTACAAAAATGTTATACGAAAGCAAAAAACAATGATATTTTTTTACTTATGTTTTTACTTATGAAAAAGTCACAGAATTAGCATGATAAATGACTATTTATTTATTTACAGCTACTGTATGCTGCATTGAGCCATTTTACTTCTTTGTAAACCGGTGAAGGCAGAAAAATTCCTGAATATGCAATCATTGTTCATATCACCTGTTAATTCAAATTTTGTATACCACTGTAAATACTGTAAATTTTTGTAAAAAAAATAATAATAATTGAAATTGAGTTTCCTTTCAATTTCTGAATTTTGATCAGCTTGTCGTTCTCAAATACGTACATTCAAAAGCCATAAAAAAAAATTAAAAATGTGGCGAAACGTGTTGTTCATCCCAATCCTTGACCCATCCAAAATATTAACTTTGATCTGTCTTATCTACAGACATAAAATACCACGTCTAACAGGATTCATTTATCAATTCCTAATTTTCTTGGCGCTGTCTCCTTTTGGTATGATTAAAATATGGAGGATTAATGTATCCAGTAAGCATCTTATGAATATCATTATCCTTCAGTTAAAGTGTCATAATGACATGATTTGTGTGTTCGCCTAGAATACACGAATGACCTTCTTGCTGTGGTTTATGCTTTATGTAAAAACTGAAGTGTGACCTAGTGGACATCCAAGAGGTAATCTTCTTCAGTGTTTCATGATACAGAGAGTTTGGGTTAAGTTTTAATATGCTGAGTTTATTGGTTTTGGAAGAATTCTCAGTATACTACAGATATTGTTGTTCCATTTGTGGCAGGATCTCACTTTGATTTAAAGTAACTTTATATGGTGTCAAACTGACAGTAAAATATGAATGTTTATTTAAATGCAGTACTTCTATCACACTTTCTAACTCTCTCACATGTTGTGGGAGACTCATGATTTATCAGACAGTCCCCCACACCATCAGAAGAATGGCTGGATCTCCACATTCCTACTCACTTCCTAGTGAAGCTGGCAGGATGAGGAGATTATGCAGGTAGTTGTGGTGCAGATTGGAAGGGGTGGGGCTAAATAACAGGGAAAGCCTACTGTATGAATCTCTGCCTTATTACCTTGTCATAAACACGTGCAGATTCCTGCTTTTGTCCCATGCTCAACCAACAACTAACTAGTTATGGCCTTAACACTGGTGATATTTTTTTTATTGTGGGTGTTAATGGCTGGACATTTTTTTATTTTTATTCAAGTATTCTATTTTATCACAGTAGTGATAACGTTCATAAAATGATGATGACTGGTGTGACATGTGCTTGAAAAAAATGGATAGAAAATAACTTAAGGCTATAGGACCAGATTCTCTAAGCTTCAAAAGTGATAAAATGGAAAGTGATAAACAGCCAGCCAATCAGCTCCTGTCTGACATTTTTCAAACACAGTCTGTGACATGGCAGGTATGAGCTGATTGGCTGGCTGTTTATCACTCTCCATTGTATCACGTTTGAAGCTAAGAGAATCTGGCCACTAGTCTGATATCTTTATATAACACCATGTTATGATCATATGTATTTGGAGTTTACACACATTTTTTTAAAAATATATTTAAAATTTTACTTGTGCACCTGGGAATGAAATGACATTAACTTTTAAAATTATATTATAAACAGGGGTTTCTGAGTCTATCTGATCTGTAATCAAGCTAGAACAACATTAAAAAATATTTGAGGCTGAGCTGCATGCCACAAATGATGTCTGTCATGGATTATGACAGGGTCATGGCTGATTTGCAAATAATTTGCAACATAATCCATTGTCTCTTGTCTAGGGTCCAACAGAATCAGTTCATTGTGCAACTGGCTCCTTCTTCCTGGCTGACACTTGGGCAAACTTATTTGAACTTCTCTATCCATTCCATTCACACACACTTCTTTGCAAATATTGGCACCTGACACACACTCAGATCACAAAAAAAGAATTCACTGTATGCTGCTCTTTTGTGCAAAACGTAAGTGGGGCAGCAATTTTTTTTTGCACTGCAGTCAGATGAACTGATTTGATACATTCAAACCTATAGCACTACAAAAGACAAGTAGTGCTTTTTAAAAATACATTTTTGGTAGTTTTTATATTATTGCTAATACTTTTTGTATTGTATTGGTCTGAATATGGTGTAATAAAATATATAAATACACATTTATTACAGGACAAAATAATAATGTGAATTATGCTGTTTTCCAAGGACTATTTATTACCCGAGTCTGACATGATGCAGTCCCAATTTCTCACAATTGGCCAATACTGTACTTTGTTTTCTAAGCATTCACCAAAGTTGCAACTACCAAAGTTGCAGCAGTGACCTAGACAGCATGCACCACCTTTATATTTTATTTTTACTTTGTGAACACAAGCTATGCTTAATATATATATAGATTTGTTGTGCCGGTGCTGGCTGAGAAACTCACACAAGATGGTATATCAATAGCTCCTGAGGAAGCCAGACCTTTACCAATCTGGGGAAACGCGTTGAGCACTTTTATTTGTCCGTTGAAGGAGATTCCTTGTCTTGGAGAACAACCCACTTCTCCCAACCAAGAGCACACCACGCTGAACTGAATCTGAGAAAAGCTGAGGCTGTGGGATTTAGTTTAATCCCTAATTCAATTGGATGTCAGGGTGAACCACAATAGGGGAGTCCTGAGCTCTTGAAGTTATTGAGCAATGGGAAGTACTGGTCTACCTAATCAAAAACCTTCGGATTACAATTCCCTCTATAACATCTATGAAGAAGATCAAGGATGGTAATGTTCACATACCCCTGTTCAGCTGACATATGGGCCCTTATTCTGATTGACGCGGACTTTACCGCGTACTTACGGATCGCGTCTTTATGGCGTCTGCGCATGCGTGGAGAACGCTACGCGCATGTGCCACGCCTTGACTCGGTACCAGTTCGGGCAAATCCCGTCCAAAACTGTTCACCGCTATCAGTCGGGAAATAGGGGCGTATTATGGGCGTCATGCGGAATGACACATGGGCGTAGTTTCAAAGTGGGCAAAACGGGGCGGAAACATGGGCGGACACGGGGGAGTACACTTATGTTGGGGGGCGTACATTCGGAAACCACTCCGAATGCACGCGATCAAAAAGGGCAGAAATGTGCGGTGTCCACAAGTGTACTATTGCTTTGCGGACACCACTCGTTCATGCGGTAGGCGAACGTACGCCTAATGACTACAACCATTAACACCTGAACCCAATAGAATCGACTCCTTTACTCATTACTCACTAATAGGACGCTTGTCAGTGCTTTAATTGAAACCATTGCTGCTTCAAGGAACCCGTACTAAACACCCACATATGCTGTACTTGTCAGACACTTTCAAACTGCTAACAATGGACATGACAGAATATTAATACTAGCAATACACATGTGTATTTGACATGTACTCATGAAACCACACATTTTGGGTAAAGTAAACACATTTATTTATATTCATGTCACAGTCAATGCCAGTGTGATGCAATGACCATAAAATAATACATACAAACAATAAACAACATGGCAGGAATGCCGCAAAATAAATAATAATACAAAACAAATATAATTGCACACAGATGGACTCCAGCACCTCCTATGTGCCACTGCACATGCAGCCAGTGGGAAATGAGGAGGCTGCTGGCCCTTCTACAGCAGGGCAAGCTGCACCTGACCATTCAACAGCAGGGCACCCTACACCTGGCCCTTCTGCAGCAGGCCAACCTGCAGCTGGCTCATATGCACCATCAGCAGAATCATTTGGAACACAACCGGGGACTTCACAAGATAGTACCATGGCCATCACTTCAAGTACAGCTGACAGTAATGGCAGGCAAAAGAGGGCAACAGGGGAACCACAAAGGACATATGAAGCAAGGGCTCAGCTGGTTCCCCTCAGCACGTGATTGGACACAAGAAGCTGACACACACAGCACAATGGAAGATTTGGGAACACATAACGGCGGAGATTAATGCAGCCACAAGTTCATTTCCGACCACGTTTGGCCTTGGTAGGCTCCTTGGCCTGTGCAGCAGCTCTTCGGGGACGGCCAGATGCTGGGGCAGGTGGAGCAGATGATGTGGAGGGGTTGGCTGGTCTACCCCTCCTGCCAGCAGGGAGTGTTGCCGCTGGTAATGCACCAGAAACGGATGCCATTAGGACCCTGTTGCTGGTAACCAGCTCCACCATAAGCTCATTATGGTGGAGGAGGAGATCATTTTGGCGGGTGGCTTGCTCGGCCAGCACCTGAGCACTTGCAGCCATGGCCTGCATGCTCGCAGCCATGGACTGCTGGGTGCTGACCAAGCTCGCCAGGATCTCCTCGGTCCTACGCACCCGTTCTGATGCCAAGTCTCCCTGCTGGTTGATGTCCCCAAGCACCTCGGCCAAGGCGGCCAAATCGGCTTGGCCCGATGCCTGCTGCTGCACAGGCCTACCTCTGGGGCCAGGTGGCACGGACTCCTCCACCTCCTGAACAGAGTCGTCACCAAGCGGTGGGGTGTCTGTGGGAAAAGATAAACACAATTAGGAGACATTCTACGATAATTACTTGCACAAGTTTATGGCATGACCAATATTTACCTTCCAGAAAAGACGCAAACACTTCAGCTGGGGCCTCGCTATCCATCGTGCTCACCCCCCTGATCTCCTCAACTGATATACAGCTCTCGGCCATCACCTCCAGGGGGGTGAGCTCTAGCCCTGATGGCATGGGGCCGGCCCCAGATGTCTGGCTGTGGTCCCACCGCTTGGTCAGCTTCCTCTTCAGGTTGGTTTTGAAGTCCTGCCACCTGCAATGTAAGTTGACATATTAATACATGTCACTCCCAATGTTAGCTGTTGCAGCCATTGCTCTGTGCTACATATTACAACATGTGATTAATGTCCCATATATAATATTACATGCAACTAGGATATCAACCGTTACAATACACATTCACAATCACCCTACTCTAACTCTCAACGAAATAACATGGCAATAATGTATGTGTATCGTAACAACCTCACGGCCCATTTGCTAAATGCATCTAAGCATCAATTCAATCATTACTTGGCTATTACTGGCCACATGTATCACAAAACAACTTGCCTCTTCTTCACATGGTCCGTCTCACGAACTTGTGGCGCTACTTCATTAATCTCTGCCGTTATCTGTTCCCAAATCTTCCATCTGCGTGTGTGTGTCAGCTTCTCGGATGGACACTCTATCCAATCACGTGCTCGGGGAACCAGGATGGCCAGCTCCTGTGCTTCATATGCCTTATTTTTTTTGGGTGGTTCCGCTGTTGCACTGGCTCGCCCCTTGCCACGTCCCTGGCCACGCCCCCTGGCACCAGTCGCTGCACTTGAAGTGCTGGCCATGGTACTACCTTGTGAAGTCCCCTGTTGTGTTCCAAACAATTCTGCTGATGGTGGATATGAGCCAGCTGCAGGTTGGCCTGCTGCAGAAGGGCCAGGTGTAGGTTGCCCTGCTGTAGAATGGTCAGGTGCAGGTTCCCCTGCTGTAGAAGGGGCAGCAGCCTCCTCATTACCCACTGGCCGCATGTGCAGTGGCACATAGGTGGTGCTGGAGTCCATCTGGTCAAATAGTTGCTGCAGCACTAGGTCCACCTCTGGTTGGGATCCAGCCATGTTAGCAACAACATTGTCACCTTCTAATACACCTTTATATACTGTTTGTGTAATCTGTTTGGCGGACATCAGCGGCAGCTGCGTTCCGTGCGTGAGCGTACGTCGCTGTTTTTTCGCGCCGCATACGGTGGCGGAAATTCCATTGTGTAAAACCTGGCGAAAGTTCTACATGAAATACTGGTCACCAATGCTAACATTGCATAGAATCTTCTGATACACCTGTGACTATTGCACAATACACATGCTATTTGCTAGCATGACATGACATTTCATTCATGACTACTGTGGTATTGTGGCGTTTTAGTGCAAGCTAAAAGTAGCCCAATCCCTTAGAGAATCCAGCCCACAAGTCATGCAATACTCATCTCTACTGTTATAGACCACACATGTGAGAGCCCTATAAATAGTGACTTCCTGCTAGAATCATTTGTCTCCAGATCTGGACTTGTCAGGGTCTAAGGTAAGCTCTTCCATGCTCCTTGTAGATATGATATCCATTAACAATGTAAGTGTATGAATGTATGCACCATTGCCTCACTGACTACAGATTGTTGGGCCAGCAAAGTGGTGTATCATTATTGCAACATGTCACATGTTCACTATTTCACTCACAGGTCTTCAACCTGTGTGGGTTCATCTATTGCAGGACAACATGTCCCAGCAATAGATGAAATGTGTCATAGTACATGATGTCGGCAAAAAATGCTGACACCTTTATCTGTGTGTTTTGGACGGTGTGTATTGAGTTCATATTATTGTGTCATCATTAGAGAGTCAAATGGATCTGCGGGATTTCACGGGGCGGCCATCTATTGTACGTATTGAAGGCTACAAATCTATTTGTAGTGGGATATGGCCATTATGTGCATAGGTGCATCAGTATTTATGTTCATTTCTTTATAGGTTGCTGAAGCTATTATGCGCTACATGGAGAGGAGGCTAAGGGCACTTGCGGCTCTCCCCACTCGTCGGCCAAGGAGGCCAGGACGTGCTAGAATCTATCGCACACGGGTGACTCTGTTTGCTATGCCCGATGATGAGGTACTTACTAGGTACCGGTTACCGCCACATGTCATTCTGGATCTGCTCACCTTAATTCAGAGCGATCTGGAACCTCTACACGGGATCACGACAGCAATTCCGCCTCACACACAGCTGCTGGCGGTGTTGCATTTCTGCGCCTCAGGATCATTCCAACAAGTAGTGGCAGTACTTGCTGGAATATCTCAGCCGGCCTTCTGCCGAATCCTGAGGCGTGTGACGTCGGCCATGTTCAGGCGCAAGGGGCACTTCATGGCCATGACATTTGCCACCGAGACCCTGCGCAGAAGCCAGCAGGCCTTCCATCAAATTGCTGGCTTCCCTAATGTGATAGGGGCTGTGGATGGCACCCATGTACCATTTGTGCCTCCATCTCGAAGTGAGAAGATATATAGGAACCGCAAATTGTTCCACTCACTGAACGTGATGGTGGTATGTGGCCCATCCATGGAGATTCTCGCCTTCAACTCGAAGTTTCCCGGAAGTGCCCATGACTCTCATGTCATCCGACAAACCGGGATATGGCATAGACTCCAAGAGCTGGAAGGCCGTGATGCGTGGGTTCTGGGTGACTCCGGTTACCCATGTACGCCCTGGCTACTTACGCCGTACAGCTACCCAGCACCGGGCCCACAGGAGGCATTCAATCGGGCGCATGTTGCCACCAGGCAAGTGGTGGAGCGCTCAATTGGCCTTTTAAAAGGTCGATTTAGAGTGCTCCACCGCACTGGTGGTGACTTACAATATGCGCCTGAAATGGTGTCGAGGATCGTGGGCCTGTGTATATTTTTCCACAACATTGCTGTGCGGCGTGAGATACCCTTTGATGAGTGGGAGGTACCATCTGAGCCGCAAGATCCGCCCATGCGCCCATCCCGCGCCCCTGAATGCCGGAGGGGATACCAGCTGCGGGACTCTGTGGCGCAAAGATACTTCAGGTACATGTTATCGAGTTGACAGAACACACCAATTATTGTACAAATCACCCCTTCAAATAAATACAGTGTGTTAGTTGTCAGTGTTACAACACGAAAATTAGCCAGCCTGCCCTCCTAATGGCAAAGAAATAGGAGATATTTATCATATGTGCTTAGTTTTGGGGGAAGTTAAATATTGGTGCTAATTATTATACCTTGTTAAAGGGATCTTATGTGTTTGTTATATCTTCATTATTGTAGTTGATACTATCCCTGATGACTGGTGAGTACATTGATTTATTCTGTAATGTGTTTGGGATTTTTTCATGTGTTGATGTCTGATTTGTTTGCAGATATATATATATATATATATATATATATATATATATATATATATATCTATATATATGATATTAGAATTTATTCACATGTTTCAACATTTCAAGGAGCAGGCAGCCAGGCAGGCAGGCAGGCAGGCAGGCAGGGCTGTTGTATAATGCTGGTCTCAGGATACCTGCAAGTGTGTGTATGTGTCTTTTACACATAAATGTACGCATACACATAGATGCATAGAGTAAATAATGCTAAGTACAGCTATGCGTTGCTAAGCTATAGCACGCGTTGCTTGGCGGAGCGAGGCGTCATTGGATTTGCTAAGTGCATACACACTGTGTTTTATATATATCAGATTTGTTCATTGCCATACATCAACACTACTGTTTTGAAGGCAAGCGAATTTGTCACCATTTGTGTTGGCGCAGAGACGCTGTTCATGTAAAGATGAACAATAAAGTTATTAACACAAATAACTGTGATCAACCAATGCCACCACCTGATTGGTTGATTGATGCCATTGTCAACATGGCGGAGACACGAAGGGCAGAACCCTTCACACATGCGGAGCTGAGGGTTCTTGTCTCCGTCATGGAGACAAGGCTGGGCCGTGCAGGGCCCTTTATCACGAACCGGCATAAGCGGAGGGCCTATGCTGCGGCAGGGCGCCGAATTTACGCCCGCACTCGGGTGCGTAGGTCCCTCGGCCAGCTGGAGAGGCGGTGGTCGGACCTCCGCAGGCGCCAGCCCCAGCTGCTCCAGCAACTCAGGGGCGAAATTGCTGATTGTGAGTATTTTAGCTATGAAATTTCGCACTTACAACATAGCATATATCAACAATAAAATGTGTCTCATGATAAGTGGGTGTCCATGGGTTTAAAAGTCCATAGACTGTTATGTGTGCTTCTTCCTGGTTAACATGCAGTCATGTGGCTTTTATATGTAATGCCATAGCATTGAGGATTATGATGCATACAATGTGCCAGATCTAATATGTGTTACACATTGATAAATGCCTGGGTTGTAATGTGTGAACAAATTACTACCAATCACATACTAATTTAAATGTCACAATTTGGAATACATTAACAGTAAGGAGCTACTTTCTTGCATCGTTTGCCATCATTATCACCCTTCCATGTATGTCTTGTTATGGATTAATACATGTGCCCCAATGACCCCACATTGACCATGATGTTTTTTTCTACCACACAGCACGAGCCCAAGCACGACAGGCCCGTGAAGAGGCGGAGGCAGCCCTGGGCCAGGAGGAGGCACAAGACCCGGAGGAGGAGGTGGCGGCAAGGGTGGAGGAGGAGGAAGTGGAGGAGGAGGAGATGGTGGTGGAGGAGGAGGAAGTGGAGGAGGAGGAGATGGTGGTGGAGGAGGAGGAGGTGCGTGAGGAGGTGGTGGAGGAGGATGTGGAAGCGGAGTTGGTTGCGGAGGAGGAGGTGTTGGTGGCGGAGGAGGAGGTGGAGGAGGAGGTGGTGGTGGTGGTGGAGGAGGAGGAGGAGGAGGAGGAGGAGGAGGTGGAGGAGGAGTTGGAGGAGGAGGTTGTTGTTGCAGAGGAGCTGGCGGAGGAGGGGGCTGAGGAGGCCACGGTTGCCCCGGAGGAGTCGGATGACGATGGGGAGGAGGCGTGCCAGGCCCCGGAATACCAGCAGATCGGTATGTTAACATAATGCATCATTCATGAAGTAGTTGTACTGGTATTTGTTATGTTGCACTGGTGATAAAAAAATTTTGACCCATACTATTCATATAGACCCCAAAGTGGGTAGCTACAGATACAGGTACGGGTTAGATGGGGTGTCCAAGGCATCCCTTTCATCCAGGACACCTCTGAATTACACCGGTTTGTGGGATGGGTTGGAGCTCCATTTTGACTGCCACATAACCGTTGTAGTTAAACAGGATGCTGGAGTAAAGGGATGAGTGGATCATTTGTGGATTAAATTCACCTGCTGCAAGCGTTGATTATGACCCATCAAATAGTGGAATCTATATTGTTGGTGAATGTTATTTATAAACTTATAGGATGTATGCTATAAATGGAGTATGGCCCGGCCTACCTTGGAATGGAGTCAGAAGTTGCCAGTGTCCCAGGAGCCTCCTCTACCTAAACACCCCCTGTAGTTCTGATTGTTTTTTTGCCCTCACAGAATTGTAGGTTGGTTTAGACAGAATTATGATTTTGAGGATGTGTACTGTGCATTCCTGACATTTGCATAACTCCCATGCCACGAACCATCACTGAACTTAGACTGAGCAGATTGTGACAAGTTCTTATTGACGGAGGCCATGACCTGGTTGTCATTGGTTAGTCATGGGTGGGTTGTGACTGAGAAGAAACAATATGACTGTTATGTCTTCTGCAGAGTAAAGGGTATAGGCCAAAAAATACAGTATGTAGTAAATAAGTTAGCATGTATGTATATATGTATGTGTCATATCTATTTATCTATGTGTGTCTCTATCTCTCTACATCATGGGTCCTCAAACTGCGGCCCTCCAGATGTTGTGAAACTACAAATCCCGCCATGCCTTGCCACAGTTTTAACACTTCCTTATAGCAAAACTGTGGCAAGGCATGCTGGGATTTGTAGTTTCACAACATCTGGAGGGCCGCAGTTTGAGGACCCATGCTCTACATAGATATATATATATATATATACACACATGTCACCTAGCATTTGTGCAATTTATGTCGCAGTATGTGAAATGTATGCAAGAATAACATGACTAATTTTTGCCCCTTTGACATGCCCACAGATGACACCACACCGGCAGATGAGGGGGTGCGTGGGGCCCTCCTGCGAGCGGAGCACCATCTGCGGCTCCTTCAAGCAGACCTGCAGGACCTCAAAGACCTGCTTATTTAATTTATAATTTTATATTTTTTTATTTCTGTTAATTGTCTGTTTAAATAAATTCTTTATGCAAGTTTACAGTTGTTGGTTTTATTTGCACTTTAAATAGTATATGTGTAGATTGGTTATAATCTTTTACACAGGGTGTAATACAAACCATTGCACTTACATTGCTGTAAGGGTTAATGTGTGCAATGCATGTGTTAGGCATGCTTGTAAGGATATATTGGAATCTAATTGATTCCAATTCCAAATAAGCATTTTTTTATGAGGATAGGTAATTGAATAAGTGGGTCATGTGATGTATAGCAGAAGATACTTCATAGTGGGTTGTTTGGCGTAAATACTCCGCTTACGTGCGGTAGCACCGCTTGGCTCCCGTTCGGATGCGGTATTCCCGAGCATACTCTGTAATACTCTGTAATACCGTGCCGAATCGGAGTGTTTCTCCCGCACACGCATGCTTTGTATGTCGTCCGTAAACACGCCCTGTTCTTAAAGAGTGAGTCCGTCCGAATGCGGAGGACCCGTGGGCGTTTCTACGGACGATGGCCGCACGCGGCAAAACACCGTGGCGTGCGGACCGCACCGTAAGAATGCGGGAATATCCGCACCGATCAGAATAAGGGCCATGACCTTTTAACTTTGTTTTTATACCACCTAAATTGATTGAGAGACTGAGCCTTATATTTAGTCATCTCTTTTTATTATAATTATAATATCTGTTACTGTATTGTAGATTATATGTTATTATTTGTATTGTGATATATTTAGTAAAAATTAACAATTGATATACCATCTTGTGTGTGTTTCTCAGCCAGTGCCGGCACAAAAAAATCTTTTTATATTCTTATATCATTAGGGACTGACTATCCCTAGTGCCAGCTGCTGCTAATTATGCACCACACACACCCCTTCTCTCTTTATGCTTAATATGTATCTCCTTTGGACCTTGGACATTCAGAGTATCAGTTGGATGGAGATACCACATCTGTAGTGGCAGATACAAGTCTCTCGCTTCTTTAAGGCAGTGGGGGATACAGTGTCACCTGACTCAGGTCGCAGAACTAAACCACAGTGCTAGCAGCAGGTATCATTTATTGTATGATTGACTGGACAAGCTGGACTGTTTAAATAGCTCAGGTGTATTGTGATTTAAGTGAGTTCACATTTACTGTGTTTTGGACATAAAAAAAACTGCATAGTTGTAGTACCGCATTATCAATTTCACTAAAATTGTGCTTTCAAAAGGGAGATATATATATATATATATATATATATATATATATATATATATATATATATATATATATAATCTCAGCATGAAGAACAAACTGCAGCACTCCACGATATTTTTCATGCAAACAATAGTGTATTAAAGTGACCAATGTTTCGGGGCACAAGAGTCCCCTTTTTCAAGGTGAGTGCTGGAGTGATCTGTTTGTTATTATTAGTTTATGTATATATGTATATGTGTGTGTGTATATATATATATAAATAAATATATATTAAATCTGGTGATATATTTTATTGTTATTTTGAAATTACTTATCTATATACATATTTTTATGAATTTATTTAATGAGTCCTTGTTTTTATTCAACCATATTGGTGTGGTTGTTATTTTTATATTGTAGAATATTCAATTTTCTTGTAGTAGTTTGGCATGCACTGATCCACTAGTGATTACAGCAGCTGTGAGTTTATAATTGAGATCATATAGTTGTGTATTGATTAATATATAAGTGCTGGATAATAGGCTGTATTCTAAACAATTTGCAAGCTTGTGTTGGGAAATCCCTGCAAATTAAACCAGAGAATGCAAATATCAACATTTGGAGCGAGATCAAGTGGAGAGAGATAAATTACCAACCAATCAGCTCCCATAATTTTTCAAACACAGTTTTTAGCATGATAGCAGTTAATTGTTTTGTGCTTTATCTCTCTCTTCTTCATCTCACCTCACACTATGATAAATCTAGCTTTTAAATGTAACACAACTAAGCACTTGCTGCAGATTGCAAGGCTAATAGTTCTTACTTATGTAAAAGTATTTCAGGGAGATGGACAGGTGTGCCATAAAAATAACTTACAGAGGGGCGTGGCTTAACTGGCAGACCCCCTTACACCTACAGTACATTGTCAGACCAACCACAGGGAGAGACTTCGAAAAAGGTTGGTACAGTGACGTCAGAGAGCTATCCAGGCCAGGTTGATACTTGAGGACACTTGACCTGCCTCATTTTTTTCTATATTTCAGAAGTTAAATGTTAGATTTTATGTTTGTTTTTTCTTCTCTGATGGTTTGCCCTCTGTGTAGGACCCTGTTGGCCATGATGCTGGTCGCTATATCACAGTTCTTGTTTTATTACTAACAGCTTTAGATACTGGTTAGGTTGACTGAGCTTCCTCTGTGCCCATAACTTATATCTGTTGAAGTGGATGCTCAAATGTAGTTTAGTTATGTTTATTTGAAATCTTCATATATTGAATGGTGATATCACACACAATGCTCCCCTCTTTCCCCCGCTCTGCTGTACATATTTGTGACTGTGGGACATTTTTAGATGCCCATGGCACTAAATGCAGAGTCTTCCTGTTCCACATTGACACTATTGCTCTTTTTGTTGAATTATAGCACCTATGATGAACATGACAGGTCACATTGTTTGTAACACCTGCTGAACTGTATCCAGACCTATATATGCATGTTTTTCTTTCCCTTCTGTGTTTTCCTAGTCTTCCTCATCCCCCCCAGACATACTGCTAGCTTTAGGCTCTATAATAGAGACCTTGGCTATTACAAACACTACACATGGAGAGAGCAGAGGCGTTTCCTGTAAAGACACCACACTTTGAAAAGGGGACTTCCCCTGGTCTTAGCTCCCATCACTTCCCTGTGTGCTTTTTTTAGTAATTATTCAGGATCAAAAATGTGAGGGACTGCTATATAATTCACCAAACACCTTAGGCTCAGTGATATCATGGAAAGATGGATAGGGGATGACAGAGGGGTAATGATTAGCAACAATTGACCCACAAGTGTTCACATTTATTAACCTCTACTTCCCTAATCAAAAAAAGTTACATTTCTTTAGACCTACAGTAGTATGGAATCCATTGAGGATTGCATAGAGGGTGTCTTGGTGGTGGGTGGGGATATTAACTGGACATTAGAACCAGAAATTGACTCCTTCTAGAACGTTAAAACAAGCTAGGCAATTCAGATTGATCTTGCATGATTTTCAGCTGGTTGGTTCTTGGCATCTCTTTCCCCTTCAGACAGGGACTATACCTTCTACTCGGATCTTCACAATTCCTATTCCCACATTGACTATCTCTATGTGACTCATAGACACCTGGATCTGCTTTTGGATGCTACCATTGGCCAAACAGTTGGCTTAGGCCATTCCCCTATCACACTCATTCTACTTCTCCGGGGTTTTCCATTGCCTTATTGGCAATGGTGGTTTAATGAGCAACTCCTCCAAGATACCGAATGCCGAGCCCAACTAGAGACAGGTATAGAGGAGTATATTTCATTAAACACTACAGATGACTGTTCCATGGTGACCATTTGGGATGCCCATAAACGTGTTATACGGAGTAAATGTATCCAGATGGATATGTACATTAAAAATAAAAAAGCAGAATGCCATTTGGCTCTATTATCAAAAATAAAGACATTAGAACAAACACATAAAGCCTCTCTTGCATGTGATACACTAGTGGAACTTCAAAAGGCACGAACATCACTAAATAATCTACTAGACGATAGTACACATATAGCATTCAGATAATGCCAACAAAAATATCACAGATGGGGAAAAAAACAAATAAGGAAGTTATTGGCTTGGGCACTTAGAGCACAGAGGTCTCTTACATTTATAACAAAACTAAAAGACTCTAACAGTGACCTCCATGCCAAGAACAAAGACATTGCGGACATATTTTACAAGTATTATGTGGACTTATACAATCTGACAATGCACCGCTCATCAGCAGCCCTAACAGCCCACATATTAGAACTAGTTGACTTTTTGTGAAAAACCTCCTTCCTTAAAAGGGTTGTCACCTGGGAGAACCGCTTTTTGTGATGCTGAGGCTGGTCCGGACACTGAGCTAGCTTGATGGTGACTGTGCTGAATAAGGTCACTTGTGTGGTACACCGACGCGTTTTGTTGCACTAGCATCTATATCTAAGTATAAATGTTGTATGTTTTTTTATCCATTTTATTTTTAATAAAAATTGTGTTATACAGTATATAAATATTAAGGTACTGTATTTACCTACTCATTGTCACCTACACACATAGCGCAGTTATACCGCTTCCTTTTTTCCTCATTTAAACCAATATACCTGTATCCTGAGCCTCGTCTTACCCTTCCTTCCCCCATCTCAAAGTAATTTGTTATGTACAGTATTATAATTTTTTTCTTTTCTTTCTTGTTCTTTAATTGTACAGTAGACAGAAATTTGTTTTACACTTAACAAGTGAGATATAGTCATTGCTTAATGTTTTACTTTTGAAATGTACGAAATATTTGTACTTTTGTCTTTACTATAAAGAGTATATTAAAAAAAATGACAGTACATTCAAATGTAAATGACCCCCAAAGTAGTTATTGTTGATCATAACGAAACTGCGGATTGGTTCAGGGTTGCATAGAAACACCCATTTGCCAAACACACACTTTTTCTTTATTACCTCCTGGCCTGGCCAGCGGTCCCATATGTCACCAAACCTGGAGTCCCCTCCCCCTCATGCTGGGTTGCGACCTCCGCTACCATGATTGCTGTGGCAAAAGTTCTGCTGGTCCCCTTACCACTGCCATAGAAGCCCTGATGGCCCCCATATGGACAGTGCCCGGCTCATATAATCAGTGCTGCTGGATACCCACTGGACCCCTGGTAGGTTTGCTCAGTAAATAGCCTGTACATGGTGCTTTACTGTCCCTGTGTCCCCATCATCTATGTCCCTGCATCCTGCCGTCTCTGTCCCTGCATCCCTGCCATCACTGTCTCTGCATCCCTGAAATTTCAGTCCCTGCCATCACTGTCTCAGCCATCACGGTCATTGCCTTCTGGGTCCCTGTGTCCCTGTCTTCTGGGTCCCTGCATCTCTGCAAAGACAGAAACATAATGTAGCATAATGTAATTTCTGGCTAAATTAATGTAAATGTGTAAGGGGCACTAGTACTAGATAGTATAAGAGATACTACTATTGTGGTGTGTAATTTGCATAAGGGTTATATGGTGTGGTACACTACCTTTTGAGTGGCCACACCACCTTTTATGAAGCACTGGTGCTGACGGCATACACATAATTACAGCCTTCACTTTTCCATACTCCGGCTTCAAAATTTCCACTTCGACCACTGCATTGCAATTCAGAACTGGGACAACGCATTACCAACTTTCCAGTTTCACCTAAGTTGTTGATGAAAAGACACTGAACGGTATCAGGGCTCACTCACGCTACAAGTGTCCACGAGGAACCAAACTGAAAATGCATGTCAGCAAAAGGATTGTTGTGCCTTATAACATATCCAAAGAAATGGCGCCGATGGACCCATTAAATGCATATATCTCTGATTTTCTTTTCTGTGTCACCAAGAATATGCAGCAACAGTTACATAATGGGGTAAGGTGCAATAACGGAGATTGTTAGACTCTTCAGGGACTTCGAGGGATTGGCTTTTCTTTCAGGTAGTTTCTTGTGAAGAATGTAATAATGTTACATAGACTGTATTTATACATTTTAAATATGTATATACTTAAATGAATCACTGTTTGTTCCGAATAGTCACCGATAGATACCACATGGGTTATTATAAACATTCCATTTATTAGTTGATTTATTTATACAGTATATTAGAAATGATCTGTTCACCTGCTCCATCTATCTAAGACATATCTATTCTTATTACCATCCCAACAAAGAGATGTGCATTTCATGTGTCAGGTGTTACATATAAAAGTACCTCTGCTTCCTCTAAGTGGAATGTTACCAACATAATAGAAATATCAGGATCGCTTCTCCAGTAAAGATCCTTCTAACCTCTGCAAAATGCATTATGATCTGTCCCCTGACAAATCTCTAATTTGTAAGCAACTCATTGTGGCCGTACCCACCCACAGGCAGATTTCATCAGCATGACTTACAAATCTACATTTACAAAATGCAATTACGGGATTTTGTACTGAGATAACTAACCAAAACACTGGGGAGTCATGTTGCATAACACCAGTATCTGTAGCAACTTGAAACTGTGTACTCTAATGCATTTTGATTTGATAAAGGAGTGGAATCTTATTTCAGTCCTTTTATCACCTCTAATGTCTTCCTGCCTATTCCATGTCATTACACCCTATCTGTGTCCTTCAGACACCAGTAAGAAAAAAAAAAAGTACATCATGGCAATTTGATCTTTTTGATGCCTTTAACGCTTTAAGTACTGAACAGCCTCACAGTTCACACCAAATTCAGAATCAAAGTTAAGTGACACATTGTGAGATAAGACTCTATGTAAGTAATGTTTACCATCCCGTCTAGATTTTATGTGCATGTGTATGCTTGAGTAATCTAATCCTGTTATTTTCAGTTCTCTAGCTATATCAACTTTTGAACTTTTTTCTATTAAATGTCAGCCCTTTCTATACACAAAACCAATTCAGTAAAACGATTTACATTTAATCTGAGATTATAGTTTTGGTTGTGAATGGCATGTGTCACTCCTGGCAATGTACAGTACATTTATAGTCACTGCATTCCTATCTAGCAATATAAAAGAACTATACAACTGATAACACAGAAAACAATTTGAGCAACCCATTATCTCATTTATGTTTGTACAGTACAGAGCTTTTCAAATCTTGTATAAGTGGTTTAAAAGCAGATCACTGTATGGGTCTAAGTGTATATCACAGTTTAGAATAATAATATGTATTTTTAGATAAACATTACTCAAAGTTCAAATGTTCTAACAGAAAATATGATAGAAAACAAATTGGAACACTACAGGGTTCATTTACATTCAGTGAAGGAGTAGGTCATTGTATTCTTTGTATAATTCTTTTCACTGATTTGCACGTAGCGTACACTGAGTACACCCTAATTTTATACTTACATTGTCTGTCTGCGCCAATGCTCCACACAGCAATCTGATATGAAAAAATATACCTTTAAAGGAAGTCAGGATCTGATTCTCTCTTTATTCCGCTCTGTGGGGTAGCACTAGATTGACATCTACCCCTTCGCCCTACAAGCCTTCAAAGAGATACAGCTCCCAAAATCTACTAAGGAAGGGAGATGCTGTGGGAGGTACATGACAGGTCAGTCGAAACGGAGGGAGGGGATTTCAAAAGGAATCAAAAACTTTTATGAACTGCATGTTGATGTTTAAAGAGTTGATAACATGTGTACAGACTTCAGGATGCATCAGGGTTCATATATATATATATATATATATATATATATATATATATATATATATATATATATATATATATATATATAGCAGGAATGCCCGGCACTCCACTTGGTTATCCAACTTGTGCGGTGCTCTGTTTCCCATACAGGATATGTAGACGAATATTCAGATACAGGCACTCACAACTTGCAGCGAATTGCAATATGAAATAAATGCTCCCACACGGGTATGCTTTAGCCAACGTTTCGGGTCGCTGACCCTTTATCAAGACATAATAAGAATAAAGACAGTACTTACATTTATAGCAGAATACATGTGACAAAACACCCTGTGACTGATCAAAGAAAACTCCCCGTAAGTGCGCCTTCCACGGAACTCAGTGACGTCATCATAGCGCATCAGCGCTAACCAGTGCTGTCAGAGCAGGAGGCGAGAATGTGGGAGATAGTGCTACCGCAAACCCTGTGTAATACAACAACATACGTTCATTAAAAACAACAACAACACAAGGGAAATACTGACAAGGAAGAAGTATATGCAATGTAAGATAAACTGTATCATTAGTCGAGACGCACCGCAAGTGGTGACGTGGATCTCAGGGTAGAGATAATTGGCAATAAGCTGGAATATAAGCCTATTATTCAATAATTCAATTAAATTGCAAACTTCAATTAAGTGAGTCACGCGATCCAGGGTAAATGCAAAGACAGTGGTTGACACGATAAGACTCAACAAGGTCGACATACGAACTTAGGTCGACATGCTAGGTGTCAACATATTATATTACTTACTGGATGCAAGCGCATTTAAACAGAGAGACACAATAATGGCAAGAACATACATAAATAGCAACATAATCATAGAAAGCAATTCAAAAGTAACTGTTCATTGAGGCCCAAGGGTTGGACGGTTTGCAGTTTGTAGATCCACTGCGCTTCAAGTCTTAGTAGGGCTTTATCACGGTCACCACCCCTCAGAGACGGTGGAATGCTGTCTATCATTTTATACCTTATTGTAGGTAAGGTGTGATTATGTGATTTGAAGTGTCTCGCTACAGGTTGCTCAGAGCCCTTCCCATCGAGAGCTGCTCTGATGGAGGCTCTGTGGTTTGCTATTCTTTCTTTGAATTGGGTGATTGTTTTCCCCACATATAGTAAGCCACAGGGGCATTTTATATAATAGATGACATACTTGCTGGAACATGTTAAGGGAAAACGGATTTTATATTTCTCACCAGTTCTAGGGTGAGAGAAGATGTCACCATTTTCTAAGTTAGAACAAGTTATGCACCCCAGGCATCTGTAGTTGCCGTTCTTTCTTGTGAGAAAGTGCTCCTTGGGTTTGTCAGTGAAATTGCTGATGTCATTATGGACAATCTGGTCCTTAATGTTTTTGCCACGTCTGAATGTCTTGTAGGGCTGGAAGGGATTTATTGGAGGCAATAATCGGCCAGATCTGTCTGGCTGCTCTCATAAGTGTCTGACTGTGTGTGGTGTATTTTTGTGTCCACACTATCTCGTCTGCGGAGTTTTTATCAGAAGTATTATTGAGAATGGTGGTTCTATCAAGATTAAGTACTTTGTTTTTAGTGTTTCTCAAGAGTTTGTAAGGGTAACCTCTTTTGAGGAAGTCTGATAGCATTAAATCAATTTCAGACTCCGCATCCTCCTTTCTACTACTGATTCTCATGGCACGTAGAAATTGTGAGTAGGGGAGACCCCATTTAAGAGACGGGGGATGGTGACTATTGCTGAGTAAGATGGTGTTGCGGTCTGTTGGTTTCTTAAAGAGTGTGGTTATTAATCGGTTTTCACAGTTGAGTGTTACTTTTACATCAAGAAAATTAACAGAGGTGGAGCTGCAGGTATATGTGAATTTGATAGAGGGATCACTACTATTGGCCAGATGCATTAGTTTGTGGAAGTTTTCTTCACTATCTCCCCAAATGACAAAAATATTGTCTATGTAGCGATAAAATTTAATGAGTGACCCTGCGATCACACTGTCCGATAAGAAAATATCCCTCTCTACCTGGTGCATGAAGATATTAGCCAGACTAGGGGCCACACAAGACCCCATAGCAACCCCAGAGCATTGCAGGTAAAAACGATTATCAAATAAGAAATAGTTACGTGATAATGCCAAGTCCAAGAGTCCGATAAAGAACATAGTGTCCGGACCGCTGTAAAGGTCACTCGCCTCAACCGCCCTCTTGACAGCTGCCAAGCCTCTCTGGTGCGGGATTGAAGTGTACAGCGATACAACATCAACTGTACAGAGCAGACACTTAGCTGGAAGGTCCGTGAGAGTCATTAAGTTGCGGAGGAATGTGTTTGTGTCTTTTAAATAGGTAGATTGGTGCTGTACGATAGGCTGGAGAAATAAGTCCAAGAATTGAGAGATGGTGTAGTATAAGGAGTCTCTGGCTGAGATGATCGGTCTACCCGGCGGTTTTTCGGGATCCTTATGTATCTTTGGGATGGTATAGAGGAGGGGGACCCTTGGATGTGAAGAGGATAGGGCTTCTCTGATTTTTTGCGGGATTATGGATGATTTCACCGCATCCTCCAGGTAACCATCTAGTTCAGCTTTAAAGATGGATGTGGGATCTTCACGTAGAGGTTTGTAGATTTGATGGTCATCTAGCTGTTGATATATTTCGGCCTTGTAATCATTAGTGTTCTGTATCACCAACGCACCCCCTTTGTCCGCGGTGCTGATGACAATATCTGTGTAGCCAATCAGGTTCTTTAGGGCTTGCTTCTCATCAGAAGATAAGTTGAAGGGCATGTGGTCCTTTTGTGGGGGGCGATTGGTGATTAGATTCTCCATATGGTCTGTGAAGGTCCTGATGGCGAGGTTGTTGGACTTAGGGTCAAACTGCGACTGTTTATAGATAGGTGAGGGAACAGCCGGCAAGTTCGCGCTGTCACCAAAGAATTCTCTAAGTCTCAGCCAAAGGCTGAGGCTCAGAGAGTGTCCTGAAATTCTTGTATTTACACGGATCGATTTAACTACTCAAGAATTAATTTCCAATATAATCCAAAATTATTCCCCACTGGATTACACACAAAAAATATCCTCATAATGATGTGTTTTTATTATTGAATAATGAACAGCAAAGATTCCCATTAGGACCGTCTGTTCAGACATTATTCCAAATGGTTTTCCCCTGATGACGTCTTAGAGACGAAACGCGTCGGTTTTTTTGTTGAAATAAAAAGACGATTCATCCTGAAAACGGACTGTGTAGAATCATTGTGAATATGATCAACACTGTAAACATGGAAATGTATTTCAGATCATATCTTTGATTTTATCATGATATAAGTTTGGGAGGTACATTATATGTTCTCGGTAGCGCACCCTAATTGCCCCCTTTTTTCTTCCATATATATATATATATATACATATATATATAGTACAGTTTTTCAAAGGTGAAGCACTCCAAGCTATGATGTAAGTATAGCATGTGCCAGGCACATAGAAAATGAACAAAAGCACTTACCCCTTCAGGGAAAGGAATTGGAGACAGCACTCAGCAGTTGGTGAAAGAAAAATAGTGTTTTAATGCAAAGACATAGTTGCAATGGTGACAGCTGTTATCCTGACAGCTGTTTCAACTGCTCCTTGGCTCTGGCCTCCTAGGCCTCTCACAAAAACAACCAAAGAGCAGTTGAAACAGCTGTCAGGATAACAGCTGTCACCATTGCAACTATGTCTTTGCATTAAAACAGGACCCTTTGTCAGGAGATAGGCATCATAACCAACAATACATCCTGGGCCATAGCATTCTCCACAAAGCAGGTTCCTACAGCTTGGCACCCCATGGCATGGTACCCCAAAACTAGGAAATGTGAGTGCCGATGTTTAGTGTATATATTGTATATTGACCAGATAGCATGCCTGGAATCAAACATTAATGTCACAGCTATGTGTATTGTAACCATTTTGAGTGATAGTGTTAGGACCTGCAGAAAAGTGGGGTCCCGTGAAGGGGGCTGCAGACTTAAATGCATTGATCAATTCATGAACTAAATCTCCACTATTTATTAATATCAGTTAATTTAGAGTGTGCAGAGCCCCTACAATGTATGTATAAACAAAGTGGACACAAGCCATAGGGCACCCCAAAACTAAGAAAGGTGAGTGCCAATGTTTAGTGTATATATTGTTTATTGTTTGGGGCAATGGAAGCTGCAAGGTTTGGAATGGTCAGTGCTACACATTGCTCCCCCACATATCTGATGCTAACTTAAAGATGGCAGCACAAATAATGACAGGGGCGCATAGCTGGCCAACATTGCTGGGTGGCATCGCAGGCCATGTAAATTCTTATCAACAGTCTCCAGCCAGGAAAGTTGATTCAAAATTGCAATAGGAGTAGCAGGAAGATCAGTGATTGGGAATATTGAAAGGAGAAGGTCAGAGGTCTGGGGTGAGGTTAAGAGGTAATCCTTACCCATATTGTTCTATTAACTATTTAAATTATTTTTCGCCAGCACGGTTATCTTACTAGGGACATGCACTGTTTGCTTCAGTGAAGTGTATGAAGTTGCAGTGCAGTACGTAACACTGTGTGTCCCTATATGTTATGTGTTTTGTATGTACTTTTATACGATTTAAATAAACGATTTCAAATACTTTATTGATCTAAAAAGCAGTGCCCCAGCCAAAAAGAATTTCTTTTCTCCACCCCTTTACATTTAACACTAAACTCTATGGGAGCACCACCAGATTTGTTATACAGCATATGACATTAATGTAGCATGGATAGGGTTTCCATAGCAACCTTGGTATATCCTTTCTTCTCTAAAATCTCTGGTTAACTATATTTACTTTGACTGCCTGTGCACAGTGACAATCCTCCTTTCTTGTACTTCATTACAGACAGGGCAGGACCTTACTATATGGATCATACCTTGATCTGGATAAGGTGAATATACAGGTGAGTACTATTAGCATTTACTTGATTAGACCTTGGCTGCTATAAATACTCATTTATGTTCCTGAGGACAGTGTGCAAGCAACGAGCAGGGTTGACCCACAGATGATGGGTTTTCTCCATTGTGCTTGATGGACTTTTGTGTCCTGCTTGATGAGTATACTGATTATGGATTATATGCATCTATATCTCTGTTGGGACTGAAATTGTCTTATTGCTGCAAAAGCACAGGGGTCATCTCATGCATACATAGTTACTTAGTTACAGAGTAGGTGATGCTGAATAAAGACTTGCATCCATCTAGTTCTATGTTTATAATAGTATTGTTGTATAGTATGTTCTGATATTTTAAAGACAGATTATGTTACTTATTCGTACCCGTGGATACCATTGCACACAAGCAGGGGCAGATTCCTAAAAAAAATTATAGGGGGGAGGGGGTCAGTGGAGTTATGGCACTAGTAAGAAGGCATGTGGTCTCACAGGACATGCAGACAACAAATACTAGTTGTTAAGATTTGAAGAGAGAGAGAGGGTGGGGAGAAAGAGGGGAAGAGAGAGGGGGAGGGAAAGAGAGAAAGGGGGATTGTGAGATCAAGAGGTTACAGAGAGAGGGGGAAGGAAGAGAGAGAGAGAGAAAAAGTGGTCAATACAGAGAGAAGGGAAGGGGGAGAGGTTGGAGGGTGAGAGAGTGTGTATGCTCCATCTGAATACTGGGCCTTTCTGTTGATGGAACCATAGGTCTGCCTGGGTTACGGATCTTTTCAGGGTTGGTGGCTCAGATAGGCAGCAGCCATGAGTGACAATGGATGCTTGTAGATGTACTGGCATTCTGGGAATGTAGGAGGAGATGCTCCTAAGCAGCAGCACAATAAATTAAATATGGCGGTAAGTGAAACCGCTTGCCCACCTGCAGTGCAGAATGGTTTTGTCTTGCGATCAAGTCTGAATTAGGCCAATTATGGACTGCTCATAAATGTCTAATCACAATGACTGCAGAACAACACTAATGATGGTGTAAAAAGTGCAAAAATTGGACAGAAGAACAATGGTGATAATTTTTGGGGATTTCGGGATTATCAGGAGATTGTCTGATGCCAGCGTATATAGTACATTAAGTGGAGGTGTTTTTGATATTCTGTGGGGTTGTTTCAGCTTATTTGACATGGGTCCTCTATGTTTAATGCATAGAGACATTCACTCTGAGTAATAGAGATGTTCTCGATAATTCTGTGCTGCCTACATTTTTGCATGTTTATGGAAATTATGAATGTTTTTATCATGATGAGAATACCACCAGCCATGTTTCCAGTACAATTTTTAGAAAGAAAATTCAATAATCTGGATAGACTGGCCAGCTTAGAGTCCAGATGTCAACCCGACAAAGAACCTTTGAGAGGAATTGAAGCCATGAATACACTCTAGCGTTCACAAAGTGGAATGGCAAAACATACCACCTACTGTTCTCCAGGAACTTGTAGACAGTTTGCCAACAAGGATGTATGTATATAAGAACACACACATACACACATAAACTGTCCCCCTTAACTCCATATACTGAATATACTGTAGGTTGTAGGTGCTAGCAATGCCCTCCATGGTGGTACACATACTGTGCAGACCTACACCCTCATAGCACTGGCCGTACAAAAAAGGCTCTTCAGAAATATTAGTTCCTGGCCTTTGATGACCTTAATCTAGCATTGTGTGATCATTTACAATGGTCCTCGGTAATAAAGTATATTTCAATGTGATTTCTTAAAGGGATACTGTATCTTTAAAGGGTGGATGTTGGCATTTAAATGAACAAAATAACTACAGTACATACCCTTGTGAGATACGTGAATCTTTTGCTTCAGCCACGTCCAACCTAGTGCACAATATGTATGGAATGGCGGCTCTATCTTTTGGACTACACTGCCAAATATAAGCAAAATTAATATTTAATAAATAGATCAATAATACAGTCTATTGCTACACTTCATGGGTACATATATAAAAATGTGTCGGCCCAATCTGTCTGGTGAGTTCAAAATTCTGGTAATGTATGAGGTCAAAGTACAATCAACTATTTGCTCCCAAATGCTGGAAAGCAGACAATGGTCATTCAAGTAGTTTGATTAAAACCGTGTGATTTAACAAATTTAACTGAACGATCGTTTTTATTTGATTTCCAGGTATTGAAAGCAAATAGATGACTATTATTTGGTCTCATACAAATGGAAGCACTCTCATCTGAGTGTCTCTCATCACGCCATCCGCCATACAGCCAGCCAGTGGACGGAGCGCAGGCATTGGAGATGCTCATGCGCCCTATGCTCCACTATGGACACGCAAGTGTGTAAGGCGCTGAAGCCAGCCCGTCCTCCACCAGAAACCGCCAGATACTGAAATCTGGCGCGCTGCCGAGGAGGGAGAACGGCTCCATCGGTACATTGCCAGAGTTTTGTTATTTGTTCACACCAGACAGATTGGACAGATAAAAGTTTGTGTGTGTACTCAGCATAAGGCTGAGAGTTTGTATACTGTTACTACAACTTTTATTTTAAAAGTTATTGGCATATTTTGAATTGTAGCTGTAAAGTGCAAATATTTTCTAACAAAGTCTGCATTTAAGAAAAATTAACTTCTATTGGTATTTCATTATTAATAAGCTAAAACATTGGGGTTATTCAGACCTAATCATTGGCTGGTAACTTGCAGAGCTCTGTGATCAGGTAATCACCACCCAGCCAGAGAGAAATCCAACCCTGTGCAAGCCTGCAAAACTATCACAGCCCTACAATTAGCTGCAAATCTACTGCAACTGCTCACCAATGAATGATTTCCCCAGCATTTGTAGCTTTTGCGTATCCTAGGACCTACTTGGCCAGTGCGATAGGTTGATCGGGGCATTACCCGACTTCACACACCCTCCTTGAAAACGCCTTTAATTTTCCCTGACAATCCTAGTCAATGGCAAGTGATGCTCACAAATGCCAGCTTCCTGTCAATCAACTTGTGTATGTCCAGCGATAAAAATTTTCAAAACGCTGAATTTTATTGCAGGATAGCCTCATGTATATGTACTGTGAGCTGTAGGCATGTGCAGCTGATCAACTGTTGCCAGCCAAATTCGCAGCTGTGTGATCAAGTCTGAATAACCCCCCATTGTCAATAGGCTCGAGCAGAAACAAATTCAAGCTGTAATGCAGGATTCCAAATACAAATGCCCTTCATTTATAGACTTACGCATGACCTACTCCATCTTTTACAGAATAATTTCACTATAAATATCTGTTGTGCCTCTCAGTCATGTATAAATATCACCAGGTTAATTTTCTATACTAATATTTAACACAATAATACTATGCGCATTTTAAAACAGTTGTATTCCCCTTGCAATAAAACATAACAATGCTCTTGGGTCATATGAATACATGACTAAAAAGCAAAGACGATATACAAATAAAGCAATGTATTTAGTAAGGTCACATAAAATGCCCAGAATAATAAATTAATGTCACTTGAAAGTGACAGTTCCTTTTAGCATGAACATGTAAAAACGCTGACTGGGCTTTATGAAATAATAACTTTTGAAAATAATATTTCAGATATAATCAATCTGGTACATTATTCCGTAAAAATAATCACATGGGAAATTGTGGCTTCAAAAACTCATGTTTCAGTGCAAGTCCTTTTGTTGTAAGAACATTTTGAAAACCCTGGATCTTACAGCAGTAGTTAATCAATGCTAAATATAAAAAAAAAAATATTTATTTAATGTTAAATAATATACAGATGTGTCCACATACACCTTTGCCCATTTAAGCAGTATGGCCAAGTTAGTCATGCAATGGAATCTTCGAGATAGCCACATCTTGTGATTTTGCTTAAAATATGCTACTTTTATCTGCTACTTCATACAAATTATTTTGCGGAAAATAAAAAAAAATGGCAATCTGTCCAGTCACTACTCATGGTGAAACATCTTATCCATGTTAAGCATTTTGTGACAAAATGAAGCAAAGAAGGTAATGTGTCCTGCTGAGAAATCACTGATTTTTGTTCACTGCATATTTACAGATTTTTTTATGCCTGCGGTACTGTAACTCCTGAAGTTATTACCACTATCCAATAGTGGGGTACAGTACCGCAGTCACAAAATAATCAGTTTTTATTTGCCATCTTTTTTACATAAGATAATTAGGTACTTATATGTTAGTTGGGCGCCCACTAACCTATTTGCTTCATTTTCTGAGTCCCCTCGCATGGCTCGCTACGTTCGCCACGCTTCGGGCTCGGTGGCTCGCTGCGTTTGCCACACTATGTAAAGTCAGCTCCATGCCAACATGGATAGTGGGGGTATAAGCATACTAACTGTAGTGCGCGCCCAACTAACATATAAGTACCGATAATTAATATGAGATTAAATATACCAAATATGATAACAATATCTTATGCCATATATAGGTTCATTTTAATTTTCACACTCTTTCCTACACATAAGTATTGATTTTACTTAATGTGATTGTGCTGTTTCACAAAGTAACACCCTAGGAACTTAAAATTAAAAGATTTCATGAATAACACAACCATGGCAAATTAAGCTAAAGACTCAGATGGGAATGAAATAATACTCAGCAGCGGTGGTGACTATGTCCAATTCTGAATCAGCAGCATAATCTTTTATTTTACTAAATGCCACACACACACACAAACCTTAATGTAAGACATATCTTCAGATATTATAAAGAAAAATATTTATTATCATCATAAATTGAATACAGGTGCACAGAATTTTGAAATTCTATTAAGAAATATGTCTGTTAACTGCTGACATGAAACTCCCAATCCTTACAGTGATACATTACATGCATGTATGACATTGAATGTGTTTTATATTCATTTTTTCAGACACAGCTGCTGCGTCTGTCATGTTCTTGTTGCTGTCCAGATTTATATAATGAGTACACAGTGAGGTTCACTGCTCATTATCTGTGGACCTGTCCCTGGTCCTGAAATATGACAGCTTTTTCTTGTGTCAACATTCACAGCAAAACTCCAACAAACACTGTTGTGGTGTTTATTACATTTATGTCAGTAATACCAGCACAACTAAGAGGTATACAAACAGAACATTCAAGCTGTGTATGTAACATTACCTAGCCATGGAACATAAATTTCTTTAAATGATACGAGTGGACATGACTAATCGTTAAATATAGTCAAACTCAAAACAACCTTCTAATTTTCAATTACTTTTAGTGAAATACATCTAAAAAAAGAATCAAGGGGGACGGTTAAATTAACTTTAAAATATTTATACAATCGATAAGAATAAATATATCATTCATTACTCATTCATACTGTTTCTAATAAATATACAAGTGATCACCTGGTATTTCATCAATTATAAGAGATGTTCACAGACCCTGTGTCTTGGTTTGGGATCTGTATTGACTTTCTGAGGTGTCAATATGGTTAAGATCCCTAACTCTTCTAACTATTTTTTATCACAGTCAAGAACTGTGGTCAATGGTGACTGCCTTACACAAAGATCATCATTAACAACCTCATCCTCAGCCTCCTCATTAGTGTCAGATAGTAATAGTACACATATATCCCCCTCATCCAGTTCCACTTAAACACATGCACCATCAACTTCTATTATGTCCTCATTACCACCTTTATCTGAACAGCTCCCCAAATGTGCAGATGGTACAGAAATGGTGGAAGGAGGCAAAATAGGCTTCTCTATGAGGACTGTGGAGGTTATTCTGGTTGGTGCGGAACTTTCAGAATTCTTTCGGAGCTGACCGAACGCCACGCTGTGCGGACATCGTAAGAAGAGACGCCCACAGGTCCTTCGCATTCAGACGGACTCACTCTCTAAGAAGAGGGTGTGTTTTCGGACAACATCCAAACCGTGCGTGTGCGGTGGCCACACAAAGATTCTGCACGGTCTTACAGCGTCAGAACACACGGGAAGCTGCCCGTACGCACCGTTTCGGTGTATTTACGCAAAACATACTACTATAATCGGAACTCATACATCACACACATGACACACTTATGCAATTAGGCTACCTCATAAAAAAGGGATTGCTTTTATTGGTCATCAATTATTTCCTAATTGATAATTTAGTCCATTTAGGCTGCAATGGTTCCAATTGAAGCAATGAAAAGAGTGTAATTAATGACTAATGAGTAGAGGAGTGGATTGTATTGTGTTCAGCTGAGAGTGGTTCAGGTGCGGCCGTACTAATTGGGCGATCCGAATACCTAGCGCATGACCAAGTGGTGTCCGCAAAGTAATACTTGCTTATGAAGACCGCATATTTCCTGCCTGTTGGTTCGTTTGCAGTCGGTGTGCTGTCCGAATGCATGCCTACCACAGTTAGTGCACTCCCTCGTATATTACGCCCAGTTTAGTCCACTTTGAAACTATGCCCTTGTGTAGGTCCGAATAACGCCCATATTACTCCCATATTTAACAAGTGAATGCAGTGCACATTTCTGTACGGTATTAGTGAGAACGAGTACGGAGACCGTGCGTGGCACATGCGCATTGTGTTGCCTACGCATGCGCAGACGGCTAAAAAACATAATCCGAAAGAATTCGGAACGGACCGCATCGACCAGAATAAGGCCCATAGTGTTTACGTCGCTGCACAATATATGCTTACATACATCAACGTTTTAAAATATCAGCTTGCCAGCCTGAGATCCGGGAATGACAAGGCAGTTCAAACAGGGCAGATGAAATAAACAATGTCTCTCAATGTATCAGCGTCTCACAGCATAGAACAGCTGAACAAGCCCGCCGCCTTGTGTCACACGGCCCCAGATGATGGATGACATCACCACGTCCTCGCAACTTGGGCCATGCCCAACACATTTCATCACAGTGTCAGAATTTCATCAGGGTGCTTACCTACTTTGTAAGTCTCCTCTCAGGAAAAAGCTCAAAAAAGGAGAAACTGCAGGGCACTTTAGGGGGAAGAACCGAATGGTCTCATCATTAGGCCCCACACCCAACATAGTAAAACACCCACAATTCACATGTCTTTAGTGAGGGGGCAGAGCTAAATGGCACCTTCCAGCCATTAAACCCACCCTCTTCTGATGGCTCCTGAGATTGCCGGTGAGTAACATAAAAGGGAAGCAGACAGGATGCAGGAAAACTGCTTACTCTTCTGGGGCTGCAGGGGACTATGCCAAAAATTGGGAGACTCCTGCACCTTCTGGTAGTGCAGGCAAGTAGGTTGCATGACATATATTGTACAGTACATTTTTCTAGTGCAGTGTTTCATTCCTATGTTGTGTTAAGGAAATTAAGTGATTTCCAGCATATTGCCCTGTTTAATATCATTTTGATGCTTAAATCAATATAAAAGAAATCTAGAAATCTGATAAACAAAGAACTTGTATACTGCACTTGCCGAGTCATCACAGAATTACTGAAACAAAGACATGCCTAAAGAAATCATACTGACATGGGCCCCACAGCTTACATCAATGGATGACTTGAGTCCTACTACTCATGTGAGATGGCTACGGATGGTACCCGATAAGAAAGAATTGAACTAGCTGAACTGTGCACAAGTCTGTGATTGTTCAAGCCATGGGTTGAGTGGGGGTGCTACAATGTGTATATTAATATCACTGTTAATCATGGTCGGCGCATCAGCAGACTGAGCGCTCATGACCTATTATGTGTAAGTGCATTCCTGTATGCCACTTTGATGTAATGTCATTCTGCTATATAAACTTCTCAATTGTGTTTCTTCTTTAACAGTTGTATAATATTAAATTGTTCTGTGTAGGAATATATGGGAATTAGATTTAATAAAAGTTTTGCATAAAAAGGAAATTTGTTTTTGAACTTGACGATGGTAGAAATAAGGGTTTGTGATTGCTTAAAATAAAGATATTCACAGGCCCCTTTTGTTTCGATTTGGTTCTAAATCTTCATTGTAGTTTGGTTTTGGCAAAATCTCAAATGTTTTGGATTTCTTTAAAAATGTATAAAAGCAGCTACAATATAATATCAGGTAATGTGGGCCAATTTCTGTTCATCCATTATTATCAATAGTATTCCTATTCAGTCATATCCAGTCAACTTTGACCACCATACAGCTCACAATATTGTTTTCACCAATATTGGCAAAATGCTGCAGAAAGCTGGGTGATTAATTTAAGCAAAAGAATCGCATCACAAACACATAACAGTTTAAAAGAATTTAGTACTTCTATGAAACATAGTGGAACAGCAGTGACAGACAGGATGGCAGTTAACAGCAAAATAAAATAAGGGGCACATTTATCAACAAGTGAAAATCTTGTGATCACTCATTACAAATGATTAATGGTGCTCTTGCCAATCACCTCCAGTCATGTATTTGAAAAATAACAGGAGTTGGTTGGATGGAGCCCCATTTATCATTTGTAGTTTGTCATAACAAGAATATAAATTTGCCCCTATAGGGATGCTACTGCCATGACCTACAGTAGAGTGAGAATCTGGAACTGATTCTTAAACTTCTAAAAGATGAAGGTGAGATGTACTAAGCCTTGAAAAGTGATAAAATGAAGAGTAATAAACCACCAACCAATCAGCTCCTACTGTACCTGTAATTTTTCAAACACAGCCTGTGACATGGCCTGCAATTCCAGTTAGGATTGGTTGGTCACTCTCTACTTTATCACTTTTCAAACTTAGTACATCTGGCCCGAAATGAGCAATTTGGATGATATGTACCTATCATATTCATATAAGTGGAATATAAAAAAGAGAATCTCATTACCATCTATTAGTATTTCCAAAAACATGGTTTGTCTGAGATAATATGCTGACTTTATTATTTTCCATAGCAGTTTACATGTACTCATATCCTGGCCATTATGATTCATGTTCATCATGATAATCAAACATGTTTACATGTAACCATGCCTGTGTGTGTGTGGTCAGAATTTGCAAATGTTTATATAATTATATTATTATAACATGTCCAGTAAGTACAGTAATAAATATGCTGTCTCTCAAAAACACAAATTCTGTAAAGTTCACATTGAAAAGTACTGCATGATGAAGTTGTCATTGGGCCCTCCCACCCGCTCTTATGTTGTTTATCAAATAGGACATGCACATCTTGGCAAATGAAGGACTGCAGCATCTGGGACTAATGTGTTTGCAACTGAAATATTGTCATGAACATAGGGTGTTTATGAACACCCTAGCTGAGGGACCTCTCAAGGGAGTAGATAATAGCTGGGGATATCTTTGAAATTCTAATATGGGTAAAGTCTCTATTCCTATAGATATTGTTCTCAATCACTGTGAACAGCAGTGATCGGGGCCCGCAGTACCCCTTCTGTATGGTGGCTGTAGATGTGTCTCTCCACTCTCCTCCCTCTTGTTTTCCCACCTGTCTCATTGTGTGTGCTCCCCATCCTGCCACAAAATGCAGTTCTTATACCTATGCCCCCACTCATGTATCCATCTATGCCCCCATATGTACACTGTACATTCTCTCTTTTCCATGAAAACCCTTTCTCTCTTTATTTATCTCTCAATCTCCTCCTCGCTTCTCGGTATGGGTATGTTAAATACTATAGGAAGACATGGCTTTGAGGGAAGAGTGAAGTACACTAATAGCAAGACAGTTTTATGGCCAATGTTAGGATGTTTTTTTTCAGCCTATTTAAATAAAGAGATAGTTACTGGAAATATACAGTAGAGGGCGACAGACAAGACATTAGTGGTGCTAGCACTACAGCTGCAATAAACATTTTTGGGATAACAATCAGAAACAGTTTATTTTATTTGAATAAATCTAATACAATTAGAAATGACTTATGAATATTATATTATATGAATTAAATCATAACATTCTGTCATTTTGTTATGTATGTGTTAATGAGTTATAGAATAACTGAGGTATATTTTTGTGTAACAGAATATGTAGAATGTTGTTGTGTTGAGAATAGTAAACATGGACAGTTGTGGACAAATAAAAGTTGGCGGAGACTGATTACCATTGCCTGGAGCTATTGGATGTCACTAGACACTTTATGACATGGGGCACCTATCTGACATTCTGTAATGTAATTGAATAGAACATACTACTGGAACCACATAGGAGATAGCGTGACAGTATGGTCAAGTACTAACATAGGATATGGAATGGAAGAATCAATGTCTATCTGTCACACCAGAGCATATCAATATATCTAGCGGTATTAATGTAATGTATGATGTTTGTAAATACAGAAAGACTCCAGAGATATTTCAGTCTGCTAAATATTAGTAAAATGTAATATTTGCTTATTTGTAAATTACTGTATATAAACAAATCAAAGAAACATGGAGAGCATTTACTGTACCAATACTTTATCCCTAATTTATTATGTTAGTACTTGGAAAACATTTACAGACCATTTGAGATATTTGATAAACATTTTGTAGCTATAGTGGGGTAACAAATTAATCATATATGTTAATATTAATTACATTAATTATGTAAATATTTATATTACATGTTATATATTACTCATATACGAAGAAGGGAACAGTTTAGTTAGGTATAGTGCATACAATGAATTTTAAAGTCTAGAAACATAAATACAACCTGCAATTATAATAAATATTTTTAAAGGAAAACATAGAGGGTAATGCCAGAATAAGGAATATCCATTGAAAGAGAATTTAAGGGGCAGACTAGATGGGCCAAGTGGTTCTTATCTGCCGTCAAATTCTATGTTTCTATGTTTCTATGTTAAAGTCAAGATATAAAAAGAACATCTCTTTAAATGTCTTTACACAGTGAATTGTGCTAATCACGCTGCGCACGCCACGCTGTGCTTAGCACACTCCGTGCACATTGGCTCGCTATGCTCGCCACCTATTCTATTCTCCCTCTATGGGGGTCGTGGACCCCACCAGGGAGAACAGCCGGTGGCCGTCGGGACCCCGGGTGTTGGGGTTTTAACGATCAGGATTCCAACTTCGGTGTAATGACTGTCGGAATCCTGACTGTGTGCCATCGGGCACCCATCTATAGATGGAGTCTACTATGGGAGTTTACATACCATATATGTTATAGTTCTTTACTGTAGCTATCAATGCTGATAACAGGAGACATTTAAATTATTTGATTCGGACACACAGTGTACACATGGTGCGATTAGGTGATCTTGACTATGCCGATTATCAGAGACAAATTTCCCATTAGGCACGTGAGGCACCGGCCTAGGGGCAGCACATGTTTGGGGGCGGCACTTGGATGCCTGTGATAGTACTGTCAGCCCAAAATGTACCAATAACTGCAAAATATCCACTGTACTGTACTATATTCCATCTTAAATAGAGTGTAAATGAATAGGACATGCAGATACTGCCCCTATAAACTGTCCTACTTAGTAAACATTATTGTTGTGCCTAGGGGCGCCCTCATCCCTAAATCCGCCCCTGCCGATTATGAATATGGTCATGGTCTATTTGGACTATGGTCAAGTTGGATATAGGCCAAAATACACTGTGTGTGTTATAGCCAAAATTTTACCGGCCAATAACGATGCTGCGGGGCCGCATATCACTATCGGCCAAAAGACAATTGCAATTTTGGCTAACTAGCTACAACATTTTTATTATATAGTCAAAACTGTATGCAAAATCACACGGTGTGTGCACAATATTATGCCTGTCATGATTTACAAAAAATCAACAACTCTCAATTAGATTGTTTAAACCCATTTTTCTGTATATTTTGAAGGCAGAAATGTATCTGACATTTCATAAGTTTAAACACTAATTATTGCGTCGCAAAAAGGATCCCAATATTTTTTCTACAGATGACTTACGCCTATTATGCCTGGACAGGTGGAATAGGGTTGAAGTGGCTGTTCTAAAGAAGGCCAAGTAACTTAATGGCATATTTGTGCTATTGCAAATCTTTATAGCCTGTAATAATTATATGCTGAGAAAGTCAGTGCCATTCACAGTAGGGTGGCTTGATATAAGAATTTGATCTTATAATGCTACTATCAGTGGCAGATTTGGCAGGAAGGGGGGGGGGGGGGGGGCACCATTCTCAATTCCTGATGCCCCAACCACTTAGGTGATTTTTTTACAGCTAGTTTAAGCCAAAATAACACTAGGTGGCTTATCCGTGATATGCTTCTCATGGTATCCGGGATCTAATACTCATGGGAGCATGGAGCCAGGGTCATACCCTTGCATCTGCCAGGAGCTGAAAGCCAGAAGTTGGAGCTAGGATCTGGAGCCAGGATCTAACCCTTGTAGCAGCCTGGAGCTGAAAGCCGGAGATGAGTCATGCGGACTGTCGCAACATATGATGCGGTTCCATGGGACATTGGGTAATATGGCCCTTAACAAGAACTGCTCCCCTGCACACTTGCCCGAATGTTACCTCTCTCCCTCACTCCATCTCCCTCTCTCCCTCTCTGTGTCTCACTATGTCTCTCCCTATCCCTCTTTCTCCTCATTATTTTTCTCCCTCCCTTCTCCGTATCTCTCTTCCTTTTTCTCCCGCCTCTCTCTCTCTCCATTTCTCTCTCCCTCCTCTTCCTCTTTTTCCATCCCTTTCTTCCTCCATCCTCTCCATCTTCCTCTCTTCCCCACATCCCCATCTCTCCCTCTCCATTTCCCTCCCCCTCTCTCTCTTGCCCTCATTGCACACCCCTTCTCTCTCCCCCTCCTCCTCTATCTATTCCCCCCTCCCCCTCTTTCTCTCTGCATCCCTTTTTCCTCCCCTTTCTCTCTCTCTCTCTCTCTCTCTCTCTCTCTCTCTCTCTCTCTCTCAATCTCAATCTCCATTTCCCTCTCTCTCCATCTCCTCAAATTCTCCAATTAGTCTTTCATTAGTTCTCATGTTAAACTACCTTTTTTCTCCCAGTTTCCCCCACTTTACCTTTTCAACCCTATATACAGTACCTGAATGGCTGTCTGGGTGCTGCACAGCAGTAAATATATGTTCCCCATGTCCATATCCCTCATTAGAATGCGTCTAGTGCATATCTGTATGTGTGATGTATATCTGTGCTGCCATTGTTGCTCGTTCTGATAACCCTTTGTATTACAGTATGTGCATTATATTTGTAAAGCACTTTGGGCCTTATTTTGGTTCATTCTTTCTGACAAAATCCTTCTTAGATGGGCAAAACCATGTGCACTGCAGGTGGGGCAGATGTAACATGTGCAGAGAGAATTTGATTTGGGGTGGGGTTTTACTTCAAAGTGAGATCTATATTGCAGTGTAAAAATAAAGCAGTCAGTATTTTCTCTGCACAGAAACAAAATTACTCACCCAAATCTAATTCTCTCTGCACATGTTACATCTGCCCCCCCTGCAGTGCACATGGTTTTGTCCATCTAAGAAGGATTTTGTCAGAAAGAATGAACCAAAATAAGACCCTTTGAGTCCTGTTGGAGAAAGTGTGCCATATAAATAAAACTTACTTACTACTTACTTACTTACTTACATCACTCTGCCTCTCCTTGTCACCTTTTCACAGTCACCCACTGCCTCTCCATGTCATTCCTTTTGAGACCATGCCCTTGTTCTAAGGCAACGACCAATGTGTAATAAACCGGAAAGTATATTAATTAATTCCCTTTTCCTTTCCTCTAGCAGGTAAGTGTATTAACTGTAGGAATGTCCATGGCAATGTTTCTTTCTTTTATATATCAGGTATTTTTTTTTACAAGTTAAAACATTAAAAGGTATATGCAATAAACATTGCATTAATACAGTAACAAAGATAGTTACGATCACGACGGACACAAAACACAGAACTATAAGACAATTTATATATAGATATTCAACATAGATATACTGTTACCATTTTCACATGACATCAAAATGACAATAATAATTGCTGGCTTTCTCACAATGTAACAAGACTGTAACAACACTGTATATATCATTTCTCCACTTTTCTTCATATCCTTTGCCTAAGCGTGTAAAACACTGTAACATGAAGCCATCTGAATAAAGTCTTTACACCTTATTGCTTAAAGTTATTACAGTCACTATTTCTCCATCAAATAATATTAGTCAGGGAAAACTACTTCTTCTCTCCTTCTGATGAGGAAGCACATACATGTCTGCCTGTTGTACAGTTATCATCTGAGTTAAATGCAGTCTCTGTGTTAACCCTGCATTAGGTTGTTAGTGTCTTTTAACCTTCCTGGGATAGCACATCTTTCAATATATCCCTTTATGGGATTTTAATTCAGTAATTATGTGTGCCTAGCACCCCTGTGATTGTATACAGTGTAATTATAATTGAAAGTGCTGAAAGTCAAATATCCACTACTTCGAATTGTTATCAATATTAGCCATCTATAGATCTTGGGCCCTGCTTCAAATGTATGAAACTGCAAAACTACAACTGCCATCACTAGACTGCTAGGTGCTGACCAGCACAAGGTAAGACTGTCCCACTCACCAGGCCCCTTCCTGTTATGTTCCTATTAGGCACATCACTAAAGTGTGATTGCTTGGCTACACAGCAAAGCACTTGTACATTACAGAATAGTTTCCTAGTATGTTTCTAGGTATAGCATGACTGCTAATGATATTATCACTCCTGTGCATACTAAAAGAAGGACCTTGAAAACCACACCATCAAGCTCCTTGATTTGACAATATTGTTATTGATCTCAAGAAAATGAGTTTAGATTTGAAAGATGATGTACGAAGACTAACCTGGCAGAGAATAAGTTAAAACTAATCATAATGAAGATTAATGATCCACTATCAACTGTCAAATGAAATCCTGGTGCCAAACAATAGGTCAGTTTCATTTTTCCATACAAGGAAGATTCTTTGTATGCCAGCATGATTGCAGCCTGTTGAAGTTTTCTGCTAGTTAATGGGGTATATTCTCAATTAGACTACTGCAATGCCCTCTACCTTGGTCTCCCACCGATTACAAAACAAAACACAGCTAACAGGCTGTTAAAAAAAACAGCCCCATTCCAGATATAAAACAGCCATTATCTTCTCCCTCCTTTGGCTGTCTCCAAAGGGGTTATTTACTAAGATGGGAGTTCTATTTGTAAAGAAATGTTGCCATGGGCAACCAATCATATTCCATCTGATATTTAGCATCTTCTAGAAGGTGCTAAATAAATAAGAAGTAGATTCTGTTTGATTGCCCTTAGAAACATCCTATCTGAAATACAGTAGAACTTCTATCTTAATAAATGTTCCCCTAAGACGGCAAATCTATTTTAAGATAGATTAAATGACTTTCGGAGCCCTACATGACCATGGCCTAAATGTACTTGAAACCATTTCTGATTCTATGATTCCCTACTTCATTACTGATGTAGGACTTTTAGCAGTACCTAGAATGTATTTATTTATTAACAGTTTCTTATATAGTGCAGCATATTCTGTTGTGCTTTACAAAAGGATCTCCCAGCATTCATCTGAGGGTCGAGCTTATAGCCATACAACTCTGACTCTGTAGGTGCCCACACACTAGTGCGATTTGGATACATTTGGATAACTGATTCCGATGAATTGGTTTGATAAATTTGATGAAAAGTGTCAAATTGTTTCACCTGCAATTCCGATCCGATGCACTATCCCGTAGACATTGGATTGGAGCCGGATATTGGAAGGGCTTCACTAAGGATTTGCCAGATCCCTCACTGGAATCACATGTGATATAGTAAATGCAAAATAACTGCTGGGTGGTTCAAGTGGAATCCAATGTGACCACTCCACTTGAAGAAGTCGAATAGTAAATGGGCACCTACAGTACTGAAATATTCTTCCATGCACGGTATAAAAGGCCCCTATCCTAGAATCATTCATAAACAGATTCAATACTTTCCTGTTTAATCAACCATTTCCTACAATTCTGATTAGTATCTCCATCCTCTCTGTAAGCACATTATGTCTACATTGGATCGGTTGTCATGCTGTTGCAATAAAACCCTCACTGAGTACATCTCCATGTTTGGTAGAGCTAAAGGTTTGCCTATTAATGATATACACAGAAAAGGTTATGAGAATATTAATTATGACATTATCTTCATATTTGGCTCATTACAGGGGTGAATTGGCCCCCTGGAAACCGGGCCATTTCCTAGTGGGCCGGCCCAAAACTCATTAAAAACAGACTGGCCGCGCTCCCGTTGGGCTGGCTGGGCACTTTGCCCAAATCCAAAATGGCATTAGGAGGGCTTCTGCGCATGCGCAACAGTGCACAGCACCTCCCATGGCCTTCAAGTGGCGGCAGTAGGCTCCCTGCCCCGCTCCCCCTCCGCCCGGCTTCAGAATTTCCGCCCTCCACCCGGCATCTGGAGCCGGCACAAAGCACCAGGTGAGCCCCCCTGCATTACATACACCCCCCTCGCATTACATCTGCAGATGCCACCACAACTCCCCCCCCCCCTGCATTACATACAAACAAATAAAACAATGGTCATTTAGATAAACAGATAAAAGTAGCTGTTAATGAAACATAAATATTCATAGGTATAGGGATATTCATCTCCAATATTTGGGGTCCTTTTACACAAAAATTTAGGTTGAGGTGGCAAATGAGCTGCTGGTATATTGTCTTTCAGCGGGAAGTGCCAGATTTAACAAAATAAATTCGATACTGTATATTTGTGATGATTATTAAATTGAAAGCTAAAAAACTGAGTTTGATTCCCTGTTTTTTTTTTTCTTCTGATCAACATTCTGATCTAAGAGACTGGATCTTATAATTTTAGAGACTTCCTCAATGACAGCTTGAAGTTGCTGTGTCCCAATTGCAGTATCTACATTACATCTTGATTACAGTAGATCCCATCAAAATTAAAATAATTAATACTCAAGATAAATGCAATTCCATCTACTCTATATGTCTGAAGATTGAGGTACCATGTATATTGATGTTATAGGGAGACGTGACTTCCCATGTAACAAGGAGTATATCCTCTTGCTCTTACCAATAATGTAAAGAAGGGTTTGCAAAGTTGAAGTGTGGTTTTGGTGAGGAAAATTTCTAATTTTAGTAATAAATAATTAGCAGGCATGTATTTGAGCCATGCTGCTTAGAGAAATGTCATGGGGAAACTTTAAGTATACTGTAGTCCAATCCAAGTGGTTCGCATGGAATTGCAATTGGAAGAATAATGGAATTTTTTCAAAGGGTATTTGGATTGGTTTCAATTTCCAATTATGGAAGGGGCAAGTAGAGGTGCGCATCAAAAGTTGCAGTTGGCCAGAGAAATTACTTTAATGGTTTTAAAGGTGAGATAAGAAATGTTGTTGTGCCAAATAATTTGGATTTTTTTCCTATTGAAAATCTACTGGAGGGGGTCCCTAAAAATCAGTAAATTAATGATTTAAATCATTTTAGTGAATGCTGCCATCCCTGAACTGGTCTTTCTGTGTCATGTAAAAAAAAATTGATGTGACATTGTATTTAGCAAAGGACATACTGTAGGACTTGGACTCTTTTGGGCAAAATACAGTAAATATTGAGTCAATCTTTTGCATTATGCCATTAAAACTTATTTCCTTTAAATGAATGTGCTACAAGGTCTATGATGGCTTTTGCATGGTTCACTGTCTCCACATTTGATATCCTGTTTTCTGAGCATATCAGTTACATCTGCAATTGGTGCATAATGGCCAGATTGTGGGTATGAGGAGTTGCCCATTATCTTGATTTCATTATGGTGAACGCCATCATCCCTCATGGTGGAGAACCTTGAGGTTTTCAATCCAGGCCTTGTTTTGGCATTTTGGTGCACTAACTGCTTAGGTTAGCACTGTAGCACCTTCTACATTGGTGTCATTCTGTATATTGGTGTCAAAATTTAAATCTTTTTTACCCACTTGTCACCTTTAACTTTAAGGGAGCAATAATATTTGTTCCTTCTTTTTTCCCTGCTGGACCAAGATTGGCTTGTGGAGTATTGCAGTTTGTTTCACTTTTGTGAGGGTTGCTCATTTCATCTTTCCCCCTGGTTATACTTATTTTATGTTCCATGTGCATTTTCTTTTATTACTTGTTGACCTAATTTTAAAACATGTTTTGTTTTTAAATAGGCATGTTTTTTCTTGGAATACTTCCCTTCTCCATGAAGTGCATCATGTGCAATGGTAAGGAGGACTCAGAGTTTGTGACTTTTATTTTATTTAGTTTATGTATGTAGTTATACCACAAAAAATGACAAAGTCACTTCTCAAGCGCCAAAAAAGTCCTGCAGCTGCTTGTCCTCAATCTATAGTACAACTGTATACTAGGCAAGAATTTAGAAAAAAAATCAAACAAGATTTCTGAGGCTTTCAAACAGCGCTGGACTCTTGGAATCAGTGTAACCAGGATGATTCTTGTTTTTTTTAAAAGTAAATGCAATCCACTCCTCCTTAAAAGTTCACAAAAAATGTATTGAAAAAAACATGAAAAACTCCACATCTATAACAAAATGGCTTCCATATACCATAAAAAATATACGTAAAAAAAATATAGCAGGAAAATGTATAAAACAGTTCTTTTGCACAACACGGTCACTGCCTCCTAGGGAAATTGGTGATTCTTGATGTAACAAACCAGACCTTTTCAGGGTAACTTGTGATTATGCAGAAAAAAGAAAATAACTCATAGGGAAAGCTGTTATTCCCTGGTGTCTCCTATGAGGCTTTTAAACACAGTTTCACAGTCACCTCTCCAAAGGCTTGGAGCAGATAATAGGGGAAAAAAAAGGGGAAAAAAAAAGACCACTCTCACCCTTCCACTGTTAGGGACTTCTCCTTGGATTGGGGACGTCACGGCCTCCCACGCTGCAACTGCGGTCGCCCGTGTGGCCCCTTTCCTCTGGATGCCATCTGCTCAGGGGAGATGTTATTCTCAGAGACTGCTCTGCCACTGGAGTCTCTGGATTCTCCTGCCTTTCAATATCACTGACTCCACTTGCGGTAATAAATGCAGGAGCTGGAAATAATACCAGTCCGTCTCTCACTCCGGTGCGCTAGATCTCAGCCGGCTGTAATCAGCTATGCGCCTCCTGCTTCCCCCACGTCTGGTAGTCAGCTTACTCATGGATGGGTGGTCTATGCGGGACTGTCCATGCACTTGTCTGACCTAAGTCCCACAGGCGCCGCTCAGCTCACCGCGTACAAGTGCTCTCTCTCCTCTCCCGCTATCTCCTTAGATCCTTATCTGAGGCAGTGAGGCTGGGATCTTCACCACCGCCAGGGGGACACCACAGGATTCTCCTCAGTACCTGCAGCACTAGCAGGGGGAAGTTGGATGCACAGGCCGGCCGCTGAAAGTAGGGTGCTGTGTGATGTTCGGCACAGGCTTGTTGCTGGTGCTCTGGGCTCTCGTCCTGCCCACAGCTCCTGCCAACAGCTTTCCCTATGAGTTATTTGCTTTTTTTCTGCATAATTACAAGTTACCCTGAAAAGGTCTGGTTTGTTACATCAAGAATCATTAATTTCCCTAGGAGGCAGTGACCTTGTTGTGCAAAAGAACTGTTTTATACATTTTCCTGCTATATTTTTTTACGTATATTTTTTATGGTATATGGAAGCCATTTTGTTATAGATGTGGAGTTTTTCATGTTTTTTTTAATACATTTTTTGCGAACTTTTAAGGAGGAGTGGATTGCATTTACTTTTAAAAAAACAAGAATCATCCTGGTTACACTGATTCCAAGGGTCCAGCGCTGTGGGAAAGCCTCAGAAATCTTGTTTGATATGTATGTAGTTGTCTGACAATATTCCCCTGTTTGGAATGCAGTTATCAAGTACACAAGTCTAATCTTAGCGATCTATGTGGATTTGCAATGGTTAAAGGAGTTCTGTGTTAAGAATAAGGTTATCTGATGTAATATTGTTCCCTGACATACATGTCTTTGCCCAGATTTTGGGTAAGTGATAGATGTGGCTTGAAAGACAGTCAGTTCTGCAAAGTGTTATGTCCTGGGTGTGGGGAACCGTCATTTATGTGGCACATTCAATATGCTCATAGTCCTGATGTTGTTAATCTAATGGATGGTGTATCTGTTTGGAGAAGTTGTGTAATAGGATAGTTGATTTGTGATTAGGCTTTTTTGTGGTCCCGTCTAGGACTGTGATTGGAAATCCGTTAATGGAATTAAAGCATGGCAAACAGTGGTCATTTGACGCAAGATTTGTCTGAGTGCATTGAAGAGTATACGTGATATAGGGCCTTATTTTGGTTCATTCTTTCTGACAAAATCCTTCTTAGATGGGCAAAACCATGTGCACTGCAGGTGGGGCAGATGTAACATGTGCAGAGAGAATTAGATTAGGGTGGGGTTTTACTTCAAAGTGAGATCTATATTGCAGTGTAAAAATAAAGCAGTCAGTATTTTCCCTGCACAGAAACAAAATTACTCACCCAAATCTAATTCTCTCTGCACATGTTACATCTGCCCCCCCTGCAGTGCACATGGTTTTGTCCATCTAAGAAGGATTTTGTCAGAAAGAATGAACCAAAATAAGGCCCATAGTGATACCACCCACATGGGGATCAATGATACCACCAGAATGGGAGAGTATTATTGTAACAATTTTGTTTTGCGGTAAAAAAACATTTTGTCTATCAAGTTGCGCAGTGTTATTATTCAACCCCTATTAGTTGATGTTGGGGTTTTCTGTTTTGTTTTTTAAGTAAATGAAATATGTGTCTTAAAATATAGCTATATACTCACCATATGATAGTCTCATATTCTGTATTATTATGTATAGCGGTCAAGTGATTCCGACTGTCAGAATGAATTCAATGTTCCAGCTGATGCGTAACAGAAAGTCAGAGGATTGGCAAAAACGGCTGCGGATTCGCAAATTTGAAGCAGTGAATTTGACAATCCTTGGCTGTTTCCGACAAAACAGAATCTTCAATATTGTCGTTAATGGCAGCATTGAATAGAGCACACATTGAATATCCCCCTAAGTTTTATGATAAATAAAACGTTTAACCATTTTTATACCATTCAGTCTCCAGATTCTGTGGAATGAAACAGTTTAGCTAAAAGGGCATTTTAAGACTGTGGCTGCACATGCTGGAATGCGTAGTTATATAGCAGTTGGAGGGCTATGTATTGAATCCACCTGCATTAGAGGGTAGAAATAAATGTTGTACAAAATGGTCACATTGTGTGTGCAGGACGCATGTCTAGCATAAGAAGATGTAATTAGAGGTGCTTTTGCTGCTGCTTCCATGGAAGCAGTAGTGGTGCACTAATATGCTCTGCAGCAGTATATGCCTCCTGTTTGCATTAATGATCCGTGCTTCATCCTAGGATGTGGCATTAGTTCCCCTGTGACACCATTGGGAAGCTGAAATCCTGGCTACATTACACCCCCAAACCGGGGACACATCTCAGTTTTGGGAAACAATTTCTTTCGCCACCCCTTCCCAGCTTCCAAATGGCAGTAGTCTGCATCCTATCTGCTACTAATGCATTGATATCAGTACTTTATGGCAGGATTGGTATCATCTCATCTCAATAAGGCCCTCAGTGTATGGGCATACATTTTCTTTGGTGTGACTTTCAATACTGGTTAAAAACTGAGCAGAACAGAACAAGCCATATACATAAGCAGCAAAGGGGAGATCATTTCCGAAAGGTTTGTCATGCATAATTGATGGGCATGTAACCTCAGAATATTAATGTGAGGTTATATGCATTTCCAGGACAGCATATCTATCTCCTGGAAAGTGCATATAACTTCACATTCAAATGCATAGAAGCAATGTAATTTAACCTGAATATGACAGACTAGGAACGGATGGCACACAACCCTTTTATTTTAATGTCAGATCAGAGGAGACATTAAATAATTCAATGGGTTGTTGTTTGCACATCGGAAGCACACAAGATAAACCAAGCGCGTATCATCCAAAGCAATGAATTTAAAATGCCAAAATCCATAAATATGACACTTCAAATAAAGGCAGTTTTGAATTCTGTCTCCTGAGTCCAATATTTGCTTAATGGGGACAACTCAAGAAGCCCAACAAACTCATTAAACTGTACTGTGACTGTTTTCCTCAAGCAAGCAAATACAGCAGGATTGTCTGACTTTTCCACCAACTGCTTTCCATATATAGGGGAAGCCCGGCACGCAATGCTCCACAATCTGCATCATTGGGAATAACATTAGGTGGTGTGGCTTGTACAAAGCCCAAAATTAGGACTGAGGCAGCTAAATAGGACACAGAACAGTGCTGTTATATTTTATAGTAAATTGCCCCAGTTTATAAAGTATTTTCTACTTGTTTACGGGAAGTCTGATTGGGCAATGGTGATTTTAACATGCAATATTAAAGTGCTGCTAGACTAGTAGAAAGACCACCTCTTCCAATATTTCTATATGGTAGTGACAGTGGCGTAACAATAAATTTTGCTACCCCTGCCAAAAAGTTTGTGGCATCCCCTCCTGAAGACGGGCCCCAGGTCTGAAACGACGTAGACATCAATAAACACTTTTTTTTTTACTAACTAAGCCCTGGAGTGACGCCCTCATCTGTGCAACTATATATTATATATATATATGTCGACATTGACCGGCACTCCTGGGAAGTGGGTAGATAAATTACCGGGGTGCAACACTCGAAGGAACATGCAGAGCTGGGAAGAAGAGGCACTCGCTCGGATTTCCAAAAAAGGGACAGGACAACAAAAAGTTGTGACCGACGTTTCGGAGTTTAATCCGTTATCAAGGCAGAGAACACAGAATGGCAGTACAGTACTTACATATGTAGCCTCGGTCCGGTACCTGACCTCGCGCTGCTCCCCCGTCGCTCACTCATCGCCGTACGGCGCTTCCGGGTCGGACTCGTGATTCAGAGCTCAGATCTGACGTCAGCCGGGAATCCCTGGTTGGTGTCCGTTGCTAGGCGACAGTGGCACTGGGTGCGAGACAGCCGCTGGCCGGTCACAGTTACAGAACATCTATGAAAACAGTGTCAAACAGTTATTAAAAATACAGGTGGTGCAGGAGGGCCAGATGGAAGGAAGGGAGGGGAGAGACAAAAGTGTGGAAAAGAGCATGATGCTGTGGATAAGGCATATGACGTTGGAAACAACAGCGGAATGAAAAGGCAACAGTTAAAGAATATAATGCACTGTCAACTGAGGGTGGTAATTACAGGAACATACTGAAGGTTAATTGTTCATTAAGTCCTCTGGGATTGACAGTGTCCAATGTATATATCCATTGTGTCTCAATTTGTAGCAAGCATTTTCCTCTATCTCCTGCTCGCAAGTCATCAGGTACATGGTCTATTATAATGTATCGTAAACTGGCCAGACTGTGCTTGGCAGTCACAAAATGTTTTGCGACTGGTTGGTCCATGGGTTTGAGGGCTAGGGCAGCCCCGATTGCAGTGCGGTGAAGTGCGATGCGCTCTTTGAATGTTCTGATAGTCTTTCCCACGTACCCAAGGCCACATGGGCAAGTTATAAGATATACGATGTAGGTAGTGGAACAAGTGAGTACATGTCGGATGGGTATCCTCTTACCCGTATGTGGGTGGTTGAAAGATTTGCTGGCAATCAGAGCGCTGCACGTAGTGCACCCTGTGCAGCGGTAACAGCCGGCTGCTTTGCATTGGGTGCCAGGGGGTGTCCTTTTGGAGATGTCTGTGCGAACTACCCAGTCTCTGATATTTCTCCCTCTGGTAAAGCAAGACATGAGTCTGGTTTGTTTAAGGGACTTTAACTCTTCATCCTGCTGGATAACAGGCCACAGAGATTTGGTTGTCTCATTGATATCTTTATCGGCTGTATTAAAGGAGCGAACCCATCCCATGGTGTCGGATGGAAAAGAGTCTCAAAGTTTTTTCTTGAGAGAGTTCTCTCTGGGGGTCTGGTCGACTTTATTCCTTGCAGCTGCAAGTACACGTACACAATTCTCACAATTATTACGTGTTAAAAGCATTACCAGCTCTGAAGAAAAACTGACACAGGATTTGGATAAAATGGAAGCCAAATTCCTAGCCAGAGGCTACTCTCCATCGACACTTGCAGCTGCAAGGAATAAAGTCGACCAGACCCCCAGAGAGAACTCTCTGACACCGACAATGATTGGATGACCAATATGACAACCCAGCTTGCAGTGTTTAAAAAAGAACTTATTGCCTTCAAAAAAAAAAATGTACCCGCGTGAATCGCGACTACTCTGAACAAAACGTCTACAGATGGCTATCAGGACCTCAAAGACCAGTTAATAGAGACAGAAGACATTATAACAAACGGGGCACTCACACTTCCACTGATGCTGATTCCTCCAGTGACGCGGCCTCATCTGCAAATGACAAAAATCCAAAATCTGCGGTCTCAAAAAACTACCAGCGCACGCCCACAGGGGTAAGGACACGGGCGATAAGAGAAAAAGACAAAGACCCCCCAGAAGAGGTGGACAAGGTTATCGCATCTCAAAATCTGTCTCACGGAAAGAGGACGTGACGTTTAACATCTCAAAAAGAATTCTGATTGCTAACGAAATGACTGTACTAAATAAGGGTTTGTCCTTTGTACCGACAAACAAATTCAATGCGTTCAATTGGAAAGTTGAAAACATCAAGCTTAATAGAAAATTACGACTGAAGGAATTCTTTAGCAGGGAGGACATCGTCACCATTCCTAAACCACCAAGCATATATGATCCCTTTAAGAAAAAGTCGACCTTCGACTCGCCCTCGTCCAATTCTACCATTCTGAGCTTCAACCGCATCTTGGAGGCCAAGGTCAATTCTCTCATTACGGAAGATAAATCCCCTAAATACTCCAATCTGTCCAAAGATGAGTGGACAGCCTTACAGAACCTACGCTCCTATGACGATATCATGATCCTCCCTGCAGACAAAGGGGGAGGCATTGTCATTTGGGACATTGATGCATATAAAACTGAGGTATACTCTCAACTTCAGACGCCCACCTATCAGAAATTGACTTCAGACCCTACCAGGACGTACAAAGCAGAACTTGACCGTATCCTCAATGAAGCAGTGGACTGTAAGTCTTTACCAGGATCTGTCAGGGATTGGCTCATCACAGAAACACCAAGGGTACCCCTCTTGTATCGTCTCCCTAAAATCCACAAGAGTTTATGGTCCCCGCCGGGGCGTCCCATTATCTCTGCCCGTAACTCACTTTATAGCAATGTTTTCTCCTTCCTGGACTTCTTTTTACAACCTGCTGTACAAAAAATTCCGACTGCTGAACAAACTGGATGGTTTGGCGATACTACCCCCTAACACCTGGCTAGTGACGCTTGATATTTGCAGCCTGTATACCAGTATACCGCACTTAGAAGGAATAGAGGCCTCCAAAACACTTCTGGAGAACGACCCACTCTACCAAGGACCACCCATCAATTTTACGATGTCACTGCTACACCTGATCCTCAACCGCAACTTTTTTCTCTTTAATGGACAGTATTTCCAACAATGCTCCGGGTGTGCCATGGGTTCTCCGGTAGCCCCGTCGTATGCCAACGCCTACATGGCAGAAATAGAGAAATCTCTGTTCCTCAACAGCGCCCTGGCCGACCGCATTATATTCTTCACTAGATATATTGATGACGTGCTGCTCTTCTGGTCTGGCTCTGAATCAGACCTAATATCTGGCATAGAAGTCATCAATAACATGGACTGCCCCATTAAATTTACATATGCCATGAGCTTGAGTTCGATCAATTATCTAGATGTTTGCATCTCAGTCCAAGACGGAGTGATCTCTACAGCTATCCACTCCAAAGCAACGGACCGCAAATGGTCCATGGGTTTGAGGGCTAGGGCAGCCCTGATTGCAGTGCGGTGAAGTGCGATGCGCACTTTGAATGTTCTGATAGTCTTTCCCATGTACCCAAGGCCACATGGGCAAGTTATAAGAAATACGACGTAGGTAGTGGAACAAGTGAGTACTGTACGTGTCAGATGGGTATCCTCTTCCCTGTATGTGGGTCGACCAGACCCCCAGAGAGAACTCTCTCAAGAAAAAACTTCGAGACTCTTTTCCATCCGACACCATGGGATGGGTTCGCTCCTTTAATACAGCCGATAAAGATATCAATGAGACAACCAAATCTCTGTGGCCTGTTATCCAGCAGGATAAAGAGTTAAAGTCCCTTAAACAAACCAGACTCATGTCTTGCTTTACCAGAAGGAGAAATATCAGAGACTGGGTAGTTCGCACAGACATCTCCAAAAGGACACCCCCTGGCACCCAATGCAAAGCAGCCAGCTGTTACCGCTGCACAGGGTGCACTATGTGCAGCGCTCTGATTGCCAGCAAATCTTTCAACCACCCACATACGGGTAAGAGGATACCCATCCGACACGTACTCACTTGTTCCACTACCTACGTCATATATCTTATAACTTGCCCATGTGACCTTGGGTACGTGGGAAAGACTATCAGAACATTCAAAGAGCGCATCGCACTTCACCGCACTGCAATCAGGGCTGCCCTAGTTCTCAAACCCATGGACCAACCAGTCGCAAAACATTTCGTGACTGCCAAGCACAGTCTGGCCAATTTACGATACATTATAATAGATCATGTACCTGATGACTTACGAGGAGGAGATAGAGGAAAACGCTTGCTACAAATTGAGACACAATGGATATATAAATTGGACACTGTCAATCCCAGAGGACTTAATGAACAATTAACCTTCAGCATGTTCCTGTAATTACCACCCTCAGTTGACAGTGCATTATATTCTTTAACTGTTGCCTTTTCATTCCGCTGTTGTTTCCAACGTCATATGCCTTATCCACAGCATCATGCTCTTTTCCACACTTTTGTCTCTCCCTTCTCTTCCTTCCATCTGGCCCTCCTGCACCACCTGTATTTTTAATAACTGTTTGACACTGTTTTCATAGATGTTCTGTAACTGTGACCGGCCAGCGGCTGTCTCGCACCCAGCGCCACTGTCGCCTAGCAACGGACGCCAACCAGGGAGTCCCGGCTGACGTCAGAGCTGAGCTCTGAATCACAAATCCGACCCGGAAGCGCCGTACGGCGATGAGTGAGCGACGGGGGAGCAGCGCGAGGTCAGGTACCGGACCGAGGCTACATATGTAAGTACTGTACTGCCATTCTGTGTTCTCTGCCTTGATAACGGATTAAACTCCGAAACGTCGGTCACAACTTTTTGTTGTCCTGTCCCTTTTTTGGAAATCCGAGCGAGTGCCTCTTATTCCCAGCTCTATATATATATAGTATAGGCTCTGTGTACAGTTCAATCAATCAATCAGTGAGGATTCACATTGTGTCGCTGCCGCACAGCTGCCGCGGCTGACTTGTACTCCTGTGTCAGCTCGGGCAGTGGCAGCGCAGCTTCATGTCAGTGCACCGGGCAGATGATGGCACCTATACAGATGCCACTGGCGCTTGCTCACCCAATCGGCAAGGGGTCGGCCTTACAGTAGTTACACAACTGGATAGTGATTGTTATATTAGTATAGCTGAATAAAGCAAATTGCTATAAAGATAGAGCACTGCAGATCTGTCCAGGATGATACATTGTGAGGTTCAGGCTGTGTTCTGGGCTTTTATTGTATTTCCGCTTGCATACAAGAAAAGCACACTGACAGTAATGAGTATTTATGTGCTTCCAATAAAACAAAGAAAAGAATATTACTCTTAAGATTAAATTGCACAGAATCCGATAGAAGCTATTTATTCCTAGTTTTCAGACTAGGGTGCTTTTTACATTGGTGCGGCTTTTCACGCTTGCAGACTGGAAATTATTACAGCTCCACAGAAACTGGGAACACTAAACCAATTCTGCACTTTTTATAGTCATAGTTGTTGATATATTTTGTCTAGTGTAGATATACTTAATGTTGTTTACTAAAATAATAGCAGAAAATAAAGCAAGTAAGTGAATGGAACATCCTGTTTTTGTTTTCTCTGTTGAAGTTCCTTCATGTTTAGACAACAAATGATAACAAATTACATGAATAAATATCTTATATACTGTAGAACAGTTAACAAAATAATGATCCCACTAATCCAGTGGTGGGCAAACGCCATCCGGACCGGCCCACTGCCCTCCACCCCTCTCCTTACTGTGCACTGTGTTATTAGCGGAGTACTCGGCATCCGTCTCCTAGCAACACCAAGCCCCCGGCAGCAGCCCCTGGACTGAGCACGCCATCGGCAGACTGACAGCACGCTCAGCCTATAGCGCAGCAGCGCGCCTTCCTCACTGCCCATCACAGCTTCCTCCCGCCCGCAGTTAGACTAGTCCGCAGTGGTTCTCAAGTGATTGCCTTGTCCTTAGCTGCAGGAAGAGCTCGGGGATCTCGGGCCTGGGTAGCGCCACCCTGTGACACTGAACTTGTTGTAGCTCAGGCTGCCGGATAGTGTCCTGCTGCAGATGCTAAGCTTTCTGTCTGTGCCGGCCCTGATCCATTGCAGGTGAGGGGACATGATGGGGGCCTCTGTGCTCCTTTCACCAGCTAGCCATGCTGTGTGGGACCCATGCTGTGGGGTGTTTAAAGTTGGAGATGAAGCAGCAGTATGGGGAGCACTAACCACAGACAGTGGTCAGTATGGGACTTGTCTGTGGAGGGGGAACACACATTAAACACCCACTGCCTCTTCCTATTCACTCAACGTTACCATCTGCCTCTCACTGCTACTTTATTTTCATCTACCTGTCACGCTCTTCCTCCCCTGACACCCTTTGCCCTGTCCACTTCAACCTCTACCTTTCCCCCTCCTTTCAGTCTTTTCACTGTCACCCACTGTCTCTCCCCTGTCACCCCCAAATCACACCAGCTCAGAGAGGAGAGCAGAAGGAAGCCGCTGCTATAGAAGTGCCCCACTGTTTATAAGAAAGAGCTGGTGTGTGTGTGTGTGTGTGTATGACTCCCTATTGGGAGCGCCCCCCCCAACAGAAAACGCTGCACCTTTATCACCCAAGTGGAGACCCCCATAAGTCATCTCTGCAGTAGCAGATAATTAAAACAAACTGCACCTATACACCTGCTCAATACCTGCTATATGTGTATGTTGTACATGCCTGTATTACAATGCCAATACAGTTATTACAGTTTACATCATTTATGCACCAAAGTCTGTTTAACTCTGTGCGTTCTAGTTGATAAACCACGGTTCATGGTCATTGGTTCGGCCCTCCGACACACTTCAGATTTTTCATGCGGCCCCCGATAGAAATTAATTGCCCACCCCTGCACTAACCTAAAATATATATATATAGAGAGAGAGAGTGAGAGAGAGAATGAGTTACAATTGTTTCTGTAATATCCTTTCATTTTTTTCATTATTGTAATTTATTATTTGCTTTTTATAAATCAATGCTACATCAAATACAGTATTCTAAATATGTGTTTATTTCTTTCAGAAATGTTTTCATGTGTCCACTTCATATTTGTCATTGCCTTGGCCTAATGCTAGCCACATACTATGGAAATGAAAATGAGGACACAGATTCAACATGCATTCTAAGCTGTTAGGGTGACATTATTTCTTTTAATAAGGAATACAAAGTTCAGTATACAGACTATGGGGGGTATTCAATCCCCACCGCTATTTTCAATGGTTTTCCCACATCATTGAAGAGGCAGATCGACAGAACGGCTTTAAAAGCTGTCAGGCCCGTTTTGCCGATAACGGCCATGAATTGTCGCACTCACGGACGAATCTCGACAATCCTCCTGGACCCCGGAAGGTAAAACCTTCCTCCCCCTAGCAAGGCAGCCGGACGTCCTACTGCTGCAGGGGGAAGAGGAGGCACTGGGGACAGCCTACTTAGCTGTCCCCGGTGTGAAGGGAGAAGCAGGCAGCAGGGAGGTGACGGAGACCTCCCGCACAGGTATCGCGGGGGGCCTCCGTCACCGCACCGTGATGCCAGCCGCATATGTTAGTACATATGCGATGGCATCGCGGCAGGTGGGCGGTGGGCCGAGCGGCGATGTATTTTAATACATCCCACCCTAAATGAGGAAAACAATTATACCATATTTTTGTCATTTTCTTTGTTCTTCGGGACCAAATTAAGGGCCTCTATCGTTATACTTATTCTATTCGAATTATCTAATTCAATATGTTTCTTTTTTTTGCCTCAACATATTTATATATATATATATATATATATATATATATATATATATATATATATATATATATATATATATGGTTCTTGGAGAGCAGCACGTCCACCTAATAGAGTAACTGGCTCCGGTGCCTTCCTGGAGGGGAGAACCCCACACGTTATACAGACAAGAACGGCGGCACCCGGAGGCTTAGTAAATAAAGTAACAGCTGCAGGTTTGCGTGATCAAACGTTTTCGATGTTTATTACATCGTCATCAGGATCCTGATGACGATGTAATAAACATCGAAAACGTTTGATCACGCAAACCTGCAGCTGTTACTTTATTTACTAAGCCTCCGGGTGCCGCCGTTCTTGTCTGTATATATATATATATATATATATATATGTAGAAAAAGGTAGATGAATCTGCGCTTATGGAAAGTCACCAACCAGAGACGATCATAGGATATGAAATCCCTGAGGGATACTAAGTCCGTAGAATAAGGACTGCAGCTTTCTCCAAAAGCCCAGGACTCATGGGTCAGCAAAGGATCTGTTCAAAAAGGAATAGAGAAGCGCTCCATAGTGTAAAACTGTATTTATTACAGCACAAACAGTGCTACAGCACATAAAATCAAATTGGACTCGTACCGTGTAGGTAATCGCTGTGGGCTGGTTACCACAAGTTTTGAATAAAAAGCCACTGGCAAAACTCCAACCTCCGTCTCGGTCTCAGCAGGGACACGGAAACACGCTGGACACACACTAATGGGAACAGGATCGCGTCTTATCCTGCCTGGAGTATCGGCACGCCGTTCCCACTAATGCTGGGTACACACCAGGACGACTAGGGCCCGGTCCCCTCAATCTAGATCCAATTCAGACCAATTGGATGTAGATTGTGTGCTGATTGGGCCCTTTTCTGTCCTGGTGTGGACCGATACCGATCCGATGCGCGGTCCCGCGGGTCGGTCGGTCGTTATTGAGATCCTACCTGCTGCAGGTAGGATCTCAATGGCAACCATACAGCTGGGTGCGGGTCGCCATTGGATCGGACCCGCTCATGGTGCACATCGTGAGCGGGTCATACCCCCCCGCGTCACTGTGAGCGGGTCGGACGAGACACTGACGATCCGCTCACGATGTGCATCGTGAGCGGGTCGTCCTGGTTTGTACCCTACATTAGTGTGTGTCCAGCGTGTTTCCGTGTCCCTGCTGAGACCGAGATGGAGGTTGGAGTTTTGCCAGTGGCTTTTTATTCAAAACTTGTGGTAACCAGCCCACAGCGGTTACCTACACGGTACAAGTCCAATTTGATTTTATGTGCTGTAGCACTGTTTGTGCTGTAATAAATACAGTTTTACACTATGGAGCGCTTCTCTATTCCTTTTCTCCCATATATATATATATATATATATATATATATATATATATATATATATATATATATATATATATATATGGGAGAAAAAATACCCAGCGCAAAAAGTCCAACAGTCTTATTATCAGGGATGGTCCGAATGTCCCATAAATGTGTGCAGCTCCAATACAAGGATCCAACCACGAATCCAAAATTGGGTATGCTTGTAGAAAAGAGAAGAATGAAGCGCACAAATCAGCAATAAATTTAACACATTTTTACTTATATAACTGCTGACATACTTGGGGTTAAAAGTAGAAAGCTTGCCGTGTGGACAGAGCTATGCAGCCGGACCAAGCGTCAATGGAGAACCGTAGGCAGTGATCAGTTGCAGACGGGGCGCATCGGGACCAGAGCAAACAGCCGGGAGCTTCCACAGGTACAGCACGGACCAGACCAGGACGTCACCATGTCGGGAACAGGTAACCACGCCCAACGCGTTTCATCACAGCTACGGACTTCGTCCGTAGCTGGATATGGCTATAGATTCCATATTATTACATACAACCAGTCACTGTTTTTTACAACCATCATATTATGCCTACACTGGTCATTTGCTCATCTTTCCTTCCCTTTTGGTTTTAATCACCCCTCCCCCATTTTTTTTTGTTTTCACGTGTTAACACAAATTACCGTGGTTCACTTTTCCCACCTCCAGTGATCATCACCTATTACTATTAATAATAATAATAATAATAATAATTAGTTCTTAACGTATTCACAATTGTACATTGTTTCGCATAATCCCTAAAGCACATCAGCACTCACCTGAGATCCTAACAACACATCTAATTTACTAAGTCCATCTGACCTAATAGGTCTCATCTTTTTATTTCATTTTCAGCACCTTCATAGGACACACTATTCTTCAATCTATGTTTTTATTAAAATTCATGCAAACAATTTATGGATTTTTCAGTACTTGAATGTTAGTTGGGCACCCAGTATAGTTACTACGATCATACACCCACTATCCATATCGGCATGGAGTTGATCTTATATAGTGTGTCGAGCCACCGTGCCCGTTATATATTTTAATACGCATATTCATTGGAAACCCCCATGAAGAAATTCTAATACATGCGCTACCATCATATATTATATGTTCTAAATAACATAGATTCAGATTAAGGAATTAATTCCCAATAATGGTAGGAAAACATAACTTGCATTAACCTGGACAGTGTCGACATAAGTGGTCAACACAGGCAGGCCCATGTAGAAATCTAACAAACTTATATTTAGCGTGTAAAATCTGAGACCAATTAACTAGAAATCCACACATCTATACTTTAGTAGCTTCACATTATTGTCTCTCCATTGACAATCATTTCAACACATTTTTTGAATGTCAGTTTCCCTCAGGATAGTATACTTTATTTTGGAAACATCAGCTCATGACAGCCACACTCCCCAATCTACATGTTATGAATATGCATGAATCACAGGTACTTAAGGAGCCTCCGGATGTCAGCTGGGTTGGTCCTTTGAAGCTCTTTCTGTGAAGCGTACGCAGACCTGAAACACCGTGTGTGTGCTTCCAGCCTCTCCCTCCCCTTTGAAATGTATTTTTTGATCTGTATAGTTTAAAATTGGTGTGGCCCCGGTTCCCAGCAACCTAACCCATCTCAGCCTGAGACGCGGTGTGTGACGCTGAACACGGCATCTCGACTATCCCCAGGCAGACGGATCTCCGGGAGTGAAGCGGCATACTTTTATCGCTGTCACTCCACACAGGCAAACCGCGGCTGCTGCTTACCGCTGCCCTCCCCACTGGCTGATGAGCTATACAAACTCTCAGCTACGAGGAGGACAGGGCAGTTCTTCATAGCCGCTGTTGCCATAATTACACTGCCACTGGCAATCTGACTATACTTGTATACCAGTGTATACCTCCATTATGGATTGAAGCCTGCCTCCAGGATGGCATTTATCCTGTGTATCACTGCCTGACCATCATTAAGGGCCTTATTCTGGTTGGTTAGGACGGATGCGTATTTTCGGACAGTAACCGAGTGTTCATAGCCCCGCCTACCTTATGGATCGCTCACTCCGTCCGTATGCAGTAAGACGCCGACCGAACGGACCACGAGTGGATTTTTCATGTGAACACCTCCTCCATCTGTGGGAACCTCACCACGCTTAGGGCTCGGTGGCTCGCTGCACTCGCCACACTATATAAAATCAACTCCATGCTGACGTGGATAGTGGGGGTATGAAAAGGTCAGAGGACGCGCTCCGCCGCTGCTCGCCACACTTCTGGGTGGCGTGGATAGTGGGGGTGACGCAAAAGAGGTGCTTACAATTGTAACCACCCATCACATGCTATACTAAGCACATATCACATGTCATTGCATTGCATTACATGGCATAGTAAGCACCCATCACATCTCATGGCATGGGTGCTTATACAATCAAATATCGCATTGCATCGCGTTTGGTACCATGCGATCCTATGTGATATTTAATTGTATAAGCACTCCTGTGCACTTAACAAGGACATCGCCTTGCACCGCACGCATCGCACAACACTATACACGGTACGAGATGCAATGAGATTTTCCTACACAGAATAGCCCACTAAGCTATTTGCTTAGTGGGCGCCGTTCTAGGAAACAAGTACCTATTTTTTTCATAAAAACTAAAACATCAAATACTGATAAAATGTTATCCTTACACCTATGTTAAATATTCATATACACATAGGGGCAAATTTACTAAGATGGGAGTTCTATTAAAGATGTGCATGCCAATATAAAGTAAAAAAAAAAAAAAAATGATATTAAAACAGTAATAATGTTTAAGCTCTTTTGTGGTATTGTGTGGAGCCATCTGGCAGTGGGATAGTGATTGGTCTCTAAGGCACTGTGTGAGAAGTAGAATCCGCTGACTAACTGTTCCTAGACCTACCTTAGTCTTCTGGTCATCCAGTGGTTCTCTAGTCTTCTCATCTTTTGGCTGGCATCTTTCTCTCGAAGACCATGGACCTGAAGTTTGGAGTTTTCCGTAGCAAGACTTCCGTTCGGCGGTTAGTGGCAATGTCTGATATGCAATATATGATTATTGTGTAAAGAAGGCATCTGCCTGTCCACACAGCATCATAATTTAGGTGCATGTGCTCCAGCTGATATGGGCTCAAAAAGTTTTTTTGTTTTTTTAACAACATCAGGTGTAACATAGGGTGAAATTTAATAGGATGAGAGATTTAGAAAGTGAAAGATTTGGTAAGAAATCAATTTTTTTTTAAAATCGGCAATCATTTACACTTCAAAACCAGTTTGCTTTTGAAGTGTAAATGATAGCCGCTTTAAAAAAATTTCTTACCAAATCTCTCCTTTTCTGAATCTCTCATCCTATTAAATTTCACCCATAGGGTCTATTAATGACTATGGACCTGATTCAGAACTTATCATTATTGTACTACTTTTTGCACCTTGAGCTACTGAGGAGACACCAGACTCCCCGGGTGACATTCTATGGGATGAGATCTGTTTTTTTTGGCGTTAATTAGACCACAAAATGGCGATATCGCATTTTTCCCTGAAATCGCCAATTTAATGGGATGCGCTAAGGGGCTGAAATCGCATAATATGTGCGTTAAGGTATGCGGAACAAAAGTGCGAGATTATTTCGCATTTATATCGCATCCAGATGTTTCCGTATAGGAAAGTATACAAATCGCTTATTTAATGCAATGCGTTTTCGCAAATCGCACTTTTTAGGTGTCTAATTATCGCACTTATTTCAGACCAGGTTCTGTTTGGCGAATTTGCACAGAACTCATTTTGGTCAAGTGCACACATGGTTAATTTCAACACAGGTGCCCTCATTTTCACTCACAAACACCCCTACATAAACCCCAACAGCATTTAGGACACCTGTGAGGGTTTGAAACATGGAGATTTTGCAGAGTGGTTTGGAGTTGATGATTTGTGATGTGGCCCATTTGGAGGAGCTGCGCAGGAGGGAGGAAGCTGCGCGCCAGATCCAGGTAGCCCCCCGACTACTGCGTACCCCACGTATGTATCGTGCTCGGCTCTACCTGGACTCCCTCTCGGATCAGCAGGTTGTGGGGATGTTTAGGCTGAACCGCATTAACCTGTTGGACTTATATGAGCAGGTGAGAGAGGATTTGGACCCTTTTGGGGAAGGCAACTATGCAGTGTCTGGGCTGCACAAATTAATGTGTGCCCTCTACTATTTGGCCACAGGCTCCACTCAGTCTGTGACCTCATGGGCCTTGGGGGTATCACAGGCCACTTTCTCTAAGCATTTCACTCAAGTGTTACTTGCTTTAAAGAAGTTGTGGCAGACATACATCAGATTCCCCAGTTCTGAGCAGGAGTGGCAGGACCACAAGTTGGCTTTCTATAGACTCTCAGCATTCCCTCGCGTGCTGGGAGCTATAGACTGCACACACATTGGGATTAGGGCACCGCACGTGCGGGGACACGTCTACGTCAATAGGCGTGGGCGGCACTCCCTGAACGTGCAGGTTGTATCCAATGCAAATTTGAAAATCCTGAGTGTTGTTGCAGGCTTTCCGGGAAACTGCCATGACGCCTATATTCTGAGACACTCAGCCCTCTGGAACAGATTTACCAACCACCAAATGCCAGAGGGCTGGCTACTAGGTAAGTACCTTTTAACATAATACCCTGTCTGTCCCTAATTGTACCTGCTGCAATGTGTGTGTTTCCTCTTTCACAAGCATATTGCTCTTCTACCATTGTGTCCTGTTTGAAATCAACACATACATTACCATATAAGGCAATCACTTCCTATCTGTGTTTTAGGTGACTCAGGATATGGTTGTGTTTCCTGGCTCATGACACCTTTGCGCACCCCAGAGGGCCCTGCACAGCACCGGTATAATGAAGCCCACATTGCAACCCGCAATGTGGTGGAGCGCACATTTGGCGTCTTGAAGAGTCGCTTCCGGTGTTTGGACAGGTCGTCGGGTACACTGCTTTACCACCCTGGCAAAGTAGTCATGATTATCCAGGCTTGCTGCATGCTGCACAACATAGCCCTGTCTCAACCTGCCTATGTGGAGGAGGAGCATGCAGCAGTCGTTGAGGAAGCCCAACCTACCACACCTCCGGTAGTGAGGGGTACGCAGAGGGGGAATCTGGTGCGCACACACATCATCAGCCGATACTTTTCTGGTAAGCACATGTGCCCTGTACTGCAAAATGTACCTGTGCTGTAAGTGTACTCATTAACTAATGTGTGACCAATACCATCTGCTTCCACCCACATTTAGCCTAATACACAGAGCCCAACGGATGCAGATGGTGGTGCTGACCTATCCCTTGCTGATATCTAGCTTGTAAGTACTTTTCAGACATGTATGAATGATGTATGCAGTCAAACATGTCTCACTGGTGGTGTGGAACTACACGTGCCAGCATGCCCTGACACACTCTAAGCATTACAGTCCAAACCATGAGTGTCAGAGCCTGCTGGAATATGTAGATGCACAACCTTTGCCAGCCAAGGAGATACCCCACACTACTTTAGTGCAATCCCATTGTCATATACCATTGCAATATTTTAGACTGCACACAATAATTGCTTAAAAAATAATACACAAACACAATGGTATGCGGCTAGACATTTTTACTTCTGTATACTTTCTCAGACGCAATCTGCATTTTTGCAGGTGAAAAATAACAACTCTGGGGGCATGTTACAAGATGATTGGGAATGGGAAAAATAATGAAACATATGTAGGAGCTACCTTCTCCCAGCATCAGGCACCCCTACACCACTTCTAGACCCTGTACCAAGCCCACCACGGGTCCTAACACTCCGACGGGGTGGGGAAGTGGGGGAGCCACTTATTGGGGTGCTGGATACACTGCTGAGGGTGGATGCTGTGCCACCTCCCACATTGGCTTCCAGCTGCTGGATTTGGGCCTGCATAGCTAGTAAGGCATTAGTCTGCGCTGTGCATGATTGGGTGAGTGCAGCAATACTTTGCGCCAGGCTGCCAATATGCCTATTCTGCTCCCTTACAGCAGCAGTTAGCTCAGCAAGACGGGTGTCAATGCTGTTAGCAATGCGCACATGAGTGCCTACACCTACCCGTACACTACGTGCCATTTTCCGTAACTGAAGGAAGGTGTCACGCATGCAGTGGCGGATTCAGGGGGGGGGCACCCGGGAACGTGCCCCCCCTGTCATTACATTTTGTAGATGAGAACCAGGGCTTTCCAACGAGCCCAGCCCCATGTCTCTAGCCCCCCGGGAACCAAAGATATCGCCTGGCAAAGCTGTAACGTTTTTTCCTCATAGGATAATATGGGACCCGTCAATTCCGACCCCCACCCAGTTCTGACAGCTACCAGTTCCCCCCCTGGCATCACAGAAGCTCGGGGTTGATCTCATTCAATTCCAAATCGCTGGGCCTTCAATATGATAATAGGCTGGTCCATATCGGTCAATCGGTTCCAGAGATATTGCATGTAAACCGATTTTTTTTTTTTTTTTTTTTTTAAATGTAATTTCATGGCTGTTCATGTTCTTTGAGGGCAGATTACTCTGGAACCAAACGTTCCAGTTTCACTGGACCAAAATCATTCAAAGCCCACGCAAAAGTTCTTCAATATGATACTTGTCTCATGTAAATGGGTCAGTTGGTTCCGAAGATATAGCCAGTTAAATGATATAACTGGTTAAAGGGGGGAGGGGTGGTTTTCTCTCTCCCTCACACCAGAAAATGCAGGGACTAGGCTTGTGTAAAAGGGGCCAACCTGGGAATGCATTTTTCGATGTGAAAGGGGTATTATTTCAAATAGCCGGGACCTGCAGTGCTCTGAATGCAGCCAGGCTCTGCCACTGTCAGTGGCTATCACTTCTGCCTGGCGGCGGCTGTCCCCCATTTACCATGAGCATGTAATCCCACATGGCAACGAGCATGGAACCTCTAGCAATGAGCATGGAACCCTTGGCAATGAGCATGTAGATAAGCAGCACTTATGTAGCATAATTTTTAATAGGCATTATGGTGTTTGGCATAATACATAATGGACATAATGGCATGTAACTTAACGTGTAATGGACATTATGGTGTAAATGTGTAATGCGCGCCTTTGGTGGACAATATCCCTGTTTATGAAGCGTATTGTGAATTTTGGCTCAATCCATGTGGCATTATGTGAATTTTGGCTAAATCCGTGTGGCATTATGTAAATTTTGGCTCAATCCGTGTGGCATTATGTGAATTTTGGCTCAATCCATGTGGCATTATGTGAAAATTGGCTCAATCTGTGTGGCATTATGTGAATTTTGGCTCAATCCATGTGGCATTTTATGAATTTGGCTCAATCCGTGTGTCATTATGTGAATTTTGACACAATCCATGTGGCATTATGTGAATTTTGGCTCAATCCATTTGGCATTATGTGAATTTTGGCTCAATCTGTGTGTTATGTAAATTTTGGCTCAATCCATGTGGCATTTTATGAATTTGGCTCAATCCGTGTGGCATTATGCGAATTTCGATACAATCCATGTGGCATTATTTGAATTTTGGCTCAATCCATGTGGCATTATGTGAGTTTTGGCTCATTCCATTTGGCTTCATGTGTAAGGGGCAAGTATAATGGGGTCTAGTATTTTGTTTCATAATGTGTAGAAGTTGTATATGGTGTTGTACACCCCTTTTGAGTGGCCACACCCCCTTTTCCGGAGCGCGCCTTTGGCGCGCGCACAACTACATCCTTCACTTTTGTCGCCATGGTGGGCCTGCATACTTTAAATGCCAGGGCCTATTTTTAATTCCATTCCCACCCTCTCTCTGCCGCTCTCTTATCATGTACACTGGCACCACTAACGCTGCCCCTCCCCCCACCTAAACCATCTTTTATCATGGTGCCCCCCCTGTCATTTTATCCTGGATCCGCCCCTGCACGCATGTACCCCTGGATATTACCTATTTGGAGGCTTTGGGAGGCCATGAATTCTATCTGTTTTTCCTTGAAATTAACCAAGGAGTTAGCTACTTGGGAAGCCGAAGCGGCTGTATGGGGTGTGTTGGTGGGTGGGGGTGGGTTGGGAGACACCCCACTTGGGGGAAGATCACTCTGTGACGAGGTCTGTATTTCTTCCTCTGCCGCAAAGGTGTCGACTGGTTCAAGAATGATGTCCATTTCGTCTAGCACCATCATTGAAGAATCTGTTTGGTTTGACCCTAGTTGTATAGCACCTGTGGATACAGAGAAGAGGTAAGTACTCATGCATATATAGGCCACACTGTCCTCTATACTGTTTTACATAGGGCTTGAGATGCTGGACGCAAATACCTAGGGGTGTTATGTACTTACACATGTACCCCGATACAGCATGTAACATTCACATTAATAATATGTCACATGCGTAGCTCAGATGACATTAATTTCCGTTGCAATGTAGCAACAGGAGTTGAATGTGGTATGAGATATTGTTGAGGTGACATGGGTGTGTGTACTGTATGTGTAATGGTGTGTTTTTTGTTCATTTACCTGCTTCCGCAGATTCTGCAGCAACGGGCCTTCTGGTCTTGGATGCGTGAGCACTTCGGGATTGACAATCTGTAGAAGGAAAGATGGCCAGGCATTATGGACCTTGCAATGGGGAAGCATTTTGTGCAAACAGGCATTGAGATGACAATAATGGACAATACCCTTTGGACAAGGACTGCTTTATTTCTTTGGCACCATTTTGTTTTGGAACCCACAGATTTTTCTGTGACATTAATAAAATTACACTATTGTACACATGACAACTATTGTATAATCTTTGCTATGTAGGCATGGCAGCTAAACCACCAGTACACCTCTGGGTTTTTGTCCACATACATGTTAGGCTGCTAGAAAGAATGTTACAGTGTTAATCAATGTGAGCAGTTGTGGAACAACAAGGCCCAGCATTATCAGCAATTTTAAAGGAGTAGCAGGCAATTTCTTGTGCATGACCTTGCTGGGCTATGTAGTTCCACAGCAGCACTTTACTTAGCATAACAATACAAGTGAACATTATAGTTATAATACATTAGCATGTATGTTTATGATTGCATGTGGTCACACTTACCAGCTCTAGATGGCGTTTGTGGCCTATCGGTATCCGCCACGTGCATGCCAGGCAGGACCTCAGGGGGGATGATGCGCTTCAGCTTCACCTCATACGAATTGTAGCACACAGTGGTGGGGCTTCCTCCTCCAGTCTTGGTGGCCTCCTCCAACTCCATGGCCATTTTATTCTTCAACTGCCTTTTGATGTCGTTGAATCTCTTTTTCACATTGCGGACCAGGCGCTTGTGCTGACTCACAGCGTTCACCGCCTGGGTGATGTCCTTCCACATAGCCCTTTTGCGCTGTGCAGTGGTCTTGTGGTGAGATTTGCCAAGCAAACGCTCAAACACTGGCAGGATAGCCCGGACAAGTGCTGCATTTTCTTCATAGGAAAAACGCACCTTTCTGCCACTTTTGGTGCGGCCAGCTTCAACCTCCTCCTCCTTCTCCTCATTTTCAACACCAGCCATGTAGCCCTCCTCCTCCATGGCAGTGTCTTCCTCCTCCTCACCACCATCTGCCTCCACCTCTGACATGTGGCCCTCCTGCAGCTGGTGTGGGGTATGATCAAGGTCTTGGCTGTAGGATGGGGATGCCAGCGGATCCTCCACCTCCTCCTGCTGGGGCTGGACGCCCAGGGCCTGGTGTGAGGCTGCCCTTGCTGTGGCCATGCTGCCTGCCACACTGCTGCCTCTCACACTTGTCTGGCTGCTGCCACTGGTCCCTCTGCCACTGGTCCCTCTGCCACTGCTCCCTCTGCCACTGGTCCCTCTGCCACTGCTCCCTCTGCCACTGCTCCCTCTGCCACTCCTCACTCTGCCACTGCTCCCTCTGCCACTCCTCACTCTGCCACCAACACCTGTTCCTGAACGCACACTGCCACTGCTCCTCTCCATGCTCCTTACTTCCTATCAAAGAGTGAAATGGCGCCAATGACCCTTTATATAGGGGGTGTGATGCATAATGGAGGGGACACAGGTGGGCCAATAGGTTGGGGGGTTCTTACTCATGCGGAGACAGTTTTGTATATCGCACTCCGGTTGGTCCAAAAATCGCACATGACCGGCGGAAGAATTCGCACTATTTTGTTACTTAAAAGCGCACCACTTCGCCGCAAATCGCACCTATTCGCACTTTTCAGCCTCCAAAACGCATCACATTAAATATGCGAATTATGACTGAAAAGTGCGATTTGTAAAAGTGCGATTTGCGGCGATGTGGTGCGCTAAAAAAACATGCGCATTTATGTGCAAGCATAGAATGTCACCCCCCATTACTGCGATCAGGTCCAGACCTAAGAAAAAATCTCTTTCCTTCTGCAGCAGACTGATTGTCCCTAAGATCATAGCAGACAACTATCTGGGTGGTGGTAAGACCCCTATTAAGGGGCTGCTAACATTGTAATTATTTTATACAATTGTGAATACGACCCCACAGAAACTGTACTGTCCTGCTGTCATTTTGAGAAAAGGGCTTCATTGTTTTTCCTTGTGTTTTACCCTTGTCTGCTCTGATTGGTTTAGAACCATTAAGATCACCTAGAGTGATACCTTTCATGTGAAGGAATGAGATGTATGATTATGTTTTCCTAGCGAAATTTATATAATTAGTGACAGGAGTATCTTCTATTATTGTGAAAACAGGTGATTAAGCTGATGTTTGATACTTGTAAATTGATATACAGGTGTATATAATGATATTGTGATCAAAGGACCACTCTTTTGATCCTTTTTTGATATCACACATTCCAAATATTACTGTGTTTACCTGCTATCCTATTTCTTTTATTTCTCTAACGATATACCTTTCTCTATATAACTGGGAAATTCCATTATTGTCTTCAAGGGTGGAGTTCACCGCTCATCGCCCACCAATACTGCAAAGCAAGTGGGAGATAGCAGCGTGCACATACACCCTACAAGGCAATTAACTTTGCTCTCTAAAAACTATACACTTTCTGGGCTCAAAACCTCACTGATTGAGGGTAGATTTCCCTGCAAGGGCTCAGCTAATCAGGGAGTCGCCCACTCTAACAGAGAGGGAATTACAGCCCAACTATTTAACACCCTTATCTGCAACTGTCGCATGGTAAGACCCGCTCAATTGCACAGTCTGGTTTAGCCAGACATACAGAGCAATCAGCAGCAGTCACCGTGATCACAATCAAACTGCAGGGGTGTACTGACACCTAATTTGTTCTCATCAATTTATTCTTCTCACTTCCCTTCTTCCTTGACCCTTCCCCTCCTCCTCCCTCTCTCCCTTCCCTTTTTTCCTCTCTCCTCCCTTCTTTTATTCCTCTTTCTTTCTTTCTTTCTCTTTTCCCTTCCCTCCCTTTCTTTTCCTTATATCAAAAATCTTCCTGTCAATAGAAAATAACAACGACCTAAAAACTAAGAATATTCGGTGCAAAATAAGGTATTCTGCCACAATAACAAATATTCGCGGTCCACTTCATATATTGTGGTACCTCAATAATTAATAGAGAACTCTGTCATTTGGAGTCTCAAGAATTGTACATGTTTTTTGTATGTCTGTCTTGTCATGTCTAAATCTATTTTAATGAATTTATAATTAAACGTTAAGTTTTAAATTTATAAGCGTGCCCCCAAAAATAGAGAGTACTTTCTCTTTTCTCTTTTGCATTATTGTACGCAGACAGAAAGAAAATCCACCCTGGTTAAATTTATGAGAGAATTGCAAAATCATCACAGATTGGTATCCATACACAATTTCTGAACCATCTAATGTTTTTTCTAGTCATGGGGACGCCTGAGTTTTTTCTGATACTCCTAGAAAATGGTAGTTTGCCACCCTGGAACACTGGCTTCCTGTCAGACAACCTCCAGCCACATTGCATTTATATGCTTTTATGTCACTATTTGGGCTCATTCATGAGCAGTTATTCAATAATTGCTTGAGTTGCGAATTCGCTGATCAGCAATCAACTCTCTATCAGGATTTATATGAAGAGAATCAGAGAGGTTCTGGGCTGAAGTAGACCAGTAGACAAGTTCTCTTTCAGTGTTAAGCTGGTTATCTCTGTGTGCGAGAGACATCTGCGACCATTACCTAGAGTCATCTCTGTTGTTCTGGGATATTTCACAGTGTGTTTGGTAGAAATTTGTTAACTCTGCGTATTGGGCTTGATTTAGGTTGGCTTACTAAGCAGTGGTCATTCGCTGCTTAGCATGCACCTTAATGCCACCCCGCTGATTGGCCGCCCCCCCACCGGCATCCAAATCAGGGCCGGTGCTAGGGGGTCCGGCGCCCTCCTGCAAACCATAAATTTTTCGTCCTTTCACATTGCCATTGCAACAAGCTGCAGCCTGATTGTGGGAGCGTATGCAACATGCAATCCTATGGATGATCTCAGGTGCATGTACATGTATGCATACACCATCTCAGTGCTGTGTCCGCAAAATGTTGCAGGCACTAAAGGTGCCCATACACACTGCGAGAATCGCTTACGTTATGTGCTAGATCGCATCGCACGGCATGCATGCAATGTGTGTGTGATGCGATCCGAAAGCAGTACAAAAAGTATGTGCAGCACATACTTTTTGTACTGTTCGATGCCCGCAGGAGCGCACATCGCACCGCACGCTGCTATTGCAGCATGTATGGCAACCTTTAGGCACTTAACCCAGCCCATTATTTAAAAAATGTCTAAATTAATATAAAAAAAATCTACAATTATTAAAAAATTTGTTATAAACATGGATAATAAAAGACTCACTGTTCTTTTGCTGTTTAACTCTTGTGCAGTTCATCCTCTTCTATCTGCGTAGGCAGGATGCTGAGGATGCCATTACACCCCTCTCGTGACTAAGGGGGAATGGAGGGAGAAGGAGGAGATGGAAGAAGAGGGGAAGAGATAGAGGGGGCGGAGTGTTGAGGACTGGCAGTGGTACTGGCACAGCACACTGAGAAGAGGGAAGGAAGGGCGGCGCTGCTGCCTGTTCGTCATTTGTTTGACAGCTGACAGGTGCAGGGAGCAATGGGTAGGATATGGACATGACCTGTCATCCAGGCATTCACAGACAGCGCTTCATGCCTCAGCACAAGTGTCCGTGAGGAAGAGGGGGCAGGTCACAGGTGGAGGACAGTGTGTGCGCGGTGCAGGGAGCAGCTCTTTATACTACCGCCCGCTGTCAGACAGGCGCTGCGGGCGGCGTGCAGGCTGTGTGCACTCACGGTGCAGGGAGCAGTTCTTTATACTGCCGCCCGCTGTCAGACAGGCGCTGCGGGCGGCGTGCAGGAGGCAGTGAGAGTGAGGACTGAGGCAGCTTTAGCAGAGCAGGGAGGGAGACAGCGCCTTTTCAGCATGGCGCCTCCCTGCTTTGCAGGAGCTGCTGAGTGGGTAGCGCCGGCCCTGATCCAAATACCTTCCCTGCCATGTAAGGGGATGTGTTCACTAACACATCCCCTCGCATGCAGCCGCTTGCAGGAAAAGTCATTTGGCCCCAAGCAGGCATTGGCCTGTCTGCGTTCCCAGTGGAACACCCAGCGTTTTCATGGGGATTCCCATAAAATGCTGGGCATTACCCTCCTCCGTGCCGGTGTCTGCTACCTTGCCCTTTTGCTCCATGGGAAGTTTATGTCCTCCCTGAGCTTGCCTCAGTGGTGCACACTAACCCATATTTGCCTAATCTCTCTGAAAGGTCTATAGGCTCACGAAAGTCGTGTGACCCTTTCAGCCCCCTGGAAGGGTAGGCAAGCCTCCACCATGCTCCTGGACCCTTGAATTCCCCCCTGGCATCCTCCAGCCCTGCTGGTTAATAACCAGCATTTGCAGGTGTACGTGGAGAGGGGCAATGCCAAAATATGCAAATCACATAATTTTAGCCCCGTCAGGCTTTGGCCCTGCCCCAAGAAGCACTTGTAAAAGTCTCCTCTTCATGCTTCCCTCAGAGAGGAGAAACAAAAAGTCAGCAAGTATGGAATAACCTTTCACATAATATATATTCAGTGGTGCACAAATATGTGGCTACAGCTGTCACCTAATATACAGTATAACCTTTCACATAATATATAATAACTGGTGTATATAATAACTGGTGCACTGTACTGAATTTGCCGGTACAGTACCATTTTTAACAGACTCTACCGGCATTTAAAGAGTGTACAGATTGTACCGATTATTTGGCCCAACTCCCCCTGGTGTCCCAACTCCTCCTCCTGGCTTTGGGCTTGTTGATAGTGAGTCTTCGCGACTGTAAGCCGCTCTCCCCTGGCCCAGCACCCGGTGTTCCCAAGAGTGCATTGTGGTCCTGTGCCAGTGTGCGCATCATAATGTCATGACATCACACGCCAGCACCGTGGATCCGGCGCACTCAGGGGAAAGGACTGTAAGCGCTCTCTGCATATGCAATGAGGTCCTTCTGGACGCAAAGCTGTCTGAGCAGCTTTGCGTGCTGTGCGGTGGCCAGGCAGCGCGACTGATGGGGTGGGGGGGGATCGGATCTGATGAGCCTGAAGCAGCACATGAACTTGAAGCACTGCAGCAAGTAAGGTGGCTGCATTTGATTTATTCTATAATATTTTCAAATCTCCTAATATTATGTTCATGAAGTGATATGTTTGCACTATGCAACGAGTCACCTCTCACCAGATTTATATAGATTTCTATACCAGATCTCCTGGGATAACCCCCTGTTCCCATGGCCATGCCCCCTTTTCAAATCTGTACCGATTTTTATCCCAAAATGTTGGAGGGTATGCCACAGCTGTCACCTAATACTGTGTATAACCAGGAACAGGGAGACCACCAGTGAGAGCACCAGGACCATGCTCAGCAGGGACATTTTGGATAGTAGGGTGCTCCCCACATTCTCATAACCACCCTTACTACTGCTTTGAGAGCAGAACATGTTATCAAAATAATATATTATCTCCAGGGCCGGCCTGAGCCTAATTTGTTTGGTAAGCAAACATAGATTTTAGTGCCCTTCACTGTAGGAATTGTGGATGGAGCTACAATGTGAGTGAAAGTATCAGTTGTCTCTCACCCTCATAAATCAAGATCCACATACACAAAAAAAAAAATCCTCAAACTCCAGAATGCAGCCTCTGCTCTAGAACCGGTTAGGGTATGATTTTAATATTATCTTAATCATTAATCCACTTCTTCTCGTGATTAAACCGAAGCACTCACATAATGTTTGTTGCCAAGAGGGAGTGAATTTCTCATTGCCAAGGGGAAGTAAAATTCTTTTTAGAGCGGTGAGCGACAGTCGGGCAATGAGCGGTGGGCAGCCCAGCTGTATTCAGAGCAGGTCTCCGGCTATTTCAAGCCAATCAGGAGCCACCCTGATTGGCTGCCAGACTGCAATTTATGATTGGCTTGTGAGCTAGCACAAGATTTTAAATAGCCGTGCCCTGCTCTGAATACAGCCGTGCTTGCTGCCTGGCTGTCACCTCTCCCTGCCCAGCCAGTGGCTCCCCATTACCACGAGGCACAGTAAGGTGCCATAGTTATCAGGGCACTGACAGCAATGTCAGATCCCTGATTACTATGGTGCCTTACTTTGCTGCGTAGTCCGTCAGTTACGTGGTAATGGACAGAATTCACTACTGCTTATACACAATTTGACTATTACATTGGTCACAAATAACTTGAATTGGTCTTGGACCATCAATCAAGTGCACCCCTGCATGTCCCTCAAGGCACTCAAGGGTGCCACTGCACAGAGTTTGGAAACCACTGCCTCAGATGTTTCTTTAGTGGACAGGATGTATGTCACATGGATCTTTCTATGCAGGGTATATCATACGACTGCCCATTTTCCAAATACATTTGTACTGCAATCAGATCTGAATAAGGGCCTTTGTGTCATCTCTTCTAGGGGTAGACTATGTCTGCCTCCTCTGGTACCTTGTGGGGGTGGAATACACAACCCATAGAAGTTATTAAGTAAAGTGCCTACATCATCCCTGCATTATACTTGCTTTGGGTGCTTTAGGTTTTTTTTGTCTGTTTGGCTTGTCTAACACTGTATTACTTAAATCTTCTGTATTATGTGCATTGTTTTTGAGATCTGTAAAATTTTGGAGAACGAACAAATAATTCTTATTATTATATACCTGTTGTCTAATATATACTCAAAGGTGCTTGCATATGTGGCCAAAGCTGCATTTTTTGATACAACATTTGGGCAAATTATACTCATTCAGCAACTCATTTCCTGTCCACAATAAAGGCAATCGGCAGTGATGCTATTTTGTCTAATTGTTACAAAGCTGCAGCACTGGTGCTATTTCCCCATCAGAACATGGTGTCCTACAGGATGACAGCGCTGCAATGTATTTAGATGCAGCTGCTGACAAGAACATGCCAGCATCTTGCTAGACACTCCCTTGTCATTTCCCAGGGACTGAATATTAATCTCTCTGCATGCAAGCTAGTTGTGTGCCTTCCGCATTGTAACCATCATGAGTCATGACACATGCGCAGTCCAACACGGGAGCAAGTGCAGACTGAAACCAATGTCCACTGACATTAGACATAACCACTGCATACACTTCTGGATCAGTCCCATATTCTGCTGACCCAATATTGTCTATGTATGCGTGTGCATGTTTGCTAGTGCGTTAGTTATGGATTAATTCACTGATCCAAATAGCATGGTCTGAATGTATAATTACATACACTTGCATTTCAATCTATCTGTATGATGGCAGAGAATAGTTAATACGCAGATACTGTACTACTGTAATGCACTATTAAACATGTAAAATCCAGTCACAGGTTATTGTATAATATCAAAGGCTTATTTTGAAGTCTTTGATGATTATAAGGTAGCTCTCTTTCTATACTGTACATCCTGGGGTCTCTGATTGCAATGTCCTAATCATCTGTCACCGGTCTTTGATGTCTTGCTCTGGTGTCTCTCACCTATCAAGTAATCACATGCTCATTCAGTTCTTTCACAGAGAAGGATAAACCCAACCATCAGAGCACTTCTATGGTTTTATTAGAGCACATCACGCAGCAAATCATAATCACCTCATCAAAAAAGTGTTGTCACTACATACAGAAATTGGGGTTGTAGAAGTAAAATATATACATATCTATTTTTAAACTGAAACAACTCTATGTATCATAACAAAAGACAAGGGAAAAGAAGAAACAGATAACAAGCTTTAAGTCTATGGGTTATTTGATAACACCATGCAAATGTACAGTAATCAATAGCATACAATCAGCAATTAGCTATGATCAATCTAGTGCAAGTTACTTAATGAAAGCAAATATCTGATTACTGCACATTTGCACTTTGTAGTGAATAGGGCATTCTATCTTTCCACTGACACTGGAATAATGAAACTTATATATATACTTCATTTAAAAACAGCATTCCTAGCACAGTCCTTTTAAGATGTTTTTCTCTATGTGACTAGGATGTATTTGGACATGACTATAAATTGCACCTACAATACTGTACATTGGAAACAAATCCCAGAATGCATTATGCATTGTAAACAACTTCAAATACTGTATCAGTCTGATTTAACAACACCAAACCATATGCAGTTTGGAATACATTGTACTATTTGAAATGAAACCACATTTAAAAAAAAAAACCTGGAACTGCTTTATTGGTGGCCTAATGTTCCCAATATAGGGCATTATTCAATTAGAGAGAGAAACTGCCGTTTGTCAGAAAATGGCAGTTTCTGACTTTTTTATTTTTTATTCAAATCCATGATTCGATCTATTCAATTGTTTTGATTTTATTCCGAGGTTGGAATGCTCTGACCTGTCAGAAACCGTCTGGATTGGCAGAATAGCCACCACTCTGATAATCTTAAGGAGATGAGGTGGGAAAGACAGTGCTGGGTGAGCCACAGCAGGTCACCCTTCGCCGTCCTCCCGTCCAACTTCCTACCCGGTCTCAGTGCCGGGGCAAGTGACCAGTAGCAGTAGCCAAATCCAACAGTTGGATTTGGCCACAGATTGAATAGGTATTGCTGGATCCATTCCGACAAATGCCTGTCAGGAAGGAGCCAAACTGAATATACCCCATAATGGCAAAGTTGCATATACATTATACAAGTATAGTATATGCATGACTTAATAAAAACACAAATTAAAATATTTTTTTATACATTAAAATAGGATTTTGTGTTTCTTGCTAAATTTCAGGGAATATATTCAAAATCCTTATAGCAAGAACCACTGTACTTGAAGCCCTAACACTGGATGACTGTATCCTGTAATGACTGAGAAGGTAAAAATCTACTCAACCAATGGTTTTTCAACACGTGTCATTTTTACAGACCCCTTTTAACATACAGTATCCAACCTTGCAGTGTCAAAGAGGGTCATGGTTTCCACTGCAATAGTCTGCACCTGATTTTGGATACAAATAAAGATTATAGCCCATAATATTTTCAATACAACACATGCAACTTGTAATTTTGCTTGAAGTTTGCAGATGGCGGGGGTCAGAAGGAAGATATCTGACAGAGAAAAGGTGGTAGCTGTGTGGCTCAAGATGGTGTGGACTGTTTTCTGGGACATGGTCACCGCCATGCTGTCAAAATAATGTGATCATTATTAAGTCAAATAGAATGCTTGTTTGGATCACATGATAATTATGACCAGTCAGCATTATTAAGGTCTGGCTCAGTACCCCAATTGCCAAAGCAATGTCTTCCACAGATCCTGTGTATTAGTTGTCTGCGCATCTCAGTGTGCTGTGGAGGTATTTGTCTCATCTAATTTCAGCATCCTCTCTGTTGAATTCAACATGTCAGTTCAATATCCAGTTTGGCCTTATCTAGTATCCGATTCCATCTGTACTAGCATATATCTCTGTGTGGTCCAGTCTGTTCCAGTTCCCGGCTCTGTCTGATCCAGTATCCACTCCTGTCGACACCAGTGCCCAGTTCTGTCCGGTCCAGTATCTGCTCCTCTAGGGACAAGTTCCAGGTTCTGTCCAGTATCTGGTTCCATCCGGTCCAGCACCAAGTTCCAAACGGTTCAGCTTCCAGTGTCAGTCAGTTCCATATCTGTTCTCATCCAGCCCTGTACCCAGTATTTCCTGATTCAGTGTTCAGCTCCAACTGGCCTAGTTTTCATCACTTCCCTGCCACAGGGCTAGATCCTGGTAGTCTGGGCAAGGGGCTGCAACCTGCTTTTCAGTTGCAACGAAATCCAAAACTCCTTGCCTGGTTCCATGGAAAAGACCTCTGGTGAGTTACATTTCACGCTTTGAAACAGGTCGTGACAACTACTGGAATCTAGTTCCAGTCCATTGTCCAGTGAAGAAGCAATATGGGCCTCATTCTAGTTCACTCTTTCTGACAAAATCATTCTTAGATGGACAAAACCATGTGCACTGCAGGGGGGCAGATGTTACTTGTGCAGAGAGAATTCGATTTGGGTGGGGTTTTACTTCAAAGTGAGATCTATATTGTAGTGTAAACATAAAGCAGCCAGTATTTACCCTGCACAGAAACAAAATAACTCACCCAAATCTAATTCTCTCTGCACATTTTACATCTGCCCCCCTGCAGTGCACATGGTTTTGTCCATCTAAGATGGATTTTGTCAGAAATTTAACTAGAATAAGGCCCTATATCAGAGCAGCTACTTTCAAAGCTCCAGCATCAAGCCAAAGTCCAAAGTCGAGTCCACAAACACCAACTTTACACTGAAGTATTTGCATCATCCCAGTGGAATTTTCTGTCAAATATTCCCCCTAAAATTCTACCCAGACTTTCTTCACCAACATTGACATCTCTGCAGAATTGACATCTTGTTACTGATTGATACTAGATCTGTACTCCAAGCGATGTTTGCTGAGTGATCTGTACAAACAGGTGTTCTGTGGTGAGAATATTGGCGATCTGACTAGCTTTTGACTTCATACAGTAAAAAGCTAGTCAGGCGATTGTTATGGGCTGTACACTTGTAATGTGTGTTTTTAATTTCTAAGTGATCTACAGATGGGGCAGGTCTCATCATTGCAGGGGATGGCGATGCCATCCACCATCCCCCGCCACCCGCCATCTGTACAGCGAAAGGGGACGCATGCGCATGAGATGCGCGCGTCCGCTTCTGACGGTGCTTCCCCTGGGTCACCGCTGGCTTGTCGGCGGTCACCCGGGGTCTCCACCGCCTCCCCGCACCCCCCCCCCTAACCCTGTCTGTCTCCCTGAATCGGAGACAGACAGGGTTCCGATGCCCCGCCGACGGAAACTGGGACGCGCGTGCGCGTGAGACGCACGCGCGTCTCAGTCAGATGGCGAGCCGGGCTGCAGCAAAGAAGAGCCCGGCCCCATCTGTAGACAGATCATTTAGAAATTAGGGGAAAAAAACGCTCCATGTGTCTGGGCCTTTTTTCAAAATTTCTCAATAAGAAACTGTTATACTAGGGGTGCCTGTGATTCAAAAAAAATTGGGAACCACTGTTTTAGTTAATGATTCTATGAAATGCTAGTAGGTGACTGGCTTGCCATCATCTACTAGCACAAATGGTCATGTAGACTAGAGGAACACTTTTCAAAGCAGGAAGCAGACGTGTATCTTATTCTGTATGTGCAGTAGTTGAACAAATTATAAAAAATGATAAAGCACTGTGCACCAAGCTTCAAAAAGTGATAAAGTGGAAAGTGATAAACAACCAGCCAATCAGCTCCTAACTGCCATGTTACAGACTGGGTTTGAAAAAATGACATGAGCTGGTTGGCTGGTTGTTTATTGCTCATAACTTTATCCCTTTTTAAAGCTTGGTGCATCTGGCCCTATATGTTTTGCAATTAGTAAATGACCTTCTCAAATTTTGGATTAAAGGCATGTTCAATATCTGCTATGTTTATTTGGTTCTGTGGTGGTTGCTTTATAAGTCTGCATTGATTCTACTAATTAAATTTACCTTCATGGATCCTGTAAAGTTTTAAGCAGCTGCGATACAGCTATAGAACTGTTTGTGTCACTGTGCTATGTAATGATCTAAGTTTATGACCCATTACTTGGTTTAATTAGCAAGTTTTGTAATGAAGAAAAAAAATTTGTGGTGCAGCATACAACATTTTGGACTAAGTACTGCTGTTTGCAGATTTTCTATATTTACTGGAGACCAGGGATTCTTAACCTTTTTCATACGGGACCCAAATTATGTTTTTAAATCAAGTCACAACTCATGGTTTCGTTTATATTAACATTTCCATAACTATTGTCTATAAATGAAAGACTATATTGTTAAAAATAATGCAGGAAGGGGGGACTTCCAGTTCTAAATAATGGAGTAAGGAGCTCCTTCTCTCTGCTCCTTCTCCCGCCTCACCTGCCGACACAGTTACGTAGCTCCTGGAGCCTCTTATAGCGGCAAGAGACACCCCTCCTTCCCCCTAGCACCGGCTGATCCAGTGTTTCATGACACCTACTCCAGCTGGGTGATACTTAACAAAAGACTTAAAGAAAACCACACAGCTAGCCCATATGTCCCGCTTTGGGGCAACCCATCCTTTGTACCCTCACTACACAATACCATTTTCCTCCAATGGAGAGAGAGAGAGAGAGGTTTATTTGCGGCCAATCAAATTTTTGACCCTGGGGGTGGGATCCTACCACATAATGACCAAAGTGAAAGATACTCACTATCCAATTCTAATTTTTACATGTATCTTCAAACACGGCACTACAGTATGTGCAAATCCTCAAAAAATGGGAACTTCACGCATATAAAATTAAACACATAGACACTCTCTTAGTAAACATCTCATCCAACATGCATATGAGCCAGCTTGCAGACAGCTGGCACCACGATATAGAAGGTATAACCTCGGGAGGGGACTTAGTAGGATGACTTACTGCCACCATGCGAGCTTTACACTCAGCATATTTACAAGATGTTCACTTTAGGACTCTTCATAGAGCCTATATGTCTCCAAATATTAGAGCCCACTTCATCCCTGAAGACAAAGGAAGTTTCCCGAAATGTGGCAATGTTGCAGCATCCTTAATGCATTGTATGTGGGACTGCTACAAACCAGGAGATATTAGAACAAATTATTCACATTTATAAGGAATCAACTTCAGGTTAATCTTACTCCTCAACCCCTAGCATGTTTATGTATTAATTTTGATGGATGGTTGGACATGGCTCAACACAGGGAGATCATACCCCTTCTTATAATTTTGTTCACGATCTCGAAGAAATTAATCTTGAAGCATTGGATCGCTAAGACCAGCCCTAGAATGAATGACCTACATAGAATGACATTGAAACAAATGTATTATGACCGAAAGTATTTACCTACATTATCTTGTTCTGGTGGCACGATGTTTCACAAAAAATGGGGAAGATATATATCCACTCTTGATGTTGATACTCAATCAAAGATTTATCAGTTTCCACAATATCTAGCATGGACTCTTTCAGGGGATGTTTTTGGTCTGACCAACAGCAATGCATAATGTTACTGAAATAGTTTCATCAAGGTTCTACTTACATGTATTTAGGCCCCCTACATCCCAGGTATTGACTAACCACAATTTGTTTTAGATATTTAGAACTAGGCCTCAGGCTTGCATCATGACCCAAAGGATGAAACTACTTGAAAAGGTTGACAAGCAACACCCCCCACCCACCCTCTCTCTTCTTCTTCTTCGTTCCTTCTACCTCTTCTTCTATCTCTATGTTAGATTTCTATGTTATTTGTAGGTTAAATTGATGTGTTGGACCAGATCAATACACAAATATTGTTACAAATGGTCACTGGGATGTCCAACTCTCGAAATTGAGGATCGGCAGATGGTTGTTGAAAACCCCTACTCTGGGTTAAGAGTCTTATTCCATGTTTGATATTGTCAGAATCCTCACAATTCACTGTTTGTACCTGCATACTATGCTTTACAACCTATGGACATTCAACAACTACATGTGATGACTTCACACGCCAGAGTGTACTTTGTTATATTTGTTTCATTGTTGAAAAATAAAAAAAATGTTTATTCAAAAATAATAATAATGCAGGGAATGTTCAAATAATATGATTTTAAATGTGATTAATAATTAATTATAGGTACATGTACACATGTTAGATACTTCTGCTGTAGAACCTCGTAAGATTACCTGAATCTTTCATCAACTCTATTCAGAACACTACTGCAGATTATCACAACTATTTCTACTGAAATATTAATAGTTAACTATTCAGAACACTACTGCAGATTATTGCAGCTATTTCTACTGAAGTACTTTTGATCAACTACTTTGCTCATTGATGTGTGACTTTTATAGAAAAGCAGTGATTACATAGAAGACAAAACGGTAAAAAAAAATATTTATAGTGGTTTTATATCTGTGCTATGTTTAGAACTTAGAAATATAGTGATATAGTTACTGACCTTACATTTGTCAGAGTTGATTAACACTTTATGCTGGAGTGGGAGGTTTGCTGGGTGAGGTAGTAATCAGGACGGACATATGTTTGTGTAGCCTTATTTATTCAGTACAGGTGTGGACGCTAGGATGCTAGGGGGTCAAGTCTAGGAAGGGTCAAATTAGAAAGGGTCAGCTTAAAGTCTAAAGCAGCGTAATACCTGTGTAATACTGAAGGAAAACACAAGGCTACAATAAACAAACATGATTACAGAAGGACTTCATTACAAGCACAAAGCTCAGGAATAATATGTGGCCTCTTCTCACCTCTGCCAGGAGAATACATGAACAAGACCCACCACCCCATCAGCTAATGACTACAGAAGGACTTCATTGCAAGCACAAAACTCAGGATCTTTATGTGGCCTCTCCTCACCTCTGCCTTTAGAATACCTAGACCGTCCCCAACACCCTGGCGGTTGAGAAAACAAGGACTGCTCCCAGGCCTACCACTTATGGTGAGCTGGGGGCTGTGGGGGGAGACCTCTAGGGTCAGCCTAAGTAGCAACACTTCATGCATACTTGAATTAGCTCCCCACTTTATAACACCCAGCCGTACTGCTCCAATGAGACCAGGATATTTATGACTTTATAAAAATTATGAATACGCAAATTTCCCCCCTTTCATTGGAACTTTTCAACATTTTCTTATCATGTCATTTATTATTTTTCCAACAATTTCACCTCACCATATGCTATTCCTGTAATGTGTACCCCCACTGATTGCACACCCAGCCAGCAGTGCACCCAAGCTGATTGCATCAGATGGTTCCTCTGTGGGCAGAATGTGCTTCACATGGTTGTTTCCATACATATCATACTTCTACACAAGCATCCACGTTCCCATATCTGCATTGGGTCCTTATATGGCTCACCTCCCGCAGTGTAACCTTTGTAGTGTGCCCAACATGGCTGCTTTATCTGGTACAATTGTGGATGGGATGAAAAATACATGGACTTGAGTATCTTTTTGGGACCCTACTCTACATTGCAATCACCCCATTTTGAGTAATTTCTTCTGGGGTAGCCTATTCCACCAAGGGTATCCTACATAGTGCACCCAAGATGACTGCCTCACCTGGTACCTTGTTAGGGGACACAACTTGTGGAATGTGTATTCTACTTCCCATGTGATGTTGCTATGGGCAACCATTCAGATCCTGTCTACTATCTTCTAGAGGGTGCTACATAAATAAGAAGTAGATTCTGATTGGTTGCCCATAGCAACATCACATGTGAAGTAGAATACACATCTTAGTAAATTTCCCCCTGTGCCTACTGTACTTGCAAGGCTTTATTGTATGTCTATGTAACTTATCTATTGCTGTACTGCCCAAATCCTATGCATTATGTGTATTGTTGTGATGTCTGTAAAGTGCCTTGAGTCCTGTTGGAGAAGTGTGCTACAGTATATAAATAAATCTAACTTACTTTTTTAGTTGTCTTTGTTAATTATTTTTTTGCTGTACATACTGTATACTGACATCAGAATCCCGACCGTTCAACTGCCCGACAGTTGCGATTATGACCAACAGGGGATATTCTTCCTCGTGGACGTCCACGACCCTCATAGAGAGAGAATAGAACTTATTGTGAGCAAAGTGAGCCCCCCATCCCCCGTCAGACTACCGGTAACAGGGATTCCGATGTCATATAATGACCATCCGAATCCCTACAGTTGGCAAGTCATATGACACCCAAATATAATTAGTGGTATTCTTTTTTATTAGTGGATCAGATATATACAGTATGAGACAGGTAAACTAAAGTATTATTGGGGTCTTTTATATTAAGCCATAGAAAGATAAAATGGTAAAGTACCTGCCAACCAGCTCCTACATTTTTTATTCTTCTTAATTTTTTTCTCTTAATATTTATATTTATTTCATTTTTATTATTACCTTTTCATTTTATTTTCATTTAAAAATGTTTGTTTTCAACTTACTTTTTCATCATTATTCCAACATAAAGTATGTACTTTCTAAATATTATACAGAACGTACTGCCCCCTCTATACTGGGCACAGCACAATTGCTAGCAACCCTACAAATGCACCTGGCATCCTGTTCCTGCTGCTGAACTGTTTCTATCTGGTAAATAGCAGGGGTGAGCGGGTTCGGATTTCAGAAATCCAAATACATCCGGACACCCCTTATCCGAGTACAGACCCGAGCACTATTTGGGTATTCCCGAGGAGACTCAGAGCTCAGAACGTGGCAAAACATCCTCATCCTGCATCGAATCCCATGAGATCCGGACTCAATATAAGTCCCACACCGTCTGTGCCAGCTTTCACTGCAGCATTGGAGAAGGAAGTGGGTGGACGGGTCTCTGGTGGTCTGTGAGGGTGGTGACCTGGAGTAGTCCAGTCCTGTGCTGCCTAGTAGCTTGTCTTCTGTGCTGCATAGTACTGGTATTGCCATAAGTCTATTGGTGCTGCTATATAAGTCCAGTCCAGAGGGTACTGATGTTAAAATCCAGTCCAGTGGTACTACCGGTAAAGTCCATTGGTACTGCCATTAAAGTCCAGTGATACTGCAGTTAAAGTCCAGTCCAGTGATACTGCTGTATAATTCCAGTCCAGTGATACTGCTGCATAAATCCAGTCCGGTGATACTGCCGTTAAAGTCCAGTCCAGCAATACTGCTGTATAATTCCAGTCCAGTGATACTGCTGTATAATTCCAGGGGTGAGCCAAGTGCACTGTATAATTCATGGAGTGCTGCCTTGTGTACTGTATCAGTCCAGGGGTGATGCTAAGTGTGCCGTATCAGTCCAGGGGTGATGCTAAGTGTCAGATCAGATTAGAGGTTCTGCTAAGTGTGCCATATTAGTCCAGAGGTGCTACTAAGTGTGTCTTATCAGTCCATTGTTTGTGCCACCCACTTGTGTCACTTAGCATAGTCATCCAGCTACCTCTGTGCAACCTTTCAGCCTAAAAACAACATTGTGAGGTGTGAGGTGTTCAGGATAGACTGGAAATGAGTGAAAATTGATGTTTTTGAGGTTAAGCGTAGGAGCATCAAAACAGAAACTAAAATTCTGCATTTTTAGTTGTTTTTATGGTTTAAAAAAAAAAAAAAACAGTTCGAAACAGGAAACACAAAACACGAAACAGGGAAGGGTGGTGTTTTGAAACAGATCCAGACCCAAAACACAGTCTGCAATACACACACAAAACACAAAAATTGCCCGGTGCACAAATATAGTTCAGACTTGCCTACCCTCCCGGAATAGCCGGGAGGCTCCCGAAAATTGGGTCCGTCTCCCGGCCCCCCGGAAAGGTTGTCAAGTCTCCTGCTTGTTTCCCATAGCCCCCGCACCCCTTTGATCATATGGGCAGCCCGACGCTGATTGTTTGCCGGCGCCTCACCAGACATGTGGTTTTAAGTCAGGGCAGCTGCAGCGCAGCCTTCTCTCCTCCATCTGAGTCACAGGAGGCAGGCTCAGCGGAGGACAGAGTCAGACAGTGACCAGAGCGGGTCGGCGACAGCCGCACATACATAGATAGTACAGCGCAGAGCCGGTAGGAGCAAAGCACAGGGAAACACTGGGGTGGATAAAGGGACAAAAGTTTATCTAACTGTTGCCAGTTCTTGAAATCAGCAGGAGAGCCCAGAGTACCCAGCTCTGCTGCAGGGCGCGGCATACTGTGAGCACAAGACAAGCAGGGGACAGAGTGGTGGGCAGTGGGCACTGCTTGGCATATGAATGGCAGGGCACATATCACTCCATTGCCTATATAGGCGCTGGTTCAAATCACATGGGCTGGGCTTAATGACGTCAGTCTCATCCCCGCCCCCTCGTCGTGTTGCCTCTCCGGGCTTCTCCAGGAGAGACAACTTTAAAAGTAGGAAAGTATGATATAGTTAATATACAGTACCTTCCACTGATTAAGCTGACATGCAGTGTTGACTAAGGTCCATTGCACATCTCTGCCACCAACCATTGTAGTGCCTGCCAATATGATTCATTTGCTGTAATATTAATTTTAGATTTATTTTAACAATAGTGTTCCTATTGCACTCAATTCTAAAGAAGAAATACTGAAATGGTTAATGTACAGTGCAATGCAATGTGTAGAAGTAAATTGCCTCTTCAGAGCCTGAGAAACAAGCAGTTCAATGCACCAGATAGGAACATGTTACAGCTATGCTCCCTGTGGTGTTGAGGGGAATTATATGCATGATTTAAATCTGGGAAATTGCTCCAGTGACTAAAATGGTTTTCTAGTCATATCTTTTGACCGTGTGTTCATAAAGAATGCAAGACATCCCATGTTTATTTATTTAGATGATTCCAGGTCAAGTTCTTTGTGAAGACCTAATATTCAACTCAATGTGGGAGTCATATTATTCATCAGACCGGCAAAGGTGAGCGTGGGTGTTTATTCTAGAAAATCATAAACAATCGGAAGCGTTGGAGATATGACATCTGGTTTTCTAATTTGACAAACTGAATTTAAAGAACAACTTCAGCTAAATGTTTTTTGTTACTGTATCAACTTCCAGCAATGACAGTTACAGAACATCAGCTTTTTCATGATTTTGTTCCCCAACATCATAAACACTCAGCTTTTCCTGAAATGTAAGTGATTTCTTCATAGATAGACACCCTGGAAAAGTTTGTAAGAATGCACTGAAATATCTTGTTAAAATATATTTATAAAGGTTATTGCCAGGCATTGCAGCTTTCCTATTAGCACTGATAATACATTTGCAACAAATTTAATAATCCGGGGGTCTGGATTATTATATAAACAGTGTCTAGATAGAGAGTCAATACTGACCTGACATGAAAAAGGTCAACATGCAAGGGTCAAAAGGTCAACAGGGTCAAACTATTGACATAGGAAAGTTGAGAGGGTCAAAATATCAACATGAAAAAGTTAGACGTATGAAAAGATCAACATGAGTTTAAAAAATGTTGGTGTCAATGTCGACAACTGTCAACATGGACCCAAATTAGTGTAACGCATACCCTCACATGGCTCGCTACACTCACCATGCTTCGGGCTTGGGCACTATTATATTGTCCCATGCATATTGTCAGCATGCATTAGGTTGGCATGGTGAAAAAGATGACACAAGAAAAAAGGTTGACAAGAAAAAGGTTGACAAGGAAAAGGTCGAAATAAGTTCTTCAGGCTTTTTTGGTGTCTAGATTGACTTGGACACCGTGTTAGTGTACAGAGTCCCCTGATATGGTTCTCTGCACACACCATGTTTCAGGCACGGAGCCTCGCTGCAGTCGGTGCACTATTATATTCTCCCTCTTTGCCAACATGGATGGTGAGGTAAGAACAAGCCAGTTTAAAATAAAAATCATGTCGACCTTCCCCAGTATCTATCTTTTTAAATGTCAATATTTTGACCATGTCCACCTACTGCATGTCAACCTTTTTCATGTCAACCTTTTGACCCTGCCAGCCTTTTAGATGGACCTTCTATCTAGACACTGGAGATCTACCAGAACCAATAATCCACTGATTCCCAAACGGTGAGGCAAATTCCTTCTTAGCTGGACAAAACCATGTGCACTGCAGGACGGCAGATGTAACGGATTCAGTATTGAATCCCGGCGGTCGGGATCCCGGCGTTCAGAATCCCGACGCCGGAATCCCGACAGCCGAAATGCCGACAAGGGGGGGACGTGGATCGCCCCCCCTTGCGGGCTCGCTGCGCTCACCACGCAGCGGGCCCGGTGCCTCGCTACGCTCGGCACACTAATCTATTCTCCCTCCAGGGGTGTCGTGGACACCCCAGGAGGGAGAAAGTGTCGGCATTTCGGCGGTCGGGATTCCGGCGTCGGGATTCTGAACGCCGGGATCCCGACCGCCGGGATCTTAACTGCATCCCGATGTAACATGTGCAGAGAGATTTAGCTTTAGGTGAGTTATTTTGTTTATGTGCAGGGAAAATACTGACTTCTCATTTTTACACTGCAATATAGATCTCACTTTGAAAAAAAACCCCACCCAAATTTAATTCTCTCTGCACATATTGCATCTGCCCCACCTGCAGTGCACATGGTTTTGTTCAGCTAAGAAGTATTTGCCTCTAAGAGTGAACTAGAATAAGGCCCGGTGTGCCTTGGCACCCGGGGGGTGTTGCAAGGCTCTTGCAGGGGTGTCTGGAGTTGGTGGTTATGGACACAATCCTATTATTTATGATTAATGTAATTGGCAGCCACTAGCACTGGTTTTGCCTATCAAAACACACCTGAACACCACCACGCAACTGACCCTTAGAATGACAGGTAGATGTAATATACTTTATTTAATATTTGTTTTGTAAATTCAACAATAAAAAACTTTTACCTTAGGTACTGAGAAGGAATGTTGATTCTTGAGGGTTCTGTGATACAAGAAAGTTTGGAAACCATTGTGTAATCATTTAAAGTTTTACATCTCAGAGGTTGATAAGGGAAGAAGAGGACATTGGAGGAAAGGACATTCAAGAACTGTGTTTAGATTCCGGTAGTTGGTTGGACCTGGTACAAGGGTACAGAGTCTAACTTTACCAGCGGTCTTCACTAGGGACCGCTGCAAGGAGATTTGGATTCACAGATACTGATAAGCAGGTCGCCAGAGTTTAGTCTTAAGGAAGGCATTTGCACATGACTCAACAAGAATTAAAAAAATAAGACGGAGTGCAAACAAATACTAACATAGGGGTTTATTCTAGTTCATTCTTTCTGACAAAATCCTTCTTAGATGGACAAAACCATGTGCACTGCAGGGGGGCAGATGTAACATGTGCAGAGAGAATTAGATTTGGGTGAGTTTTTTTGTTTCTGTGCAGGGAAAATACTGACTGCATGATTTTACACTCCACGATAGATCTCACTTTGAAGAAAAACCCCACCCAAATCTAATTCTCTCTGCACAAGTTACATCTGCCCCACCCGCAGTGCACATGGTTTTGTCCATCTAAGAAGGATTTTCTCAGAAAGAATGAACTAGAATAACCCCCATAGTAACAGCAATAAAGGTTTAAAAAAAGGGTACTTGTGAGTTATCCGGGCTCCCGATTTTTTGATTGTATGCCTTAAGTTAAGGCATACAATCAGATGCGATGCGATGCGATATCGCATCGCATCGCATCGCATCCGACCATCGGATGCGATGACCCGATTTTTCCATAGGAATCAATGTTAAAATGGACTGAGTCCATTTTAACATGGAATTCAATGGGAAAAAGGGGTCCTTTTCATACCCCTACTATCCAAGTGGGCATGGAGTTGGATATAAATCTGTGGCGAGCGTAGCGAGCCACCGAGCCCGAAGCGTGGCGAGCGAAGCGAGCCCCGCGAGGGGACGGTATTCCATGTGCCCTCGCGGGGCTCGCTACGCTCGCCACGCTTCGGGCTCGGTGGCTCGCTACGCTCGCCACAGGTTTATATCCAACTCCATGCCCACTTGGATAGTAGGGGTATGAAAAGGACCCGATTTTCCCATTGAATTCCATGTTAAAATGGACTCAGTCCATTTTAACATTGATTCCTATGGAAAAATCGGGTCATCGCATCGCATCGCATCGCATCCGATGGTCGCATGCGATGCGATGTCCCGATCCGACCCGATTTAAAAATCGGACGCCCGGATAACTCATAAGTACCAAAAAAAGACTCAGTCCATCAAGTTAAACTTATTTGACTACTAACTAGAGTAAGTCATACCTATATGATTCCCATGGTGGGCAAAATTTATAGATTAGATTTAAATTCATAGTTCAGTAGTTGCTGTAACCACCCCCACCGGCAGGGCCATCTTAACACATGGGATTATTGGGCCCCACAGTTCTAAGGGCTTTCGGGCAGGGCCTGCTGGAGACTACAGAGTTTTTTGTGAGGCTAATAGAGAATTACATAAAATCAGAGCTGCTGGGAAACATTCTCTACTGGCCTGCAGCCAAACAGTTAATGGCTTTAAGCATGCTAATTGCTGGATGGCTGATAGCCGTTGGAAAGACAACACAGATTTTTTTTCTTAAGTAGGGGCCCCAGTGCATTGCTTTGCCTAGGGCCCACAATGCCGTTAAGTACAGACCTGTTACTGAACAAATCATCTCCAAGTTCCATATGATTCCCAATTCTGTATTTGAACATGCTAATCATATCTCCTTTCAACCTCCGTTTCTCCAGTGAAACCATAATCAGCTTGGTTAGTCTATCTTTGTACTCTAGTGATTCAAGACCTTATAATAGTTTATTCGCCCTTCTCTGTACCTGTTCCAGTTCATTTATGTCATTTTTAAGGTGTGGTGCCTAGAACTGAACACAGTATTCTAAGTGTGGTCTCATCAATGCCTTTTAAAGATATACTATCACATTATCTTCCCTTGACTCCATTCCCCTTTTAATGCATGCCATTGTCCTGTTTGCTTTTGCTGCTGCACTTGAGCAGTGTGCACTATTACCCATTTTATCATCTATGATGACCCCTAAGTCCTTCTACACTTGGGGATTCCCTATAATAATTCCATTTAGCCTGTAGCTTGTTCATTTTTGTACCCATAATTAATTACTTTAAATTTCTCAATGTTAAACAGCATTTCCCACCTTTCCGACCCAAATTTCTAATTTAATTAAGACAACTTGGATGTAGCAGCGCTGTAAACTAATGTATGTTTTTGTAAAATTGAGAATAAAAATAAGGATTGGACTGATTGTACAATTAAAAACAATAATACATTTATTAATAGAGTGACCAAGTGCTGGTATGGCAAAAATGGGGGGGCGAAGATAAAATCAAATTGCAGAACTGTCCATTCCTATTGTGCCGAAGACAATATTTAGTGCAAATGCATAAAAAATGGATGGGGGTTACCGTCCACCTGTAGACACACCGGGGTGTAGCTTGTGCTCCCTGGGACTCAAGGCCCGAGTTGTTGATAGGGCCGAGTCACCGTCCAGAGTGGGGGAGACACCCGGAGATGGTACTCCCAAAAGATGGTGCTGGGGTCCTTTTTGGTGTTTTAGTGTCCACGGTAAGGTAAATCCAACGGGGTCCACGGCTGGTCTGGAATAGTTCAGAGATAAGGTATGGAACACCTGACGCGTTTCGCCGGCTCAGCGGCTTTATCAAAGGTGATGGGGTAGTGTGGCTGGAGGGTTTTTATACCAGACTATGACAGGAAGTGGGTATGGTCACATGGTACACAATAGAAATACATAATCGGTCCAATCAATAAAAAACGTAAATAAAAGGAATGTGGAGGAGGCAGAAAAAACATATAAGTATTTAGCATATATTGATAACTGGTTATTTGCGGTATACTGTTATAATAGCATGATTTTGTAACCAAATAAACAAAACTATTTTATCATTGGTGGTTAGTGGTCATGTGCTACTACATTAAAGTGGGTCATGATAGGTTGAAAGCGCGGCTTGTGTCACTATCATGGCTCTGTATTGGTCAGAGTGTGAAGGGCAAAAGAAAGGGCGGAAGTGAAACAACATTAAGGGCGGAAGTGTGGTGCACCTTCTTATATGGTTGCACCGAGTGTGTATGATATTGGCTGTGTTTGATACCGTGATTGGAATAGGGAACAACACACTGGTATATATATTACCATGGTTGTCAATATTCTGCGTATATGAAATGAAGTCGAGCGCGTCCGGTCATGTGACAGCCGGAGGCGCTGACGTGGGGGCGTCGCGCACCAATGTGCGAGTGGTTGGCGGCTCCATAGACTGGTTGGCAGTGAGTAACAGTCTGGTCTCCTGATTCAGGACCATAGTGCAGAGTGCACAGATACTTCCGGTCGGAGACGTTAGTGTGGGGGCGTCACGTATCACGTGAGCTGGTCACGCACTAGTGTGCGTGTGGTTGGCAGCGTCCCAAGAAGGGATAGAGGGGTTGACAAATGGATCACGATCCGGTCACGTGATTGGAATAAAGACCATAGTCACGTGATCGGAATCTCGTAGTTATGGTTACATAAATTGTTTACAGAGACATATAATAATGGCAATAGTGCGTGAATTAGATTTTTTAGGGAGAGTAAGAATTATCTTATTCATATATTGTATATAGTTGTATTTTATACAGGTGATAAAATGAATTTTGGAGGTGGAGTATCCTTACAACATGTAGCTAGATATAACAAATATTATATTTTATTATATTTCATAGATCAGGTTGCATAATCAAGAGAGGGGTGGGGGGGAGGCAGCATTTCCTCAAACTGTGGACATGTAGTCAGTCCATTCTATACAGGTACCATGGTAATATGGGGTATTTAAATAATTCTAAGGTAAAGGCATTATGGCACATATTTAGGTCCATCAGGTAGATCATTATGGGCATATATCCTTATTAGAAGGGGATAGAGGATGAATAACATATGGATCTTCCACAAGGTGGATAAATATGTATTATTGAATATACAAAAAATAAAAACATAAAGAGGTAAGAAAAAATAGAAGACATATGTACACAAAGTTACACTGATTCAACAATAAACACTACATAAAAAGATCAAGAGTAACAGTAGGCAATTAGCTCATCAAATATAAGCGTGCTTTTGTTTGGAAACTTTATATGAGATATATGGATCCGCTAGCCTTAATTAATACAGTCTTTGGGTAGGGAAAGGGACCTCAAGATATCGAGATGGTGTAACAGATATACATGTTTAGTAGGTGCCCATCCCTATATAGAGAAAACAGGGGAGTTGTAAATTCATCTAGATGGAATCAATGAGGTGGCCGTGGTGCACAACGACGGAAGCTCTGTGGTAGTATGAGGGTATACTTAGATCAGGATATTAAGCTCAATGGCTTCGTTTAAGCCTTCAGGATGGATTGATCCAAACTGGTGCATCCAAAAGACTTCTTGGCGGCATAGGTTTCTGTATCTATCGCCTCCTCTGGGGGTCGCATCGATATGTTCTATCCCCAGGATTTTTAGAGTCTGGGGATCTTTGTTATGGCAGATCAAAAAGTGCTTAGACACACTGTGAGTTATTAAGCCATTGATAACATTGCGTCTATGCTCCAAAAATCTTGTTCTGAGTTTACGAGTGGTCCTGCCTACATAAAAGATGTTGCAGCTGCAGGTCAGGACGTAAATAACATATTTTGTATCGCAGTTAATAAACTGTTTATAGTGTATAGTTTTTTTGTTGTTGGAATTGCATAGGTTTTTGTTTTTAGAATATATTCACAGGTTATACATCTGCTTCCATTACAGTTATAGCACCCTTTGGGTTTCTTGGGTAGCCAAGTATTGGTGGCATAGGTGGTTGGTTTATCTTCTTTCAAGAAGCTTGGGGCCAGAATTTGTTTAAGCGAGTTGCTTTTTTTGAAAATAAATATCGGTTCTTTGGGTAAAGATTTGGCTAGAAGGGGGTCTTGTTTTCAAATGGGGAAGTTCTTCCTTATAATACTCTTCACATCTGTGCTGGAACTATTAAACGAGGAGATAAATGCAACATCTCTGTTGGATATTTCTTTTTGTTTTTCAGTGTAGGCCAGGAGATCTTTTCTTTGGACACTTAGGACTTCTTTATAGGCTTTTTTTACCATATGTTGGGGGTATCCTCTTTGCAGGAACGCGGATGACATATCTTGTGCTTGTTCGATGAAATCTTTAGTGTTTGAACAATTTCGCCTGAGTCTAGTAAACTGGCTTTTCGGAATTGACCGTTTCCAAGGTAAGTAATGCTGACTCTTGAAGTGGAGATATGCGTTCTTTCCAACGTCTTTTATATGGTTTCTTGTGATTAGTTGATTGTTGATGATTTCCAGTGAAATATCTAAAAACGTGGTTTTGGTCGCATGCAATTGGTAAGTTATGGTGAGATTAAATTCATTATGGTTTAAGTGATCAACAAATAATTGCAGCTGCTAGTGACACAACCCAGGTCACAGCGCCACCTACCACCCCCTCCCCCCGTGGAGGTACCTTTTCTTTCTAATTTAATTAAGTAGCATTGTAGAGTTACCACATCCCCTCCTGAGTTAATTTCCTTACACAATTTCATGTCGTCCGCAAATATTGCATCTTTCTAACTATGTCCCTACCCAAAGCCGGCCTTATCCAATTTGATGCCCTAGGCAGAAAAAAATTGAGCACCCCCTAGCAGATGATTCCACCACCAAACGTTGAAACAATCGCTCCCCTGTGCGAACATACAGGGGAGCGTGTCATTCAGAATCAGGCCCACAATGTTTAGCCACCAGGGTGCCTTCAGTAAAAGACCGTGCAAATGTTTTTTAAGCAAATGTGCCCATAGCGTACTGATAGTGTGCTAATGGTGCCCTGATAGTACACTAATGGTGCCCTACTATTAAAATACCCCCACTCCCACTATGTACCTTGCTAAATCCTCCCTGTACCACTATGTACTTCACTAAGCCCCCTTGTCCCACTGTGTACCTCACTAAATCCCCTCTCCCCCACTGTGTACCTCACTAAATCCTCTCTCCCCCACTGTGTTCCTCACTAAGGGCCTTATTCTGGTTGGTGCGGTCCTTTCCGAATTCTTTCGGAGGGCGCTTTTTAGCCGTCTGCGCATGCGTAGACAACGCAATGCGCATGTGCCACGCATGGCCTCTGTACTCGTTCTCACTAATACCGTCCAGAAATGTGCACCGAATTGACTCGGGAAATATGGGCGTAATATGGGCGTCATTCGGACCTACACAAGGGCGTGGTTTCAAAGTGGGAAAAACTGGGCGTAAATCTGGGCGTACACGAGGGAGTGCACGAACTGTGGTAGGCGTGCATTCGGACAACACACCGACTGCAAACAAATCAACACGCATGAAATATGCGGTCTTCATAAGCAAGTTTCACTTTGCGGAGAGCACTTGTTCATTCGCTAGGCATTCGGTTCGCCCGCAATTAGTACGCCCGAACCTGAAGCACTCTCAGCTGAACACAATACAATCCACTCCTCTACTCATTAGTGTTTAATTACACTCTTTTCTTTTTTTTTTTTTAATAACATTTTATTGATTTTTCAAAGAAATGATTTTTATACATTAATAGACACAATATGCTTATAACAATGTTCAACAGTATTGATCATGCTAACCTTGGCCCTATTGGGACCTTTTAACAAAACATCATGATCTTTTATACAAAACATGAGGCCATATGGATGTATGAGGTTTTCCAACTGTGTCTGTGCAATTCGTGGTGTGTCTACAGATCTATTTTTACAGAAAGGGTAGTAGGGAGAAAGGAGGAAAGAAGGAGAAGAAGAGAGGGGGGGGGGGAACATGAAGTATTTGAGGACGTACCAGGTTAAGTAATGTAGACAGTACATATATGCAGTTCATATATACTATCTTCCAAGCATCTTACCATTTTACAGTTATATTTTAAACATTGTATAAGTTCGGGTGTATGGGGAGTTATGCTCTCGAAACTCATGAGTGTCTAACTTGAGCCAAAGGGACAAACTACACAGTAATATGTGAGCTGGACAGGGTTGACCAGTCTCGTATGTCAAAAGAGGTAATAATCTTATCTTTGAGTTCAGCACTGAGTGTGGATATATATGGGTTCCATTTGAGGTCAAAAGTATGTGAGGCATTTACTGCCCTTGTTAGCCAGGCTTTTCGATCATAATACAAGTGTTGAAGCATCATATTATGTAGCTGTAACATAGAAGGAGCAGTTTTCACCGTCCAATGCTTTAGGATAAGCTTTTTGGCTATCGTAAAGAACATTGTGAACATGTAAAACAGAGGTTTAGTTTTTGGAGAGCTAAACCATTCAGAAAAATCTAGACACAGGCTCGCAGTAGGAGATGGGGTCAATGTCAATGAGAAATTGGAGTTGATAAAAAGATATACCTTGTGCCAAAAACGTCTTATTTTTGGACAATCCCAGAAGCAGTGGAAGAAGTCTGCTCTCGATCTCCCACACCCGAGGCACGACGCGTCAATAGATGGATCAAAGCGAGCACGGACAGATGGAGGCATATACGCTCTGTGTATAGTTTTGATATGTACTTCTTGGAGATATACCGAGCCTAGTATTCTTTGTATTGTTGGGAATTAGTGTAGAAGAGTGTCTGTTGTTGTGATAGTGGGGATATCAGCTTTCCAAGATAGCAATAGAGTGTTTAGAAACGATTTGGAGGGCGGGGTTATCAGTATGTCATATATATGTTTCAATTTGCATGGTTTTGATATCCATTTCTGACATAGTCCCATAAGCTGCGATGAGGGCTGTGAGTGTTTGTATGTGTAAGGAGGAAACGTAATGTCTTGCCTGAAGGAACATGTAGAATTGAGAGTTAGGAAGGTCGTACTTTTCCTTTAGATTATTAAATGTTAATAATGTTCCTCCCGGGTCAAACATTTGGTTCGCCGCACATAGTCCCTTTGCTTTCCACTGGAGGAAAAAAAGAGTTTGAAAGAGACGGAGAGAAAGATGGGTTACCCCATAGAGATACATATGGAGATGTTGTATGGTCTGTCTTCATCTTCTTATGTATTTTGACCCAATTTAGGTATATATCATGAAACAGAGGGTGTGAGAGTATGTGTGGAGGTATGAGAGCCTTTTTGGTGTGAAGTAAGGCATTGAGTGAAAATGGACGAAAGATCTCTGACTCCAGGGTGATGTCCGTGTATATGTTTTTGTTTAGTATCCAATCTATAGCACACCTTGCCAAGATTGACATAGAATATAGGTTAAAGTTAGGGACATGGACACCCCCATTTATCTTATCCATTGTCAGTTTCAGAAATGAGATTTTTGTTTTTTTCCCTTGCCATATAAAGTGAGTGATCGCCTTCCTGAGTCTCCCCTCATCCGATGGGGAAAGACAGAAGGGCAATAGTTGCATTACATATAACAGTTTGGGGAAAATGATCGACTTTATAACCGCTATTCTGCCAAGTAGGGAGATCGGGAGGTCCTGCCAGCCCTGTAATTGAGTTATGATCTTGTTTATAGTGGTGGTAAAGTTTAATTCATAAAGTTTGTTGACATTATTGGGGATCTGTAGTCCTAAATATTTAAAGTGTGATCTATTTAGTTTGAAAGGGAGGGATAACAGAGGGGCTGGCATGGGAGAGTTTGAAGGTAGGATTGGGAGTAATTCAGATTTGGAGGGATTTATTTTATATCCTGAGGTAGAGCCAAATTCCTGAATAAGCCGAAGGATTTCTTTTATTGAGATTATGGGATTTGCTATAAATAGTAACATGTCGTCTGCAAAGAGGGAGACCTTAAGTTCGCATTGACCTATTGGAATCCCTTTGTATATGGGGGAGGAGCGGAGGGACATTGCAAGGGGTTCTAATGATATTGCAAATAGTAGGGGAGATAAGGGGCATCCCTGCCTCGTACCTCTCTCTATTTTGAAGGAATCAGAAAGCAGCCCGTTACATGAGACTTGGGAGTGAGGATTATGATAGATTGTCTGGAGTCATTTGATGAAAGCTGGGGGAAAGCCGAAACAGTGGAGTGTGTGGTATAGATGTGGCCATTCTACGAGATCAAAAGCTTTCTCAGCATCTAAGGAAAGGATGAGGTGATCTAGTGGGGGAGAAGGGGATTCTATCTGGGCTAGGGAGGCAATAATTTTACGTACATTAGTGTTAGAGTGGCGTCCTGAAATAAAACCGGTCTGGTCCGGGTGTATTATGGAGGGAAGGATTAATTTAAGGCGGTCTGCAATGATCTTGGTAAGGATTTTATAATCAAAATTTAGTAAAGATATTGGGCGATAGGAGCTTGGTTGTGAGAGGTCCCTACCGGGTTTAGGGAGGATTTTAATAATTGCAGAATTGAAGTGGTGTGGCGGGGTGTCTGAAGTAAGAATGGAGTTAAAAACATCAACAAGAATTGGGATTACTTGGGGGGCCATAGCTTTATAAAATGATCCACAATAGCCGTCTGGGCCTGGGGCTTTATTGGGTTTTAATTGTTTAATTACTGTCTCCACCTCTTTGGCGGTTATAGGGCAGGTAAGGAGGGAAGAGCAATTTGGTGAGATTACAGGAAAGCTTATAGTGTTCCATAGGGGGGATGGATGTGTTGTGTACTCGAGGGGACCAGTGAGAGACGTTGTTTGGGATTGGGGGTCAGAATTGGGCGAGGAGTAGAGATCTTTATAAAATGATTGCATCACTTGTGCTATTTCGATGTTAGATGTTGTCATAGTGTCTTGTGATGTGCGTAGCGGGTGTACAATTGCAGGTTTCCTTGTGCCTTTCAAAAAATTGGACAGCAGCCTGCCTGTTTTGTTACCAAATTTATGAAATTTGTAATTAACCGAAAATAGTTGTCTGTCTCCTGTTTCTGATATATAATTTTCCATGTGTGTTTTTGTCAGGATATAATGTTGTTTATTAGAAGTTGTAGGGTTTCTCTGAAATGTGGTGTACGCAGTGGTAAGGGCTGATTGTAGTGATAGGTATTGTTTGGTGTAGTTCCTATTGGCGGCAGCCGTGAAGGACAAAATAGATCCTCTCAACACTGCTTTCAGTGTCATCCAGAACAACGTGGGGTTTGATTGTCTATATTCCATGTTATTTTGGAAATAGTCTCGCATTGTCTCTTCCAGGTAGGATTTGAATTTTTTTGAGGACATGAATCTGGTAGGAAATCTCCATACACGGGTAGGAGGAGATTCCTGAGTCAGACATATGTCTAAGGAGACCAGTGCATGATCTGAGATAATAATGGGAGCTATATTTGAGTTTGATATGTGTGGGAATAGAGAGTGGGATACTAGAAGAAAATCTATTCGAGAAAAGGAACCATGTGCGGCGGATAAACAGGTGTATTCTCTGCTTGTAGGGTATAGTGCCCTCCAAACATCTACCACCTGTAGGGACTGAATTATTAAATTTAAACCAATTTTTGGCAAGTGCGGGGGTGATCTTCTGGTGTTAGACCTATCTAGGGACTGTGAAGAAACCATATTAAAATCTCCTCCAATGATACGATTAGTGTCTGTATATGGTGTAAGGAGGGTTATGATAGAACGATAGAAGGCTTTTGAATAGGGCGGGGGTGCGTATATGTTGGCCAAGGTATATGTTTTACCTTGGTGTTTCACCTGTGCAACTGCGTATCTTCCGTGCTCATCTGTGTCCGTGTGCGTCACCTCCAGTGCGAGAGATCCCCGAGCCAAAGTGACGACTCCACGTGCCCTGGATGTGAAAGAGGAAGAGGTTATAACACACCATCCCATCATTTGCAATTTCAATACCTCAGATGGAAGAAGATGCGTTTCTTGCAGGAAGGCAATTTCTGTGTGGGTTTTGTTTAAATACACCATTAGTCTTCGGCGTTTAATAGGCGAATTTATGCCACCTACATTCCAGGTGGAGATTTTAATAGTGGGATTCACGGTGTGTACCAGTGGAACAGGTGAGCAATTTGCTTCGAGAGACAGCTCCCCATGATGGTCCTGCTGGGAGCAAGAATACTCTGATCGTGATATTTTATATGGGATAAGTCTAGGAACATATCACCTATCTGGACATTCTCGGGTACTTGATAAAAATGAGGGTTGGATGAAGATTGGGGGGTGAAAGAAGAAGAACTAGGGGGGGATAACAGCATTAGAAATAGACCACAGGCAAAAGAGCCTGGGACTTGACTTCCTATAAGGTAGGGCATATAAATTTGTATCTAGTACAATAAGAAATTACCGGTGATTTAGAGGTCCTCACCAACCCTGGACCGCCTTAAATCTATAAGTGTGATAATTTTTTACACACACATTTCCTATATAAATTTTAAATTACACAAGTGTATAACATAACTTTGATAAGGGGGGGGTTGGGATAGACAGACAAAGGGGGGGGAGCATATTTGACTATAAAGACCTTGCATCTGTAGAGGAGGTGGGGGGGGAGGGGGGAGGGGTAGGGGTGGACAGACAAGGGGAGCACATTTTATTAAATAACCTTATAACTGTACATGTACATAATATTTCGAACTTCTCAACATGCTGGGGCGTAGCTTGGATAGTTCAGTATTGACGTCAGCTGAGCCCAGTGTGTAGCTTCCATATCCACCCGTTATATTCCGGCGGGACTAAACTTGATACAGGAGAAGCATTTATTTCCAGTAACTAGTGTCCGGTCGAGTCTTTTTAAAGCAGCTGGGGTGGGGGGGGGGGGGGGGAGGGAGTGAGATTTTGTGTTGCTGGCATTGGGACAAATTATAAAATGCTGATGAGTCCCGATTGCTGGAGAGATATTTGGAGAGAAGGCTGTGAATCAAGTTCAGATCAGGTATCAGAGATGTCATCATTGGCTGACCTGGAGAGTTCCTTAAGATAGGCTGAAGCGTCGGCAGGGTCATTAAAATCTTTGAATGCGGTGCCATCGTATATGCGTAGTTTTGCGGGGTAAAGGAGACCAAATTTTCTGCCTTCAGAGGCCAGGGCTGAGCAAATAGGAGAAAATGTTTTCCGAATTTTCGACAGTTCAGCTGAAAAATCTTGGAAGATGTGTAATTTATTGCCTTCCCAGGTGAGGTTTTTCACTTTTCTGGACGCAGACCAGATCTCTACCTTATGTAGATAGTTAAGACACTTGAAAAGTGTGACTCTTGGATGTGGTCTGTTAGGGGTCGGTGGCGGGCCTACCCTGTGCACCCTCTCTATAACCATGTCCTGGCAAGCAGCTGTAATGCCTAGGAGTGAGGGGAGAGTGTTGCTGACAAATTGGGTCAAAGCAGGGCCCTTCACAGATTCGGGTAGCCCGACCAATCTAATATTACATCTGCGTGACCTGTTTTCAAGTTCGTCCACTTTGTTCCATAACTGGTTGTTCTCTCTAGTGAGTCTGATCACATCTACCTGGGTTTTGGCAATATCATGTGAGGTGATTCCTAGCTGGTTTTCTACCACATTCACTCTCTGTGATAGCTTCTGGATCTGGGAAGTGATGTCTTCGACAGCCCTTGTTAGAAGTGGGGACATGGTGGCGTTAATTGCCTCCACGACTTCACGATAGGTCACCGGAGTTTCTAAACCCCTCTGTGCCAGTCCCCCCATAGAAGTACCTTCTGCCGCTGCCTTCTTACATGCAGGGAGTGCAGGAGATTCAGCGTCTCCGGGCGCCATGTTTTCTGCCCTGCGGCGCCTGTCTGTTCTTTGCTGCTGGGGCGTCTGCTGCGTCTGCTGGGATGCTGGGGAGCGCTCCATGTCGGGTAGCGGGTCGTGCTCAGGGAGTGCTGATGAAGCCTTTGTGTGCTTTTAGAGACTCCAGGAGTCTTGTAACGGCGGCGTTAGGGTTTAGTGAGAGCGGAGCTCAGCACATGAGCTCCGTCGCCTGCAAACCCGGAAGCGGAAGTCCAATTACACTCTTTTCACAGGTTTAATTGGAACCACTAAGACAGGTAAAGGGGCAACAATGAATGAATAGCACTTCACATGATGTAAGGGTTAATCTAAAGTGGTAGTAATGTGTTTAAGTATCAATTAGGAATTAATTAATTACAATTACAAACAATCCCTTTTTTATGAGGTTGCCTAATTGCATAAGTGTGTCATGTGGCAGATGTATGCGTTCCGATTACAGTAGTCAGTTTTGCGAAAATACACCGCATCAGTGCGTACGTGCAGCTTCCCGTCCGTTCGGACGCTGTAAGACCGTGCAGAATCTTTGTGTTCCCACCGCACACGTACGGTTTGGATGTTGTCCGAAAACACACCCTCTTCTTAGAGAGTGAGTCCGACCGAATGCGGACGACCTGTGGGTGTTTATTCTTACAATGTCCGCACAGCGTGGCGTTCGGTCCGAAAGAATTCGGAATGGACCGCACCAACCGGAATAACCTCCTAAATCCCCCCTCCCCCACTGTGTACCTCACTAACCCCCCTACCCCACTGTGTACCTGAGTAAGTCCCCCTGCCCCACTGTGTACCTCAGTAAGTCCCCCTGCCCCACTTTGTACCTCACTAACCCCCCTACCCCACTGTGTACCTCAGTAAGTCCCCCTGCCCCACTGTGTACTTCCCTAAATCCCCTCTCCCCCACTGTGTTCCTCACTAAGTCCCCCCTCCCCCACTTTGTACCTCACTAACCCCCCTACCCCACTGTGTACCTCAGTAAGTCCCCCTGTCCCACTGTGTACTTCACTAAATCCCCCCTCCCCCACTGGTACCTTGCTAAACCCCCTCTCCCACTAGTACCTCGCTAACCTTTCCCTAACTGTCTACCTCAGTAAGTCAAAGCAGGCTCTCCTCGGTGGCATTGTGCCCCTGCAGGCTCTCCCAGTCTGCGGCGCTGTGCTCTTTTCAAAGAACCACACTGTGCCCCGGCAGGTTCTTTTCACCAGCGGTCGCTGAGCCCCAGCATGCTTTCCTTGTAGGCGCTAGGCTGTAAGCGCTAACTGTCCTGCAGGTCAGGTGGGCGGAGGCATTTTTTTTAGGTGCAGCTGCGGCCACAGATGCTAAGGAAACCGCAGCACCGATCACCCGCTGGCAGGCGTTCTCATGATGGCCGGGGTGGGCAATGATAATTTCAGTGGCGGAGACCCCTTGCTTCCTCTACAATGTAGCTGTCTTTGCCATCTATCCTAAACTCATTTGTTGGTCTATAGTTTCTATTTCCTCCTCCCAACTGCCTAGTTTAAAATTTCCTCCACCATTCCACCCCCAAGCACCGCTGCCCCCTCCTTGTTCAGGTGCAATCTGTCATGGCACAAGAGATAGCGCCTGACCGAGAAGTATACAGTTTTCTGGGCTAGCTCGGTCAATATATCTGTGATTATTACGTTAGATATCCACTCCCTGAGTTTATTGCCTAGAATAGATCCCTAAAACCTCTTTTGAGGACATCCCATCTACCATTGACTATGTCATTGGTGCAAACATGCACCAAGACCGCTGGTTTCTCCCCAGACCCAATAATCTGTCCACCCGATCCGTGATATGTGAAACCTGAGCACCCAGAAAACAGACTGTACACCTATCATGGTCCCAATAACAGATTGCCCTATTCACTGTCCTAATAATTGAACCCCCTACCATCACAATCTGTCTTGGGCCCTTCCTCTCTGAATTACCTTCCCTGCCAGAGGGGGAATTCCTCTGGTTGCTAGAGGAACCCCTCCCTGCCAGCTCCCCCAACACCTCGCTCCCAACCATAGTTCCCTCATTCTTTTGGGTGCATCTACTAGGGTTTGGTAGCTCAGAGCTTGCCTTCCGCTTCCTAAATCATCTATTGCCCCTAGACCCTCTGTTACGCAGCTACCAATCCTCTCTTCCTTACTTGACTCAACCTTTGACCCCCCAAGGGCCCCCTGTTCCTCTCCTGCTGTGATGGTAAGTTGCAAACTCTGCTCAAGGTTAGATATCTCCCTAAGTGTTACAATGTGTTGCTTAAAATCCCTGACCTGGGCTTCCAGATCAATCACCCGTTTGCATCTGGCAAAGACATATTCATCTTTGAAGGCAATGTCCATGAGCGCATACATCCAACAATATACACACTGGAGGAGATTATCAACCTTTTTCCTCATTTTACCTAGTAGGACTATTACTAAATCACACCACTCTGTATTAAGTAACAGTACAATAGTGTTACAAAACAAGAATATACGTATTCGTCCTGTGATCGGTCTGACCCTCCACACATTGTTCGTCCACTCCCTCTGTACTCCTGGTTCACTTGGTGGCAGTGGCGTAAATTTGCCCCAGTCGCATCATTTCCTGAGCCTCAGGATGAGAAATGATGCACAGATAACTGTTGCTAAATATATTTTTGTTCTATGAGATCTGGCTTTATTAGTCCTGTCCAAGTGCACTTATTAATTTATGCACTTATTAATTTATAATGTAAAAAGGGGGACTCTGCTGCTGTAATATGTAAAAAGGGAAACTCTGCTGCCATAATTTGAACACTGGAGACAACTGTGCTGCATATTATAAATTGGTATTATTTTATGACCACGCCCCTTTCCCATGAAGCCACTCCCCTATATTTTTGGCTTGAGTACCCACCAGCAAAAACATAAATCGGTACCTATGCTGCCCACCCAACTCCCGCTAGCCAGGAGAGCCAGAGCGTCCAGACAAGTAAGCGGTGCCAGTTCCTCTGCGCAATTTAATGTTCTCTGACAAATAATTATCCATAGCATTAAATGACTATTCCTTCACACACAAACACTTTACAAGAAAACTAAACATTACAGTAATTCATCCACATTATAGAGGTCGGCAATACACCTCACATTACAGCAATTCTCACACATAATAGAAATACCCCAACCCCTTTTCTTTAGTTAAACCCATTTTATAGCAATAACATGCATGTATGCCACTTTTTATTACAGTGTCCATTGCCAGAGCCCAGATATTTCTCCTTGCCCAGATTGTGTTTGGCAGCTCTAAATAATTCATATCATGCTGGCTAGCTGCTGGATTCTCTCTACTTTCTCTTCTTGTCTGCAATCTCCTTTCCACAATGCAAGTATACTAAAACACTGTTGAATACACCTGTATTGTAGAAATAATTATCAGACTGTCCCTTGATCCCAGCAAGCCACCTCATAGGCAGGGAAGGGAGAAAATCCAGAGTGGAACCTCAGCAGACATCCCACCCCAGCAGGATGAGGCCCAAATTAAGGCCCCCCATACACTTGCCACTTTACATGCAATTTGGGCTGTTTTCCAGCGATTGCGACGATCACTAGCTGGAAAAGAGCCCAAATTGCAGGTGAATGATGGTGGTCTGTTGTGGTGTGCAGTCCCGTGTGCATTGCATCGGAGCCGCCGATGGAGAAGCAGTCTTTAGAATTACTTCCGAGCTTGGCAGGCTTGGTTGCGATATATTGCATGGGAAGGTCCTGGGCAGCTCAGTGGGGCATTGCGTGTAACTTCTCTGATGGTACAAGTTGCTGTAATGCACGGGGACCTTTAGGCACATATTAAACTTTCAGCAATCACTCCCTCTGCATTTCACCTAGCTATCTGATAATCTGACTATTGCCATTAAGTAATCTATTGACACTGGCTTGGGGATTATATTACCTATGGACACTGAGCTAGAATATTTTTTTATCCGAGGTTGGGGGACATGTTTCAAATTGAATTGAGTCATCTCGTATCAGTATCTGGTAGAAAGTGTTAGCGGGATTCCACATTCTCTGAAATACTCTGCACTGTATAATCTGGTACAAGGATACAGTGGGTGAAATGTAATAGGAATGTCACACTCAGCCGCGGCGGTGCGCGGCGGGCTTACTACTCACCCGTTCGCGCCCGCCGTCGGCTAGCGTGTAGTGGTCTCCAGTTCAGTGGCAGCAGGCAGCGGCAGTCTGGTGGGCAGCAGGCAGCGTGGGACGCCGGCAAGTGTAGCGGTATGTGCTGTAAGGGCGCCGGGAGGCCGGCGCCGCCATCTTGGTTAAGGGCAAATAGCAGATTGGTCCTTGTCTGAGGTTTCCGCCCATACTGACCTGACAGCCAATGGCAGCCGCCCTCTAGGGATATAGGGGATCTGCCTAGGCCTGTTCAGTGTCAGTACAAAGAGTCTCCAGAGGCGTTCACAGCTCCCAGCTGACTTCGGCTCTCTGACTCACCTCTCCTGACTTGGTGCCTTGCTTCAGTGCTCTGTGTTGGACTCGATTCAGCTTAACCCCAGCCAGTTCTCTCCACAGTCTGGTCTCTGCCTGCATCCCTGAGCTTCCTGGCCTAAGCCCTTCAAGCCGTCTGCTTCCAAGCAACTTCCCATTCTTTTGTCATCATCCAGCTTCTTTCAGTCTTTAAGGATCCCTCATTACCATCAAGTACATTCTCTTTCCGGATTTCTTCATTTCTCAAGACCCCAGCCTGCTGTCCGCAGTATGTGAACTGTTATTGTTTCTATGAAATTTTTCTTCTTTCAAAGTGCCGTGCTGGCTCAAGTCTTATTACCACTAACTGCCACTTTAAGAAAGTATTCAAGTGTGTATTATTTCATTTATGAATTCTATTATTAAACCTGCACGATTTAATCCTTCCTCCTCTGGTCCGTCTCCGGTTGCTACACACCACACGACTTCATCCAGCCCTTCAGTTGTGACAGTTTGTACTGACCCGATGGAGTCGGGTGAAGAACAGGCTTCCATGGCGGACGCACTTCACAGCATCATGGCTCGTCTGGAGCAAGTGGAGGCTACCCAACGTCAAGTGGCTCAATTCCTTCAGGTCTTGGCTCCGCCCCAGATGGCTCCCTCAGTTTCTGTGGCTTCAGCTCCAGAGGTTCCAGTCCCTGTTTCTACACCTGGACCAATAGTTCCTCATCACATGCAATTACCAACCCCCAGCAAATATGATGGTTCTCCGAAAGGATGCCGTGGGTTTCTGAACCAATGCGATGTGCATTTCACCTTACAGTCTTCTCACTTTCCTACTTCCAAGGCAAAGGTGGCTTATATTGTGTCTCTCCTGGCAGGGTCGGCTTTGGACTGGGTGTCCCCTCTCTGGGAACGTGCTGATCCCCTGCTCAATGACTATGAAGCTTTTATTACCTCTTTCCGTCGCATCTTTGATGAACCTGGCAGAGTGTCGTCTGCCGCTACTGAGATCCTGAGGATTCGCCAGGGTAGTCGTTCAGTGGGACAATATGCTGTGCAGTTCCAGACTCTGGCTTCGGAATTAAAGTGGAACGAAGAGGCTCTCATCTCCGCCTTCTGGAATGGGCTGGCAGGTCGTATCAAGGACGAATTAACTACCCATGACTCTCCTGCTACTTTGGCTGAACTCATCTCCTTGTGCAACAAAGTAGATCTACGGATGCAGGAGCGTCAACTAGAGAGAAATCGCTCCGATCGTCTCCGCCCTCGTCTCACCACCAACGCTGTTCCTGTTCCTAGATCTGGGCCTTCCACAACCACACCACCAGACGAACCCATGCAGATCAACCGCTCTCGGCTTTCCGTGGAGGAAAAGTCCCGTAGACGTCGTGAGAATCTATGCATGTACTGCGGTTCTTCCGCTCATCTGTTGGCTTCCTGTCCACTGCGTCCGGGAAACGACCGCTCCTAACCTCCCCGAGGGAGGTCAGGTTAGGAGTCCTGCTTTCATCTCCCTCTTCAACTGTGCCCACCATTCCTGTTACCCTTGTGTGCCCTCAGGGAAAAATCAAGATCCAGGCTCTACTAGATTCCGGAGCAGCCGGGAACTTCCTTTCTTCTTCTTTCGTCCAGCAACATTCCTTGACGGTGCAACCTTTGGCCCATCCGTTGGCCCTCACTGCAGTAGATGGGAGTCGCATCAGCAGTGGGCAAATCACCCTTCAAACCGATCCAGTGACAGTTCTCATCGGTGCCTTACATCAAGAGACTCTTGAATTTTTTGTCCTTCCTCAATCCTCACACCAGGTAGTCCTGGGCCTACCATGGCTTACTAAGCACAACCCTCACATTGATTGGACCAGTATGGAGATCACAGCCTGGGGTACGAACTGCCTAACTACTTGCATGCCTCGTGTCATTCCACTCCATCAAACTAATCCTCAAGAAGTAGGAGGTCCCAGTCTTTTGTCTTCATCAGCTCCACCCTTGTCGTTACCCACACCATATCTTTCTTTTTCTGACGTCTTCAGCAAGGGAGGTGCCGATACCCTGCCGCCTCATCGTTCCTGGGACTGTCCGATAGAGTTGATACCTGGGAAGTTCCCACCGCGGGGCCGCATCTACCCCTTGTCTCTGCCGGAGACCAAAGTCATGTCTGACTACATTCGAGAAAACTTGGATAAGGGGTTCATTCGCCCGTCCACTTCACCAGCCGGAGCGGGGTTTTTCTTTGTGAAAAAAAAAGATGGAACCCTCCGGCCGTGTATCGATTACAGGGGCCTGAACGATATCACGATCAAGAACCGCTATCCTTTACCTCTTATCACCGAATTATTCGACAAAATCCGAGGGGCTTCCATCTTTACTAAACTGGATTTAAGAGGGGCGTATAACTTGATCCGTATCCGATCTGGAGATGAGTGGAAGACGGCTTTCAACACCCGAGATGGCCACTACGAATACCTGGTGATGCCATTTGGTCTTTGCAACGCTCCAGCCGTCTTCCAACAATTTGTAAATGACATATTTCGAGATTTACTATATCATTCCATCGTGGTGTATCTCGATGACATCCTCATCTTCTCGTCTAACCTCCATCTCCATCGGCAAACAGTAGCTGAGGTCTTGCGGCGCCTTAGCCAAAATAAATTATTCTGCAAGCTAGACAAGTGCGTCTTTGAGGTCACTTCCATTCCATTCCTTGGCCACATCCTCTCCAGCACTGGGATAGAGATGGATCCAGAAAAAGTAAGAGCCATCTTAGACTGGACAGCGCCCACAACGCTCAAAGGCATCCAGAGGTTCCTGGGCTTTTCAAATTACTATCGTCGTTTCATCCGGAACTTCTCCACCCTTGCTGCACCTCTTACAGCTCTAACCCGCAAGGGTTCTGATCCGAGTCAGTGGTCACCTGAGGCCTCCCAAGCCTTCCAACAACTAAAGGATGCTTTTGTCTCCGCCCCAATCCTTCTTCAGCCAAACCTCGACAAACCCTTTATTCTTGAGGTGGACGCATCCTCAGAGGGGGTGGGGGCAATCTTGTCGCAGAGAGGGGAGGACCAGGTGCTTCATCCCTGTGCCTTCTTCTCCAAGAAGTTTCTTCCAGCAGAAAAGAATTACCCCATTGGAGAGCAGGAGTTACTGGCAGTCAAATCTGCGTTGGAGGAGTGGCGGTACCTCCTGGATGGGGCACGACATAAAATTACTGTGTACTCCGATCATAAGACTCTCTCATTCCTCAAGCACGCCCAATGTCTTACAGCTCGTCAAGCCCGCTGGGCCATGTTCTTCGAACGCTTCGATTTCCAAATCAGATTCAGACCCGGGACGATGAATGCCAAGGCCGATGCTCTTTCACGCTCTTTTGAAACTTCAGCTGATCTTGACACTCCTCCTCGACCCATCCTCGATCCTCTGGTCTTTGCTCAAGTAACAGTCCAGCCTTCACCTCCACCAGGCAAGACCTTCGTTCCCCTCAGTCTCCGAAAGAGAGTGCTGTCCTGGGCACACGCTTCCCGTTTCGCAGGGCATACCGGGGCACAGAAGACCTTAATGTTCCTGTTGCGTTCATACTGGTGGCCTACCATTCGTCGTGATGTAACCACCTTTGTCGCCTCCTGTGTAAAGTGCGCTCAGCATAAGTCCTCCAGAACGTCTCCTGTCGGTCCTCTTCTACCTCTAGCCATACCAACAGAACCATGGTCCCACCTGTCTATGGACTTTATCTGCGAACTTCCTCCCTCCAAAGGGCACACAGTAATTTGGGTGGTGGTTGACCGGTTTTCAAAGATGGTGCACTTCTTCCCATTGAAAGGCCTTCCATCTGCTCCAGTGTTGGCTCAGCTCTTCATTTCCACCATCTTCAAACTCCATGGGTTGCCCAAAGAAATTATATCTGACCGTGGCGTGCAGTTCGTCGCAAAGTTTTGGAGGGCCCTATGTTCCGCTGTACAAGTCAAGCTCAAGTTCTCCACTGCTTTCCACCCACAAACCAACGGGCAGACAGAACGTGTCAACCAGGACTTGGAAGCCTTCATTCGTTTATTCATCTCTTCCTCTCAAGACGACTGGGTAGACCTTCTGCCTTGGGCGGAGTTTGCGCACAACAATTCCTATCATTCATCCTCCGGCACCACTCCCTTTTTTACTGTCTTTGGCAAACATCCCCGATCTCCAGAGTTTTCAGATCTATCATTGCCCGATGTCCCTGCAGCTGCTTCTTCCCTACAACGGTTTGCAAAGATCTGGTCAGACGTCCATACCACTCTCCTCAAAGCATCCGCTCGATATAAAAGGATGGCAGACAGGAAAAGAAGAGCGGCTCCTAAGTTGAAGGTTGGAGATCGAGTATGGCTGTCTACCCGCCATATACGCCTTCGGTTACCATCCATGAAGCTGGCTCCTCGGTTCATCGGGCCGTACCCAATCACTCAGGTAATTAATCCGGTGGCCTACAGACTACAGCTCCCTTCTTCCTTAAAGATATCAAACTCTTTTCACGTGTCTCTTTTGAAACCTTTACGACTGAACTTATATCAGAAAAAGGTGCCTAAACCGCCCAAGATTGGCTCAGAGAGAGAGACAGAGTTCGAGGTGAAGCGCATTATCGACTCACGTTGCCGCAATACCCATCTTCAGTATCTGGTAGAGTGGCTTGGATTCGGTCCTGAAGAGAATTCCTGGGTTGATGCTGCAGATCTCCATGCTCCCCGTCTGGTGAGACAATTCTTTCAAAGGAATCCACACAAGGTGCGTAGGTGCCCTGGGGTCACCCAGAAAGGGGGGGGTACTGTCACACTCAGCCGCGGCGGTGCGCGGCGGGCTTACTACTCACCCGTTCGCGCCCGCCGTCGGCTAGCGTGTAGTGGTCTCCAGTTCAGTGGCAGCAGGCAGCGGCAGTCTGGTGGGCAGCAGGCAGCGTGGGACGCCGGCAAGTGTAGCGGTATGTGCTGTAAGGGCGCCGGGAGGCCGGCGCCGCCATCTTGGTTAAGGGCAAATAGCAGATTGGTCCTTGTCTGAGGTTTCCGCCCATACTGACCTGACAGCCAATGGCAGCCGCCCTCTAGGGATATAGGGGATCTGCCTAGGCCTGTTCAGTGTCAGTACAAAGAGTCTCCAGAGGCGTTCACAGCTCCCAGCTGACTTCGGCTCTCTGACTCACCTCTCCTGACTTGGTGCCTTGCTTCAGTGCTCTGTGTTGGACTCGATTCAGCTTAACCCCAGCCAGTTCTCTCCACAGTCTGGTCTCTGCCTGCATCCCTGAGCTTCCTGGCCTAAGCCCTTCAAGCCGTCTGCTTCCAAGCAACTTCCCATTCTTTTGTCATCATCCAGCTTCTTTCAGTCTTCAAGGATCCCTCATTACCATCAAGTACATTCTCTTTCCGGATTTCTTCATTTCTCAAGACCCCAGCCTGCTGTCCGCAGTATGTGAACTGTTATTGTTTCTATGAACTTTTTCTTCTTTCAAAGTGCCGTGCTGGCTCAAGTCTTATTACCACTAACTGCCACTTTAAGAAAGTATTCAAGTGTGTATTATTTCATTTATGAATTCTATTATTAAACCTGCACGATTTAATCCTTCCTCCTCTGGTCCGTCTCCGGTTGCTACACACCACACGACTTCATCCAGCCCTTCAGTTGTGACAAGGAAGAGAGATTCAGAAAGCGAGAGATTTGGTAAGAAATCTCAATTTTTTTTTAAAGCGGCAAACCAGTTTGATTTTGAAATGTAAACGATTGCTGCTTTAAAAAAACTGGAGATTTCTTACCAAATCTCTCGCTTTCTGAATCTCTCATCCTATTAAATCTCACCCAGTGTGTTTGAGCAATGTGTTCAGAGGTTTAATTAACAGAGGGGGTGTTTTAATGGAGACAGGATCACAATTGTAGACAGACAACTTTCATGTCGTGTGAAAAGTGTATCCAGAGAGAAATTAAAAACTCAGATGTATAAAGGAGAAGGAGGTTTGATTTGTGAAGAAAAGAGAAATGGGATTTAAACTCTGTCTGTATCTCTGTATCCTTTAAATGACATCTTTAGAATGCTGCCTTCACAATGGTAGGCCAAGGAATGATTGCAGAGTTTGAGATTCATTCTATTAAATACTGTACACTGTATCTTCTGGTAAAGAGGAGGGTGTGGTGGGTCAGTATGTGCAACAGTCTAACAGAAGAGGTGTTGCAATGTAGACATTATCACAATTGCAGACAACTTTTTTTGCAGCGTAAAATTGGAGCCAAATAGAAATATATAGAGAAAACGATATTGTTTTAACCTTGGTGTGTTCAGGGATAGTGCAAAACTGTATTATCAGACTTAGGGAACCCACTGTGCACAGCAGGAGCCACATACATCAAACCACCCCAAAGACATCTTAAGATACTTTACACTTTTTCCCTTTACTCTCGTCGCTTAAAGAAGATACAGCTTTATATGTTCAGCCAGAAGGTGAATTTTGGCCCTCTCATCCCTCCTTCTCTGCCCATGCACTGGAAGCAAGGGTATATAGGTCATTGGTTCAACCAAATTTAGGTCAACATGCATTGGGTCAACCCATAGGTTATTCTATTTTGATATAAAAAATAAGCCTGTGCCCACCACCCTGGGGTACCAGGAACAGCTTCAGGCTGGGGCTATCCTGGAGAGTGGGGGGGTCCTTTACTGAAGGGGGGGGGGGGGGGGGGCTGGTCAGCCCGGGCTAACCAGTCAGGGGGTTAATGCTTTGGCCAGGAGAACTTTTTATAAAAAGTGTCCCCCGGCTGTGGTATTACACTGCTGGCTGTTTGGACCCGGTGATGGTTGTTAAAATACAGGGGACCCCTATTCATTTTGTCCCCTGTATTTTGGGAACCAGGACCAGCCCATGAGCGTGGTGCTGGTTTTAGAAAACCTGGGGAACCCCGCTTTTTTGTCCTCCTGGATTTCTAACACCAGGACTGGTTAAATGAGCCTGGGGCTGGTTATAGTCTTGAGGGGGGACCCCCATGCCATTTTTTCTATTTTTTTTTTACACAGGGCAGCATTGCATGGATCTGCGATGCTGATGCTTCCTATGTATTTGGTAGCCAAATACGAATAGATATGAATACGAATGTATATGAATGGCTACGACATTGAAAAATACAAATTATGAAAAAACAACAGATTAGTAAATTGTTTTCCAGTATTCTCCATTCCTAATTTCAGGTCATATATGACCGATCCTGTTCATGCCGTTCGTACAACGATCACTGTATATGGCCATCTTAATACATTTCCGCCTCTTAGCTGTGTCTTTTCTTGGCTTATCTACCATTTTCACTGGTATAATTGATTTGGGAGTTTGAGAGCACTCCTTCATTATGTGCTACATAGATTGCAGATAATGAACAGTAGCAATCCAACCACAATGCTGCAGTTCTTTAGTTCCTTTACTATACTACGTAATACGTTATTACTTTATTACCTTACACTGTTGAGAAATTGTAAATTAATCATGAAGATGATTACTTCTACACTATAGATACTCTGTGGAGGTTTTGTACTAATTAAATAATATGAGGATACTATAAGCATTATGGCCCTTATTCAGATCTGATCGCAGTACAAATTTGTTCTCAAAATGGGCAAAACCATGTGCACTCGAACACCACAAATAGTGTACCATGTCCCATCTTATGGCTTACTGTGCTTCAGGCATGGAGCCTCGCTCCACGAAAAACTCATGTTGACCTTTTTCCATGTCAAACTTTTGTTTGTGTCAAACTTTTGACCTTGTCGGCCTAACGCATGTCTACCTTTTTTCATGAGTCAACCTTCTGCCTGTTGACCAATACTAATCATTATAAAATTTGTAGGTACCATTGAAATGAATGCGGCCTTATGGGTGTATTCTATAGGTGGTGTATGCATTCGTATCTTTAGAACTCCTAAACAATATGAACATTAAAATGATAAATCATACTGATGTATGTTGTATGTTTGTAAATTTGCTGATGCGAGAAATACATATGTATTTCACATCAAATGGGTAGAAATATGACCATGCACCCTCCCCTACCCCGGTATTTTCCAAAATTTCACATCACATTCATATCCTGCTTTGGAGCCAAATTGCAGTGTATCTTAGTTCATTTAAATGACTTACTTTGGTCATAAATTTCAGATCAGAAACAAATGCAATGATTTGCAAGCACTATAAAATAGCAGTGATACAGTAGCATTTTGGTATGCTCATTAAACAAATCATGTTTCCACATTTCATTTAAGTCTAAAAGTGCAGCAATGAAGCTTAATTCCTTTTATCTTGCTCAGATATGAAGAGACCTGGAGAAACAGACTTGCAAAGACAGTAAGTTATCAGCTCTAAGACCTGACTCACTGCAGTCAGGCAAAGTAATAAGTATCAGATATTCAGTTTTTGTCTCTTATACTGTATGAGTTTAATTTCACTTTTAATACCAAATTGTGTCTGAAACTTTCCTTTGTCCTTCATTTCACAGGTAATGTATCAGAACATATGGTTAGTTTGACACTATGAAAAGTTATTTAGTATGAACATAACAGATCAGCAAAAGATTAATTCAAATTTGTCATTTGACAGATTATACCAACATAATCAAGTCCTTAAGCAATGGGACATCACAGCCTGAATTCTGATAAAATGTATAATATAAATTCATCTAAGTACTTTTTCAGCCTGTCACACAAATCAAGCTTTGCGATGTAACAGACTATTTCTAAATTGCAGTTATATAATCTTTTACATCAGCTTTTGAGTGATTGCTCCTATTGATATTTGAGTTGGGAGGCTCAATTAATTCCTTCCTTTGTGTTCAATCACAAAGATGCAAGTTGCGAATAATCATAAATGTTAAAATGTGGTTGGGGAGAAAAGGTAGTCGGAGTAGATACTTCTTTCATTGGTCTAACCTGGGAAATAAAGGGGATGACTGATACTTGGTACCAGCAGTCTCTCTCTCTAGCTCAGAATACGCTGAAATGGGGGGGGGGGGGGGTTTCATTCAGTATCCCGATGGTCAGGATGATGGCGTTCACTACATCAATGCTGACATCTTGACTGATCCTGACATCAGTTAGGGTTAGGCACTAGCTGGGAGGGTAAGGTCAGGCTGTCCGAGGGCATAAGCAAACGCAGGGATGGTTTCTGGTTGCCTGGAAACCAGCTCCTCTTGGCAAGTGCCTTAATTTATGACAACAATAGTACTGGTATATAATATGATTAGTAGAGCTGCCACCACACCATGCAGTGTAAGGGACAGAGCAGAGCTGCTGCATATGCCTAGTGTACCAGCTTCTACTACCACATTTACTGTTTGTGTGGATCTGAGACCTCAATCATCACAAAGGACCAGAGAGTAGCTGCCAGAAGGAAGAGACAGGAGCCTTACCATGAAGTGTGAGATCCTAGAAAGTGCATTACTGTTTGCAGTACCACCAAGAAGGGAGGGGGGAGGGGTGTTCGGGGTACTGTTTACCTGGGTCAGGGCATGTCAGGAGTGCTTGGGTTGGAGGCAATTTTTTTGTCATTTTTTTCTTTATTATTTCTCTGCGGGTGGGTGTGCCAATAGGTATTGGGTTGGGCCAGGAGGGTGGGGGAAGTTTAGGGGATCAGCTAGCGTGTCCGTGACATGTATATAATCACTCGTGATGGACACAGATTTCCACCGCTGCAGAGCTGCAGATGTTCTTGTGAGATGATGATGTCATTATCTTGCGAGTTTTTAACTGCAGGTAGCTCTGGCCAGGATGGATGAGGGGAATGGAAAGGCTGTTGTTGGCTGCATGATCAGCTAGCATCAGCGGGAAGATATATATATATAGAGTGTGACTCACTCTATTGGTTTGTCCTGACGACGGGGGAGACCCCAAAACGTAGACTTTCAGGCAATAAATTTGTCCTTCCTTCACCTGCTCTGCGAGTCCCTGAGTGCCCTTCTTCTCCAGTCACTGCATACTAGGGGCTGCAAGGCTCCATTGGGTGGCACCAGGGCAAGCTATTTTCGTTTTGGGCTATACCAAAGTCCTGAGTGCCGGTCCTTCTCCTTATATATATATATATATATATATATATATATATATATATATATATATATAGAGGATCAAATGATCAGGCGGCACTCTCGGATTTAGTGAAAACAACTTTAGTGGAAGTTTATTGCTCCTACATGTTTCGGGCAACGTATGCCCGTCCTCAGGGATCAATATAACAGTGCTAACAAACGTGATTTATACAGACAATCATGTGAAGAAAACCTCCCCCTGTGCCCCCCATCTCTCCGCCCACCTCACCTGTAATCCATCGCACACCTGCGCTTCCGCCCACTCACAGCGTTCACCGCTCCATCGGGCACCTTTAGGGAGGCCGTCGCCATGTTCAGCGTTCAGCCACTCCCAGTGACTCCCTCTGACGTCTGCGTGCGTCTCTATGCGCTGCGGTCCGGCTTGGAAGCCAAGCCTCGCTCTGAATTCAATGGAGGGACGGTTGCCATGGGAACTGGGGGAAAAACAACAAAGAATAACAAATCAAATATAAAACATGCATATTATAAGTGCTGTGAATTTAAGAGGCTGATATAGCCATAAAAGAAGCGAATAAATCGCTAAAATAGTGTTAAGAATAAAAAAAATTAAGAAACACATACAAACATGAATAAGACATTTAAAAGCTTGCAGTTAAGGTTACTTGTGTATTCCACTGTAATCACAGGATATATAAATTGGCTATTTATATGTGCACAAAAAATAATGTGCCTATACTTATTTATATATAATTGTGATCTTATGCCAAGATATATCCTATGCAGTGGTCCACAATTTTCAGGGGGCTTCATGGCAACATGTAAAAAATGAGATGCTTAATACATTATTATTCTTATAGAAAATGATACATTCCATGTTGCTCATTTAAGCCCCGAGGGGAAAGGGTGTCCAAGAGATGAATCCACCTCGCCTCCAATTGCAGAAGCATCCTTTTTCTATTGCCCCCCCTAGGTGGTTCAGGAACTTGGTCTATAATTTTTGACCTGATGCTTGCCACACTGTGCTTCTTTTCCGCACAGTGCCTCGCAACCGGTTGTTCGCTGCGGCCTGTCATTAAGGCTTGCCTGATGGCGAGGCGATGGTTCGCCATTCTTTCTTTGAATTGGCACTCTGTCTTGCCCACGTAGTAGAGCCCACATGGGCAAGACAGAATGTATACGATGTATCTGCTGGAACAAGTGACCGAATGCTGGATCTTAATTTTCCGGCCTGTGTGTGGGTGATTTACTGTGTCACCTGCCAGCATAGAGCTGCATGTGACACAGCCAATACATTTAAAACAGCCTTTGGGGCGGGACAGAAAATGTGTGGGTCTGATACTTTTAGTCAACTTGGTCATATCAGTTTTAACCAGCTGGTCCGCCAAGTTGCGGCCTCTCTTGTAGGCTGGCATGATGGTAGTATTGTGCAAGCTCTTCAGGCCTCTATCTGTGGCTACCATGGGCCACAGGGCCTTCACTTTCTTCGTAGTTTCTGCACTGCCCTCTGCATGTTGGGTGACCCAAGGAATTCTGTTACCCAGGTCATTCTTCTTCTTAACCGCCCTTAGGGCTGTCTCACGGGGGATATTGAGCACTTTTTCTTTGATGTTGATCAGGCTCCTCCTGTTGTATCCCCTTTGCTCAAATTTGTCTTGCATTGAGTCAAGGGCCTTTTTAGCAGTGTCTTCATTACTAGTAATTCTCCTTACTCTCAGCATTTGAGAGTAAGGGAGGCCCTGGCGCAACGAGATGGGATGGCAGCTATCATGTCGCAGTATTGTATTGCGGTCTGTGCTTTTTACATACAGTGATGTTTCTATTTTGCCTGATTTAAGTTGTATCTCAACATCAAGGAAGTTAATGACCTCCATACTCATGTTGAAGGTCAATTTGACCGGATGGTTCAACCTATTGTGTGTTTCAAAGACCACCCTTAACTCATCCGCACTTCCACTCCAAAAGATGAGCAGGTCATCTATATATCTGCGGTACAGTATGACCTTCCCTGCCCATGGAGCTTGAAAAATAAGTTGTTCATCAACCCCACACATATACGCATTGGCGTAGGATGGGGCCACATTCGACCCCATCGCTACGCCAAGTCGCTGTCGATACATCGCACCATCGAATGAAAAGTAATTGCGGTTAAGCACCAAATCAAGTAAGCTCATAAAAAATGGGACACTCGGGCCCCTGTAGGTATCACTGGTGGATATCAAGTTCTCTACCGCACTCATACCCTCTGTGTGTGGTATGCATGTGTACAATCCTACCACATCAGCACTACACATTATGGTGCCTTCTGGAAGATCACCCAATGTGCCCAGTAATTCCAGTAAATGATTTGTGTCCTTCAAGTGGGACTTGGTCACCTGAATGCACGGGTTAAGATAGACATCCAAATACGTGGACACTGGTTGGAATAACGATCATACGTTGCCCGAAACATGTAGGAGCAATAAACTTCCACTAAAGTTGTTTTCACTAAATCCGAGAGTGCCGCCTGATCATTTGATCCTCTGCATTGGGACCCACAGGTCCACACTGGAAGGCACCGGGTCAGCAGACATCTGGACCTGCTTCTGGGAGTGCCGGCCAAACACACAAGCATATCAAGGTAACGCAGGCTGTGTGATATCCAGCGCTGTACACCGGCAAGGCACCCAGCCAAGGCTATATTTATCCTCAATCAAGGGAGAAAACCATAACATCTACCTGCAGTTCTAAAGGAGCGGAGTGTGTCCAATTGGTGTGTCCGGCTATCCCCCTATGCATTGGACCCCTGGCAAGGTGAACCTGACCTGCACCATCTGAGTTAACCCCTTACTTTACTATCAGCATGGAACCTCATCTGGCAGGTGTCAGCCTGACTCAGATTGACACAGGCAATCGATTTAGCTACTCTGATAGCGATGCAGACAACATCATACAGGCTGCATTTGTACAAGCACAGACTCCTGCTGTCGAAAATGAAGAACTATACAGAGACTGGTATTCCCTTAAAAAGAGGGAAGTCGACTATATGCTGCATGCATCCACTTTGGCGGAATATTTCAAGGACAAACAAATCCCAAGGGGGTTCCGTGTTCGGAATGTCCCCACTATTGGGAGGAATAATGTCGCCTTTTGCAAGAAGTGGGTGGGCATATTGAACAAATGTTCTATGGACCTGCTACTATTAGTGGTGGACGAGTCGACGAAAGAGTTGACAGCAGTGAAAGAAAAAATATCTGTATTTGAGTCTACCCATGTGTCGACACTGGCGGTTGACACACAGACTGATTGGGGAACCAAGCTGAAAAATCAAATTGAGTCGTACCACAAAGAGCTCCTAAAGTTCAAAAGGGAAAAACGGAGGAAGGTGCAGGCTGACTATGAGACCAACAGGGTCTACCACTGGCTCAGTACAGCCGGTCCGCATACAAGTCAGCAAGGAACTTCGAGACCGCGTAGACAGAGGTACAGACGCCAGGATGATGACGGCACCAGTACCTCCGCAAGTGACTTTGATAATGGCACTCAGACCACCCCTAACACTGATGGGAATCCCCCTTTAGGGGTACGGACCCGGGCGGGTCTAAAAACACCCGCAGACAGAGGAAGAGGACGAGGCGTGGTCGGCAGGCCGAAAGGCAGAGCAGGCCGAAAAGGCACTCGCCACTAAAAGAACTGGTGTTTAATCTATCAAAAACCCCCCTCACAGAAGCCGAAGTCTCAGTCCTATCAAAAGGCCTATCATTCATCCCTAGCCATGTCCCTAACCAGTTTGAATGGAAAGTGGACTGTTACAAATTTGGTCGGACGTTAAGATTGAAGGAGCATTTTTGGGGCAAGGAAAGTGCTGCACAAAGTGGCACAGTTATACCGCCCCAACTGAAGAAGTTGGCTCCAAAATCAACTTTCGACCCACAGACACCAAGTCCTTCCATAAAGACTTTTGTCCGCATGATGGAGGAAGCCAACCAAACATCTACATCTAAGCCACGACATAACAACCTGACCAAAGTGGAAAGGGACGCCTTGCGTGAATTGAAGAAGAGGACTGACATCGTAATCCGCAAGGCGGATAAAGGTGGGTCAGTAGTGGTTCAAGATGTACAGGACTATGTCAATGAATGTAAGAGACAATTGGCGGACACTGACATTTATGAGGTCCTGGAAAAGGACCCTACAATGGACTATAAAAAAGAGGTTGATAGCATAGTTAACTGTGCTGTAAGGGAAGGGATTATACCAGAGGACTTGGGCAAGGTATTGTGTAATGAATATCCGATTACCCCCTTACTAAATATGCTACCTAAAGTCCACAAGAGTTTGGAAAGGCCCCCTGGCAGACCCATCATTTCTGCCAGGGGATCGTTATTCCAACCAGTGTCCACGTATTTGGATGTCTATCTTAACCCGTGCATTCAGGTGACCAAGTCCCACTTGAAGGACACAAATCATTTACTGGAATTACTGGGCACATTGGGTGATCTTCCAGAAGGCACCATAATGTGTAGTGCTGATGTGGTAGGATTGTACACATGCATACCACACACAGAGGGTATGAGTGCGGTAGAGAACTTGATATCCACCAGTGATACCTACAGGGGCCCGAGTGTCCCATTTTTTATGAGCTTACTTGATTTGGTGCTTAACCGCAATTACTTTTCATTCGATGGTGCGATGTATCGACAGCGACTTGGCGTAGCGATGGGGTCGAATGTGGCCCCATCCTACGCCAATGCGTATATGTGTGGGGTTGATGAACAACTTATTTTTCAAGCTCCATGGGCAGGGAAGGTCATACTGTACCGCAGATATATAGATGACCTGCTCATCTTTTGGAGTGGAAGTGCGGATGAGTTAAGGGTGGTCTTTGAAACACACAATAGGTTGAACCATCCGGTCAAATTGACCTTCAACATGAGTATGGAGGTCATTAACTTCCTTGATGTTGAGATACAACTTAAATCAGGCAAAATAGAAACATCACTGTATGTAAAAAGCACAGACCGCAATACAATACTGCGACATGATAGCTGCCATCCCATCTCGTTGCGCCAGGGCCTCCCTTACTCTCAAATGCTGAGAGTAAGGAGAATTACTAGTAATGAAGACACTGCTAAAAAGGCCCTTGACTCAATGCAAGACAAATTTGAGCAAAGGGGATACAACAGGAGGAGCCTGATCAACATCAAAGAAAAAGTGCTCAATATCCCCCGTGAGACAGCCCTAAGGGCGGTTAAGAAGAAGAATGACCTGGGTAACAGAATTCCTTGGGTCACCCAACATGCAGAGGGCAGTGCAGAAACTACGAAGAAAGTGAAGGCCCTGTGGCCCATGGTAGCCACAGATAGAGGCCTGAAGAGCTTGCACAATACTACCATCATGCCAGCCTACAAGAGAGGCCGCAACTTGGCGGACCAGCTGGTTAAAACTGATATGACCAAGTTGACTAAAAGTATCAGACCCACACATTTTCTGTCCCGCCCCAAAGGCTGTTTTAAATGTATTGGCTGTGTCACATGCAGCTCTATGCTGGCAGGTGACACAGTAAATCACCCACACACAGGCCGGAAAATTAAGATCCAGCATTCGGTCACTTGTTCCAGCAGATACATCGTATACATTCTGTCTTGCCCATGTGGGCTCTACTACGTGGGCAAGACAGAGTGCCAATTCAAAGAAAGAATGGCGAACCATCGCCTCGCCATCAGGCAAGCCTTAATGACAGGCCGCAGCGAACAACCGGTTGCGAGGCACTGTGCGGAAAAGAAGCACAGTGTGGCAAGCATCAGGTCAAAAATTATAGACCAAGTTCCTGAACCACCTAGGGGGGGCAATAGAAAAAGGATGCTTCTGCAATTGGAGGCGAGGTGGATTCATCTCTTGGACACCCTTTCCCCTCGGGGCTTAAATGAGCAACATGGAATGTATCATTTTCTATAAGAATAATAATGTATTAAGCATCTCATTTTTTACATGTTGCCATGAAGCCCCCTGAAAATTGTGGACCACTGCATAGGATATATCTTGGCATAAGATCACAATTATATATAAATAAGTATAGGCACATTATTTTTTGTGCACATATAAATAGCCAATTTATATATCCTGTGATTACAGTGGAATACACAAATAACCTTAACTGCAAGCTTTTAAATGTCTTATTCATGTTTGTATGTGTTTCTTAATTTTTTTTATTCTTAACACTATTTTAGCGATTTATTCGCTTCTTTTATGGCTATATCAGCCTCTTAAATTCACAGCACTTATAATATGCATGTTTTATATTTGATTTGTTATTCTTTGTTGTTTTTCCCCCAGTTCCCATGGCAACCGTCCCTCCATTGAATTCAGAGCGAGGCTTGGCTTCCAAGCCGGACCGCAGCGCATAGAGACGCACGCAGACGTCAGAGGGAGTCACTGGGAGTGGCTGAACGCTGAACATGGCGACGGCCTCCCTAAAGGCGCCCGACGGAGCGGTGAACGCTGTGAGTGGGCGGAAGCGCAGGTGTGCGATAGATTACAGGTGAGGTGGGCGGAGAGATGGGGGGCACAGGGGGAGGTTTTCTTCACATGATTGTCTGTATAAATCACGTTTGTTAGCACTGTTATATTGATCCCTGAGGACGGGCATACGTTGCCCGAAACATGTAGGAGCAATAAACTTCCACTAAAGTTGTTTTCACTAAATCCGAGAGTGCCGCCTGATCATTTGATCCTCTGCATTGGGACCCACGGGTCCACACTGGAAGGCACCGGGTCAGCAGACATCTGGACCTGCTTCTGGGAGTGCCGGCCAAACACACAAGCATATATATATATATATACATATATATATATATAGAATGGCAGATTGTGGCACTCTCACGGACTCAGCAAATAATCGACACGACACGAAGCTGTGGGTCAACGTTTCGGAAGGTTTACTTCCTTTTTCAAGACATAAAGGTGCAATTCAAAGCAAGAAGGGTAACATGGCTTACCTATATATGAACTGAGAGGAGGCTCCCCCGTCACGTGTCGCGTCCCCCCGTCCTCTACCTCACTTCCGGTCCGGTGTCTCCCGGAGGCGTGTCTATACGTCACGTCTCACTGGTGTTTTTCCGATCAGTCAGAAGGTGGGAGTGACAGAGGCGCGTCTCCGTTGCTGGGCAACCAAAGTGGTCAATCTAGTGCATACAAAAAATGTACAAATAAACAGTGACACAATGAATAAATAAAAACATACAAAAATGAAATATACACAAAGAGTAAGTGGCTGCAGTACTGAATAAAAATATAAGAGCTAGTATATGCACATAAAGAAAATATATAATACCCAAAAGGGTAGACAGAATCACTGCTCTATGTCGACAGAGAACAGAATCAGCAAGCGACAGAACCACTAACTAGGGGAGATCAAACGAATGCAGTGAAAAAGTCTCTAGTCCACAGAATAAGTGTTACAAAAACATTTGGATTCTACAGACCACCATCGGGACATTCATCACAATACTGGTTGAGGTTTAAGATTGGTCCTGTATCAAAAACATAAGTATGGTAATTTCAAATCTGTGTTTTACAATAATGTGTCTGGCTATAGCAGTTCAAGCAGCTCAAATAGATCTAACAATGGCTCATGCAGGATAATATGCTTGCTACCATGCAGCAAATGAATGTTTCAATCCAAGGTGATGGGAGTTAGTAAGGCAGCAAACTTATGGGGCCTGCACACATAGCGATTTAGGTGCATTTTCAAAGCGATCTAACTACAGTAGATCACATGTATTAACATATGCAATTAGTATCACAAAGGGCAGCTCTTGCAAAGAGCTGACCTTTGCAAAGCAACCGGTACTGGGTTAGAGGATCTCTTTGGGTCCCTCTCACCTCCTGCTCCTGTGAGCTACCAGCTGTTGGAGGCTTCAGGAATTCCCAGGCTCCTTCTCCTCCTCCCTGCACCCTGGGTCACTGGATCCAGGCAACACACCAGGAGGCTGCCCTGACAGCAGTTGATGGAAGGTGTAGCCAGTTGCTTTGCCCCCCACCCTTCCCTCCATCTATGCTGCACCCCCTGTCCATTCGTCTGTCAGTCTGTCCCAAGTATAGTGTTCTGTCCCCATCTGTCCATCTTTGACCCCCCTGTCTATCTGTCAGTCTGTACTCCATATGGTGGTGTCTGTCCATCCGCCTGTCAGCTGACCTTTGCAAAGCAACCGGTACTGGGTTAGAGGATCTCTTTGGGTCCCTCTCACCTCCTGCTCCTGTGAGCTACCAGCTGTTGGAGGCTTCAGGAATTCCCAGGCTCCTTCTTCTCCTCCCTGCACCCTGGGTCACTGGATCCAGGCAACACACCAGGAGGCTGCCCTGACAGCAGTTGATGGAAGGTGTAGCCAGTTGCTTTGCCCCCCACCCTTCCCTCCATCTATGCTGCACCCCCTGTCCATTCGTCTGTCAGTCTTTCCCAAGTATAGTGTTCTGTCCCCATCTGTCCATCTTTGACCCCCCTGTCTATCTGTCAGTCTGTACTCCATATGGTGGTGTCTGTCCATCCGCCTGTCTATCCTTTCCACCTGAAATAGTCTTTTCCCCTTCCCCTGACATGTTCTCTATTGAAAAGTGATAAACTATAGAGTGGTAAACCACCAACCAATCAGCTCCTGCCTGTCATTTTTCAAACACAGCCTGTAACATGTCAGGTAGGAACTGATTGGCCGTTGTTTATCACTTTCCATTTTATCAATTTTCAAGCTTAATACATCTGGCCCTGAGAGTCTGTGTATACTTTATCTCTCTACCTGGTGCTTGCTTTCTCCCAACACTACTTCTCTCTCTTCCTGACACCCTTTCTGTGACATCCTCTCTCTCCTCGTCACTTTCTCACTCTTTCTTGCTCCCCTCTTTCTCTCTCACTCCCGCTAGCACCACTGTCCTTTCTCTCTCTTCCACTCTGCCCTTTCTTTCTTTCCCTTTTCCCATTAAGCCCTCTTTTTTTCCCTGACCACTCCTCTCTCCCTCTCTTTCTCATTCCACTTTTTCTCTTTCTTAACCCCGGCACGCTCTTTGTCTCTCATTGCCTTCACTTTTTTCTTCTCCCCACTAAGGGGCATTGTAGTGACAGTGGTGTGGACCCCTTCCAATATTTTGCTATGGTGCCCACAAAATTCTAGTTACACCCCTGCCACACTCGGTTTGCAGTCACTGTGGGATGCTTGGTCAGAACTCTGGGAGCTGCTGTCCATGCCCCTTGTCGCTCTGTCTGCGTGAATGGATCATCTATTCACTGCTGCTAGAGTAAGCAGAGCAGTGTATGAAAGGGGATCTCCCAAGTACCCCCCACCACAGGACACTGCTTCCTACAGATGGGAGAACTGGAAAGTCCCCAAAAAATGAGGCTCTGCTGTGAATCAGAGGCATAACTCTGGGAGGCAATGGAGTAATTTGCCGCCGGGCTCCTGCTCCCAAGGGGGCACCTCTCCTCCCTGCATGTTCGAATCATTTAACTGAAAGCTGCTAATATCACTTCTGTGGCTGATTCCCCCTCCTAGGAGGACCATGGATGTCACAGTATTTTTACTTTAAATATAAAATACTTAACATTTATAGATACACGCATGCATACATTAATATAAGGTGCTGTGTGTGTGGTTGGGGGGGTGGGGGTGGGGCACCAATATTTATCTCGCCTCTGGGCAACTGGGACGAACTTACGCCACTGCTGTGAATATCAGGAAAGTTGGCAGGTTTGGATGTATATCAATGTCCAATGGATGCTTTACTTGCTTGTTTAGTGTGTAGTTCCAGGAGGGAGTTAAACATGAAATCTTATGTTTATTTTAAAACACTCTCAGCCTTTTTATCTGTTCCTGCTAGGTATACAGTATCTACTTTACAGTCAGCATTGTACATATCCACATTCATAAACTCAGCGAGTCAATAAAACATTGCACCTCAGGCTACTTATATCATCCTTTTGATAAACAATCAGGAAACAGATGGAGTGTGACATTTCTTCCATATTCATAGAACCAGCCTTAATTTTGTGGAATACAAAGCTAGTAATTCATTACCGCCAGTCCTCCTGCTGTAACAAGTAAGCCGATGATTCTACAATGATAATTATCTTACCTCATCCTCTCGTCTTACTGCAATCTTACTCACATTTGTGGCTTTATGTGTGCAGGCAGATGACAGATTCATATTTAATGCAAGTACAGGAGGACTTAGCCCATGGAATAAATGCATTTTCAATATGTTTGCAAAATCTGATATGCCTTTAATAACTATTTTCAATGATTTACCACGACATAGAGAACGGAAATAAATGAGGCAGAATGAAGAGTGATGATTGGATGTAGAGATGTATGCCGTATATCACTATTTTCCCTAAGGCAGGAGAGGTATGGATAGATCTGTGCTAAGCTTTTCTCCTGTGCTCGTGTTATTCCACACCAACCTGCACAGGAATGTGTCTTTCTGAATTATTCATTACATTTTTACCAATTTAAGCATTTAATCATTGCATGGACACTATCCTCAGAAAGCTGGATTCCTGTTTTGTGGCACTATTAAGAATAGTTGACTAATTAAACAGACTTACAGCATACATTAATTAATCCTTTTAACCATTCAGTAGACATGGTTATATAACAGTCTGGTTAACATTACAGCTGAATTAAATTATGGCAGGACATGTTGTTTCACAGAGCTTTCATTTTTACAGCAATACAATGCATACTTATCTACTTTGTAAAGCTGTGCACACACGGGGGCGGTAGGGGCTGAAATCGCTGGAAATATGGTCGCAGGCGGCCATATTGCCAGTGATGGGAGTGTGCTTCGGCGATAAATCGCTGGGTGCGCGCTCCCGTTTTCAGCCCCATTCTAATCGCTGGTCGAACACTCCAGGGGGCGAAGGATTTTGTTATTAGGCCTCTACCCCAACATAGGGAAACACCCAGAATTTTGAACTTCTCTGTGAGGGGTGGATCGAAAGGACACAATCCAGCAATCTCTTTGACTGTATGCCTGAAAAGTGACATTGTTTGTGAACTATTTTTTATTCTATTTGTTTTTATTTGGATATTTTTATATTTTTTGGACACAATAAATTTGTGTATGCATATGTTTCCATAAGAAAAAGACTTTCTGTGTCTTTGCTTGGACATTATATATATTGTGAGTGATTGGTTGAGACTCTTTTCCAACATCTAGTCCTCTTCAAATCCAAAGTCCAGCGCTGTGGGAAATCCTGAAATTATGTAATTTCAGTCATTTAGTCCTGCCCCTTCCCTCAACACACTAGGTGATAAATCCCACACACACTAGGTGATATAGTAAAATATATCACTCAGAAGGGCTCTTCTGAGCTATATCTTTCACTATGTCGCCTAGTGTGTACACTGAATATCATTAATGATGAATTCTCCCGTGCATCCTTAACGACTGCCTCCCTCGTCTTGCATGTTCGGACAGCATGGCCATTGCTCCCCCACCACCGTTGATCTCTTCCCCGTTAAGTTTGTATGCATTTACCGATGCCATAAGCCTGCCGGGATCTACAGGTGTGTTTGGGGCTTAAAATACAATCTTGCCCACTTCATAGTGAAGACACCTACTCTTCCGGTAAAGCGGGGCACTAACCCAAAATTCAAGAGCATCCCACAGTTTCCGAGAGGGTAGGCAAGTATGATACTGTACATGCGTCTTGTAACAGCTTAGCTTCACCATTTCATAGAACGTTATTCCATATTGGGTTGCAAATAACACATTTCCCATAGTTACTAGTATACTAGCTGCTGTATCTAGCTCCTAGCCGCAGCACAGTCACAAAGTGAAGATTTTCTTCTAGTCATTGTGAAATCTCAACAAAAACTAATCAGTAAGCAGCATAGGGGTCCCTACTGCATGGAGCCACACACACACACACAAGCTCCTGTTGACCGTGATGATACATAGGGCCTTTTCTAGTTCACTCTTAGAGGCAAATTCCTTCTCAGATGGACAAAATAATGTGCACTGCAGGGGGGGGGGGGGCAGATGTAACAGGTGCAGATAGATTTAGATTTTGGTGAGTTATTTTGTTTATGTGCAGGGAAAATACTGACTGCTTTATTTCTACACTGCAATATAGATCTAACTTTGAAGTAAAACCCCACCCAAATCTAATTCTCTCTGCACATGTTATATCTGCCCCACCTACAGTGCACATGGTTTTATCCATTTGAGAAGGAATTTGCCTCTAAAGGTGCATACACACGTACAGATTTTCTGTCTGATCTATCTGGTGGGAACAAAAACCTGGAAATGTATGGGAGCAAATAACAATCAAAAAATTCCACCCAAATGCAGAAAAAAAAAAAAAGATATGCTTTGATAAATTTGTTATAGCAGAATGATTTAAACAATTTGTCTGACTGATCACTATCAGTTTTCAAGTGTTTGGGAACAATTTTTTGATTGTCATATGCTCCCATACATTTCCAGGTTTTTGGTTCCCACCAGATAGATCAGACAGAATATCTGTACGTGTGTACGCACCTTAAGAGTGAACTAAAATAAGTCCCATAGTGTAAAAACTGTCTAGGAGAATTACCTACACAATGGTGAAAAGCACATCGCAATCAGTCCAGTGGTTTCATAGTTTACTGCAATGATAAAGTCATCCTCATTTATAACATTAAAAGGTGGATATATATATCTGGTCATGTTTGGGAGCAAATGACAATCAACCATTTTCTCCCAAATACTGGATATCATACAAAATCATATCATTGATATCATTTGTTGAATTGAACTGATTTAAATTATTGGTTTCCTAGCACGGTGCACGTATTCCACGTCCCTTCGTGGACTCGCTGTGCTCACCGCGCTTCTATAATCAACTCCACGCCGATGTGGATAGTGGGGATATGGAAAGGTCAGAGGACCTGTACCACCGCTGCGCTTGCCACGCTTCAGGTTGGCATTGATTGTGGGGGTGGCGTTGACAATAGGGGTGCATTTAACATTGTAAGCTAAGCTAAGTCTAATTGGTTTGTGAATCAACCCCGGGAGCTGGATGTTAAATGAAACTAGGATTCTTGAAAGACTTAACCCACATCAATGGGAGGACCTTAGAGAGGAAGGTACAGTCCAGGATTCAAAGGCATGGCTATGGTTACTGGAGATTTGAATAGATTTACAGATTTTCATAAACCGCTGGAGGGTCTAATCAACCACTGGTAATGCTGATGTTAAGAGAGGCTGAAACTCTGCATAATTTGCAAAGAATGGCATAGTAGCAGAAGACCTGTGGTATTGGTTGTTATGACAGAACTCTGCCCATCTTTGGAGCACGATACTGTATGTACAGATGGATGAATGACTCTAAAGCTTTATTGGCTCTTTTGGTTTGGCCATTTATTTGTTTGTGGTAAGCCATTGAGAGTTTGAGCTTGACTTGGAGTATGGCACAAAGATTATGCCAGAATTTAGAGACAAATTGCCCTCCTCTGTCAGAGATGATTTCTTGTGGCAAACCGTGGAGTTTAAAGATTTTATGGACAACAAATGGGCTAACGTACACTACTGTTCAAAAGTTTGGGGTCACTTAGAAATTTCCTTTTTTTTTTTTTTAAAAAGCATTGTTTTTTTAATGAAGATAAATTATTCAGAAATACATTGTTAATATGGTAAATAACTATACTAGCTGCAAACATCAGGGTTTTAAAGGAATATTTACATAGGTGTTTAGAGGCCTATTTCCAGCAACCATCACTCCTGTTTTAAATCGTACATTGTGTTTGCTATTTGCATTAGAAGACTAGTGGATGATTAAACCCTGAAAACCCTTGTGCAATTATGTTTGCACAGCTGAAAAGGGGTTTGCTCAATAGAGAAGCTCTAAAACTGGCCTTCCTTTGAGCTATTTGAGTATCTGTATCTGAGCTATTTGAGTATCTGGAATATCACATTTGTGGGTTCTATTGTACTCTTAAAATGGCCAGAAAAAGAGAATTTTTATGTGAAACTCGACAGTCTATTGTTGTTCTTAGAAATGAAGGCTATTGAATGTGAGAAAATGCCAAGACATTGAACATTTACTACAATGGTGTGTACTACTCCTTCAGAGAATAGCAAAAACAGGTGCTAACCAGGGTCAAAAGATAAGTGGTAGGCCCTGGTGCACAACTGAGCAAGAATACAAGTACATTAGAGTCTCTAGCTTGAGAAATAGATTCCTCACAGATCCTCAACTGGCAGCTTCAATAAATGGTATCTGCAACACACCAGAGTCAATGTCTACAGTGAAAAAGCAACTCCAGGATGGTGGCCTTCTAGGCAGAGTGGCAAAAAAAGCCAAATCTTAGACTGGCCAATAAAAGGAATAGGTTAATAAAAAAAATAAAACAGACATTGGACAAATGAAGATTGGAAAACGTGTTATGGACTGCCTAGAAGGACACCTCTTCACTGTAAATGTTGACACTGGCATTTTTCAGGTACCATTTAATGAAGCTTCCAGTTGAGGACCTGTGAGTCATCTATTTTTCAAACTAGAGACTCTATTATACTTGTCTTCTTGCTCAGTTGTGCACCGGGCCTGCCTCTTATCTTTCAACTAGATAAAAACACAAGAAAAAGGAAGCCACTGTGGTTTGCGAAAGAAGTAGCATGTATTGTGAAAGCCAAAAAATTGGCCTTTAAGAAATTTTAGCAGACGCAGAAGAATGAGGACAAAGAGGTGTATCTTGTTAGACAGAAGGAGGTAATCAGATGTGCAAAAGCACAGGCTGAAGAGAAAATGGTCCAGTCAGTGGGTAAAGGGAGGAAAACTTTTTTTTAGGTATATAAGTGAAAGGAGGAAAACAAAAAGTGGAATAATAAGACTAAAGACAGAGAGTGGAAGTTTTCTTGAGGGGGACAATATAATAGCAGATAATATTAATTATTAATTTCTGCTCAGTATTCACTGTTAAAAGAGAGGGGAAGGGGCCACAGTTAAGTTGCAAGTATAGTCAGAAAACTGAGGGAGAAACAAGTACATTTACAGAGGAGAAAGTCCTCACAGAACTCTCAAAACTGAAAGTGTATAAATCAATGGGGCCAGATGGGATACATCCAAGGATACTAAAAGAGCTTAAAGGGGAGCTGGTAAAACCAATAACAGAATTATGCAACCAGTCACTAGCTACTGGAGTAATCCCAGAGGACTGGAATACAGTGAATGTAGTCCCACTGCACAAAAGTGGAAGCAAGGAAGAGGTAAGCAACTATCGACCAGTGAGCCTTACAAACAAAGAGTTGTAGAATATCTCAAAACCAGAAATTTACAGGATTCAAAACAGCATGGGTTTACTGGGGGAACATCATGTCAAACAAATCTTATTGACTTTTTTGACTGGGTGACTAAAGCAATAGATCAAGGTGGGGCTGTAGATGTAGCTTATCTAGACTTTAGTAAGGCTTTTGACACTGTCCCACATCGCTGACTGTTAAATAAACTTGAAAGGTTGGGATTGGATTCTAAAATAGTTGATTGGATAGTAGCATGGTTGCAGGACAGAAAACAGAGAGTTGTAGTAAACGGAGTACAGTCAAAGGAGGGAAAGGTTACAAGTGGAGTACCCCAGGGTACTTGGACTTGTGCTTTTTAATATCTTTATTGGTGATATTGCAAATGGAATTGAGGGTAAAATGTGCCTTTTTGCAGATGACACAAAGGTATGCAACAGGGTAGACACACCAGGAAGGGTAAAACAAATGATTGATGATCTAGGTAGATTAGAGGAATGGTCAAGATCATGGCAACTACAGTTTAATGCCAAAAAATGCAAAATCATGCACTAGGGTTGCAAAAATCCAAAGAATAAATATAGTATAAATGGCACTATAATGGAAACTACTGAGGAAGATAGGGATCTAGGTGTCACAATTTCAGAGGACTTAAAGTTAGGGAGGCAATGTAACAAAGCAATGAAGATGGCAAATCAGATTATTGGTTGCATAGGGAGAGGTATCAGCAGTAGAAAGAAAGAAGTAATAATGCCACTGCATAATTCATTGGTACGACCTCATCAGTATTGTGTTCAGTTCTGGAGGCCATATCTCCAGAAGGATATAAATACATTACAGACGGTACAAAGAAGGGAAACTAAAATGGTGCATGGCATACATTACAAAATGAACCAGGAAAGACTAAAATATCTTAATATGTATACTTTAGAGCAGAGAAGGGAAAGGGGGGACATGATAGAAACTTTCAAATATATCAAGGGTTTTAACAAGGTACAGGTGGGAGACATTCTTCACAGGAAGAGGAGCAGCAGAACACAAGGACATGCACTGAAACTAGAGGGAGGAGGATTCAGGGGAAATTTGAGGAATAATTACTTCACAGAAAGAGTAGGTAGCTAAGTGGAATAGCCTCCCATCAGAGGTGGTAGAGGCAAATACAGTAGTACAATTTGAACATGCTTGGGATAGGCATATTGATATCCTTACAAAAAAATAAGGATCAAATATGGTTTGAGGTAACATGTTTAAAAAAGGGGCAGACTAGATAGGCCAAGTGGTTCTTATCTGCTGTCAAATTCTATGTTTCTATGTTTCCATAACTCTGGTTAACGCCTGTTTGTGCTGTTCTCTGAAGGGAGAAGTGCACACCATTGTATGAAATGTTCAGTTTCTTGGCAATTTCTCATATCGAATAGCCTTAATTTCTAAGAACAAGAATAGACTGTCAAGTTTTACATGAAATTTCTCTTTTTCTGGCCATTTTTAGAGTATAATCAAACCCACAAATGTGATGATCCAGATACTCAACTAGCTCAAAGGATGGCCAGTTGTATAAGTTCTCTAATGGGCAAACTCATTTTCAGCTGTGCTAACATAATTGCTTAAGGGTTTTTAAGGGTTTTCTAAGCATCCATTAGTCTTCTAAAATGATTAGCAAACACAATGTACCATTAAAACACTGGAGTGATGGTTGTTGGAAATGGGCCTCTAAACACCTACCTGTATGTAGATATTCCTTTAAAAACCAGACATTTGATGCTAGCATAGTCATTTACCATATTATCAATGTATAGAGTATATTTCTGATTAATTTAATTTTTTTTTGAGGGCTGGCCATCAGTAGGATCTGAAAATTAACTCACAGGTTTTTTGGATGCCTGTATGACCAGTGAACTGAGGAATGAGCCCAATAAATAAACTTCTTATATAACATTTGCTTTACAAAAGATTTCCCAGGATGAGGAGTGGCACCAATACCAACTGTGGAAAAAGCAATGTGATTAATAATGAGATGTTTTTCTGTGGAATTTTTGTTACTGTCTTGCTCCTATGCAAAGAGCTGTGCATTTGCCTTACAGTTCAATGTCCCTGGACAAAAAGACAATTTAAAGTTGATTCACAAAATGAAGAGTGTCCCTAGCGCTACCACTGGCCGGGTTAGCAGGGGCTGATTCCAGCTGCTGTCACCCTCTGGTTAATGGTGCCGCCACTGATGCAGGTGGGGAGGTGCTGATTTCTTCTGCTGCCACTGACTGCCTAGCACTGCTGCCGCTGGATGGTGGGGAGACATTGGTCCCCTGCTGCTGATGCTGACTGCTTAGCACCACTTCAGCGGAGGCACTGGTCTCCACTACCGTCGCTTGTTGAGGAGTGGGAGGCACTAAGCAGTGAGCGGCAGCATCAGGGCCAGTGTCTTCCCACCAGCGGCAGCAGCGGGACCAACTTTTTTTCAAGAATATTGCTGAGACAAAAAAAGAGGCAGCCCCCACCAATATACTTAATTTAAATGTTGGGCGGAAGAGGTGCTCCCAGTGGCCAGCACCATAGGCAGCTACCTATAGCTGCCCAATGGTAGCTCCGGCCCTGTATGTATGTAATATTTGTGCTGGATAGATCGCCCCAGGGATTACAAGCGCTGTGTAGTCCAGAGTGGCGGGCTTCACAGTGCATAATGGCTTATGGTGATTCCCTTATGCAGCGCCCAATACTCTTAGTGCTGGCGATCCCTGGGGTATCGATCCAGCACATTTATTACATACAACATGATAACAGCTATGTATAGATGTGCCTAGCGATCTCCCCCTCTACTGCTTGGTTGGTGCTGCTCCCATTACCCTATAAAGTGAAATCTCCACTTCCCCTTATGTGATCCATGTCCCCCTCTTGCCCTGTGTAAGTGATAACATGACTCCTGTCATCACTCCCCTTTGTTGGGGTACATACCGTTTATTTTGGAGTACCAATATGGTACCCACTGCTGCACCCGCTGTGCTCCTTCATTCACATGCCGTGACAGCTGCACATTGTCACCCTCCTGTCTGCGCACACTGTTTCTCATACGGTGGCTCCAGGCTCCTCAGTCAGGCACACTGCACACTGCACTGCAGCCTTCAGAGCGCCGAGCCTAGGATACAGAGTGGGAACTGATCGGAACTCTGCACGCTGCACTGTGTAGTGTGCCTGAGTCTGACTGAGGAGCCGCCGAGTGGGATATAGTGATGTGCAGGCAGGAGGGTGACGCCGTGCCACTGTCACTGCATGCAGTGGACTCTTGGAGGACAATGAAGGAACAAGGTAACCCATACAGCTACGGCACTTGGCAGAAGCAATAGGTCAGAGGAAGGCGGAGGGGGGAGCGCCTCTCAGGGCCAGCGCCTACCTGATTTGCAGGCTGTGCTGAGCGGGTAGCGCCGGCCCAGGTTCTGGCCCAAACCTATCCCTGCTAAGTAACACTCCTCATCCCTCCCGGGGAGCATAAGATAGACAGTGTCAAGGTCGACAGTCAATAGACTGACATTGATAAAATTTAGACATTGATAAAAAGGTGGACATGGCAGTGGTCGACACATGAAAAGGTCGGAATTAGTTTTCTAATTTTTTTAGGTGTCAATGTCAACACCTGAGAATGTCGACCTCCTAGTTAGTGTTTTGAATATACTTGCATTGCTTTGAGCCATTTTACTGTTCCCAAGTGGACTCCCCATGGGTATTATGAAAAGTACTGTATGAAAGAGTCCAAAAATAAATAAAAATTGTGAAGACCGCATGTCAACCTTTTTATATGTTGACCATTGCCATGTCAACCTTTTGCTTGTGATAACCTTTTGTCTATGTTGATTTAGTGCATGTTAACCTTTTGGTGTAGAACTTATCATCTGGATCTCTCTCCAGGTCACATTCCCCATCCCACCAGGTCCAAAATACATATAATCATGTGGTATAATGCCAAAGGACTGGAGAATAGCAGAAATAGTACCAATATAAAAAAGGAAAAATAAATGGTTCTACAAATTTTAGACCTGTGAGCATAGAATCAATTGCTGGAAAATTATTTTATGGAATTTAAAGGGATAGTATCCAGAATTATTTAGAGGGGTATAGTATAATCAGTAAAAAACAGCATGGTTTTGTAAAAAATGTTCTTAAACAAACCTACTGTAATACATGTTTACAAAGAAGTCAACAAGAACCTATATATGAGGTATGTTATACCTGTACTTTGCAAAAGCCTTTGATACTATGCCATATAAGAGGTTGATAAACATAATGGAGCATTTGGGTATAGGGGTAAAAGTTTGTATCTAGGTAAAAAAACTGGATGCAGGATAGAGAAAGAGATTGGTGGTAAATGGTACATTTTCGGGTCCGATACCGGTCCTAAGTGCTGTACCACAGGGATTGGAGCTAGGGCTGCTTCTATTTAATATATTCATTAATGATATAGAGGAGGGAATACTAAGTAAAGTATCCATCTTTATAGATGACAAGTCTATGGTAAAGTGGGAACGTGCACTCTCATGCAACACAGCAAGGCTACAAATGTACACATAGGCCAGGCAGGGAGCAAATGTTACTCATACAGGTACACGAATAAAGCTAAACTAAGCAGTTTTGTAGTAGAAAACTAAAAAGTATAAATTAATAAATGATGAAATGAACTGAGACAATGAGCTGTCAATTATTGTACATGGTGAGTTAGGTGTACACAGGACTGGAAACACTTAACATTTTATGTTCCCCCTGTCCATTTAAATATACCTTAGTAAAAAAAAAATTATTGTGAGGTCTCTATTGTGATGTTCATTTAAATGTACAAAAAATACTGTGAATGTTTTTCTGTCAGATTATCAAACTATCAAAAAAGAACGAATTGCAATGGTTTGGTGCATGAACTACAATGCTTTATGGACAAAAAAAGGAAATGACCGAACCATATCTTTCTGTGTAAATTAGTGCCTCATTTAGCTACATTACCAGTGTTTTCACTGGGATGCACCAAATGTATTAGGCTATTAACTTTTTTACTGTCTATGTACATAGATTAACAAATGTGAAAGAAACAAGAAGGGGTGTTCACTTTCCAAAAGCCACACAAATGGTTCTATGTATTATTTTTAAACTTTTTATTTTTTAATTAATTGATTTGAATTATCTGCATATTATGTATTAATAAATGTAATTAATTTTATCGTACACTCTGTGGTAATATTGTGGTGTATTTCTTCAAGAGTGCTGTTTATTCCGTCATGGGATCTTTTTTGCTATGAATGAAACAAATGTTGGTCATGCATGTAATCTTTCGTTATACAATTTTGTTATTTTATATCAATTAAACCAATTTTTGCTGTGCTTGTGAACTCAAAGTGACTGTTCTAACACTTTGTACAGTAGATTATTGGATTCATGTATATGTGAATGGTTATATAATGACTAGACTACATGGTGACACTGTGATCTAGTTACTTGACCCCATATCACATACTGTACTCTGTTCAATTTCACAGTTTGACCTGTTTGTATAACCATCTGTTTATTTGACATCTGTTCATTTCACTCTTTGTTCAGTTGAACATGTACTGTACTGAACTTTATTATTTAACTGTTGGAACTCAGAATTAACTTTGGTGATTTTTTTGGTTGGTTCATTACTAAGTGTTAACAAAAACAAATGTGTGTCCGAATCAAAAGCTCTTAGTGTAACCATACATTTAAGAAAAAATTATGTCACCAATTTAATGGATGTCAGCATGGAATCTCTGATGGTAATGTTCATAAACTCCATTCAAGACAGTAATTCCAATCTATGAAGACAATGTTCTCATTCACACAATGACAATTAAGTGTATTAGGCAGACATAGAGAAAATAAAATAGTGCAAGTACCTTATATATTTAAAAGATGTTTAATTTAAAGCACTCACAATATAAGGGGATTTTAAAACAGCTATGGACAATTCCCATAAGCAAAACAGCACCAGGTCAGATGGTAGCGAATGTTCCACAGTAAGAGTTCAGCATCCAGTCCAGTCCAGTAAATTAGTGATGGTAGCCCAGAGACCAACAGCAATCATCCACCTGAAGAGTCCAGAACACACTCAACATGTTTCGGAAAGTTCTTCTTGCCAAGTATGGTTAGATATTTTGGTCAAAATATCTCCAGTATCTTTCAAATACACATTGGTCTCTAGGACCAATGGTTGGAGATAACAATCAACCAACACTGAAAGGTTGCTAGTGATGCTATCGCACCCAGAAATTATAGGCCTTCCAGGGGGTCCATTGGATTTTTATGGACCTTTGGAAGTACTGTACATAAATACATGGAATAGATGAATGCTCAATGTTTTAAAAATATATTCTTTCTTAATAATTATGTTATCTTCAAAGGCCCTATTAGTGAGATCCAATAATGCTAATTATAACTTTTGCATGGGATCTGTCTTCAATTTCGTAAAAGTCCCATCTGTTTTTAGCTGGTTGTCTATCTCACTTAGGGCTTTATTTTGATTCATTCTTTCTGACAAAATCCTTCTTAGATGGACAAAACCATGTGCACTGCAGGGGGGGACAGATGTAACATGTGCAGAGAGAATTAGATTTGGGTGAGTAATTTTGTTTCTGTGCAGGGAAAATACTGACTGCTTTATTTTTACACTTCAATATAGTTCTCACTTTTAAGTAAAACCCCACCCAAATCTAATTCTCTCTGCACAAGTAACACCTGCCCCACCTGCAGTGCACATGGTTTTGCCCATCTAAGAAGGATTTTGTCAGAAAGAATGAACCAAAATAAGGCCCTTAAATATGAATCTCTAGTCATGACAACACCCCCCCCCCCTTTCAGAAAGCTGTATAACTATAGACTTAAGTGTCGTAATTTCATTCTTACTTAAATTTAGTGGTACTTGTGTATTATCACGACGCCCATCGCATTGCATACCATAAGGCCTAATATGGTATACAATGAGATGAGATGAGATGCGATGCAATGGGACCTGATCTTATACAATTTAAAATTGTATACCATTGTATATGGTATACAATGAGATGAGATGAGATGAGATTAGATACAATTTTAAATTGTATAAGCACACTAATGGGTGCTTTCAATGTTAATTGGCCCCCCTATAAGATTTTTAATTATATAAGCACCCTAAACGTGTCCTCCGACCTTTTCATACCGCCACTATACATGTCGGCGTGGAGTTAATTTTATATAGTGTGGCGAGCGCAGCGAGACACCGAGCCTGAAGCGTGGCAAGCGCAGCGAGCCCCGCGAGGGGACGCATAATACATGTAAAGTAAAACGCGGCCGCTCGCCACGCTTCGGGCTCGGTGGCTCGCTGTGCTCGCCACACTATATAAAATCGACTCCACGCCGACATGGATAGTGGGGGTATGAAAAGGTCGGAGGACGCGTACCGCCGCCCCTCGCGGGCTCGCTGCGGTCGCCACGCTTCGGGTTGGCGTTGATAGTGGGGGTGGCGTGGTGGTGCATTTAACATTGTAAGCACCCATTAGGGTGCTTATACAATTAAAAATCTTATAGGGGGGCCAATTAACATTGAAAGCACCCATTAGTGTGCTTATACAATTTAAAATTGTATCTCATCTCATCTCATTGTATGCCATATACAATGGTAGTGTGCTTATACAATTTAAAATCGTATCTCATCTCATCTCATTGTATGCCATTGTATGCCATATACAATGGTATACAATTTTAAATTGTATAAGATGCCATAAGATGGAAATCGTGGGCGCCGTGCTAGGAAACAAGTACCAATTTAGTTTTCTAGTGGTTTGTTTCTGTAGGATTTCCTCACATACAACCTTGTTAAAACAATCTAAAAATAGGGCATCTACAACGAAGATTAAAAGTAGAAGATAATCTGAATTTTGAATTCTCCATTAGTGGTGTAGGAGGAAAATCTGTATCACTCACTTTAGATTTAAAGAAACGTTTAAGTGCAAGCTTCTGATGTACTTTTGAACATCTAGAAAGAGGTCAAAGGATTTGGGCTTAAAGATGGGGCAAATTTCAAGCACTTAGTTGGAAATTTTAGTTCATATTCAGTTAAATCTCTACCCCTTAAATTAAAAATATTTCCCTTGGAGAATCACTTGTATCTATTGTATTTTTATATTGATTTGGATTATATGAATTTTATTATTTTTACTTAATCTACCACATAGAATAGCAGTAAGAACGAGTAAGAGCATTGGCTGCTGCGGAATGTACGGCCATTTTTAGTATAACCCCAAATTATGGGAGGAGGTCTGGCTGAACAGAGATGGCTGTGAAATGCACGGCCATCTTAGTTCCGACTATATCGTCGCAGAAACCAATGTACGCGGTGTGGCATGACCGTAAAATGCATGGCCATCTTGGTTTAACAATATAATGTAAATCAGCTGTCATGTAAATGGTATAGGGGTATAAATATGGGGCCATCACACCAATTACTCAGACTCCTGAAGAAGGAGTTACCAAAAAAAGTTGAGTGTGTTCTGGACTCTTCCCCTGGATGAATGCTGTTGGTCTATGGGCTACCACCACTAGTTCACCACCTATTCCAGACTGGATGCTGTCGACTATCTGACCTGGTTCTGATTTGCCTATGGGAATTGTCTAATGCTGTTTTAAAAACCTTTTAAATATAGTATAGAAGGTATTTTCACTATTTTCTGTTCTCTATGTCTCCCTAATACACGCAATTACCATTGTGCGAATGGGCAGATTGTCTTCATAGATTGGAATTATTTTCTTGAGCAGAGTTTATGAACAACACCATTAGAGATTCCATGCTGACAACCATTAAATTGGTGCCTTCATTTTATTCTGAAATATATGGTTATACTGAGCACTTTTGATTTGTACACATGTTGGTTTTGTTTGCATGAATTTGGAGTCATTCTGGGATTTTTACTCATTTGTGTCATCAATCGAAGCTGCACTTTGTTTTAATGACAAAGACAGAAATAATTCAGGCGCAAAAAAGTAAAATAATTTAAAAAATGACCATTAACTTAAAATGAATAAATAAAGGTGCAGCTCCCAATTGTAATCTGAATATTACAAAATAATTGAAGAGTAAGTGTAGGAGAATTAAAGAATTAATTCTAAGAGAGCTCAATATTTGGTAAATTAATTAATATTTAATAGAAATTAAAATGGCTAATCTCATATTGGTCCGTGTGAGTGTTCTTTGACTTTTCTGTTGGCAATAACCAATCTGGTGTTTTTTTCATACCCTATTGTTGGATGAACAATAACTTTTTCCTCCTCCTCTAAACACGCATACAAGGCACCTACCCTTTACAATTAAGTGCTGGCCAGCTGATATCAAAAAGGGTTATTAAGCCATTAATTAATTTATAGGCGCTTAATCTGTACATTCTGGTGGAAAGTAGTGGTAGTTTTTTTAATTAATTTAAGTATGTATTTTATACTATTGCTTTTTTGAATTGTGTTGCTTCAATTACTATGTTTTCATTTTCATTTCTATTAAATATTAATTAATTTACCAATTATTGTGCTCTCTTAGAATTAATTCTTTAATTCTCCTACTCTTACTCTTTGTTTTAATGGCACACTTTTCTGGATTCTTCCTTTGTATAATATCATTACTGAGTGTTGCCATTTGTAAAATTATTTTAAGGTGACTGAATGTTTTTCTGCCCCTGGTAAGAGAACAGCAAACATACAGATAGTGGTAGATGCTCAAATTAGTTCAGTAAAACTTTTCAAGTGCATGCAAGGGAGGGGTTAATACTTAGTAAGTAACAAGACATTGGTTCCCCCGGCACACTGAATAGTTTTAGCAACCAATCTTGAACACTACATGATAATAGAATTCAGAGATATTGGTTACATATACCTGTGCAGGTGTATGACATGCCCCCAAGCCACGTCAAGGCTTCTCTGTATATTGGGGGTCCCTAGCGCTATATCTAGGTGCAGGGTGTGGCACCCCAAAAACTATCATAAGCTAGGAGGCCCAGTGCGGCATGCCAGTGAGATACTAAGTGTTAATAATTAGTGATAGGAAGCCGAAGCTATACATAAGGAGAGAGATAAATTAAATGTAATTAAAATAAGAGATAGATAGTGTTAGTGAGGGAAAAGTGTTAATAGAATGTAAGGGCATGCCGCACTAAAGCCACCCAGCCCAACCAGTCCAGGGGCACCGCACCCCACACCACTGTTACCCTAAATTGGGTCTACAATTAGTCAGCAAGGAGCCACATGATAATGGCTCCTTACTTGGTATATCTGAACTAATAGCTACCTACCGTGGAGCAACCCCAGACTACTCCAAGTGGCATATCAGGACCCACATCTCCTCCTAATATGGGCTCCTCTCTGCCTCTCACAACATACATACAGATAGTGGTAGATGCTCAAATTAGTTCAGTAAAACTTTTCAGGTGCATGCAAGGGAGGGGTTAATACTTAGTAAGTAACAAGACATTGGTTCCCCGGCACACTGAATAGTTTTAGCAACCAATCTTGAACACTACATGATAATAGAGAAAGAGAACAGCAAAGCCAGCTGGTCTCATCTCACACTTTGGATAATCGGAATTAAAACAAATTCTACGTGAGCAAAGTCTTTATTTGCAAATATAGAATGACTTTAAAGTTAAGTTGGTAATCTTACTTTTCCTCTATTACTAACAGCATTTTTGCACTATATAGTCTATAAAAGAAAATTCTTTCTGATTAACTTGCAGAAGATCTACATTATTTTGCACTAGGCATTAGTGCAGCAATGCATATAGACCTGTGTCCTGTACAGTCAGTGGACTGACGCAATCCCATTGCTCAATTCCTGGAATTGGGTTCTCTGATTAATTTACTCCCAGACTGGAAAACACTTGTATTCTCTATGACAACGCATAGTGATGAACCAACTAAACCATTCCGAATTCCAACTGTTGAACAACATTTCAGTACAGTACATGATCAATTGAACATAGAGTGAAATAAACAGATGTAAAAAAAAAAAACCCACAGAAGATGCTACAAACTGAGCTCAAACTGTGACTGGTTAAATCAGCAATACAGGTGTGATGACCCAATTGTTAAAACACAGCAGTACATCGTTTACACCACCTGCTTGAATATCAAGAGAGGAGTAGATGGTGGAGATGATTTTATTCCCTTTTAAAGCTGTCTATTGCTTCCCCTATTCAGGCTTTTGTTCAGAGTTGCTTTACAATATTACAGGATATATTACATTACATTTTTTTGTTTTTGTTTCTACCTATAAAGAAACTGGCAAATAAGCAAGAAAGTATTTAAAAACTGAACCTGAATGCATCAAATGTCCTGGTTGTTAAATGGTTAAATAAGATCAAAGCCCCTTATTAGGTTTGTTGTGCATAAACATCACTTTTTATGGGTTACATTAATATTCATCTTGAAGCTTAACTTGCAAATAATTGCGGCATGCGGTCTTTGATACTAGAGGTAGCATCCTCATGAATATATGTACAGGCTGCAAATTATAGGAGATACTGTACCACCTTTTTGTGCAATGGGTAAACTTTCAAATATTATTTTAATGTGGTCCAGAATGTGCCTTTAGTGATACAAGTTATATTATCTATAAGTAAACTATGCTTTAATAGAGTAGATTAGCATTATATAGAAAAGGAAGGATATTTTATTTAGAAAGTCCCTCTATCAAGACCAAAATCAAAGTTGTACTATGCATTTAGACTCCATCAATTAACTGTGACTCCCAGCCAGATACATATCCAAAGGCATTCTTTTAGTATAAGTAATTGGAAAGCAGATGGAGGAAAAGTCCACAGAGCTTTATATTAATAAACTGTTATTTTACAGTTGAAACCTTCCAAATGAGATCCCTGGGGTATCCTTAAGTGTTTCCACTGATATACAGGAGCCATGCAAAATGAACTCTACCTTACTGTAAGTAACATCATAAATGACACCCAATATTCACAGAAGTAATGAGGTAATGTATTGCTTACTAATTTGGGTAGTTGTTTTGGGCTTTTTGTATGATTTTTCAAAATATAAAAAAGAGAGGATGTCATTTCATTAGTACAAACTCAGAGACATTGCTTTACAAACACAGGTCTTAATTAAGGGATTCACTTATTATGTACTATGGGGCATAATTAACTCCAATATTAGTATTTCTGTAAGATAAAACAACTGTACTACACATTTCTACCATTTATCAAGAAATTATCAATATTCTTTATTATTATTATTATTATTTTTACAAGGTGCATAATCGTTCTCTAGCAACTGACAAAGAAGGCTGTCTGAAAGTGAATTGGAGTGAGTGTGGGCGTTTCAAGGGTTAGAAGCATCCTGGGAAAAATACTATAATAAACATGAGCATTAAAAATATTTCTTAGTAGAGGGCATTACTGAATATGTGATTAAATGAGCCTAATATAGGTAGAAATGCTTGAATTTAATTCTGTTATATAGGGAGCCAGTGAAGGTACTGGCAGAGTGGGGTGAAAGAGGTAGGTTAATTACAGTATGTAGACAGTAGAGGAAAATATCGATATTGGGGAGGAGTAAGGTGGCCATTAGGAGTGTCAGAGAGTAACAAATTCAAATATTCAAGATGGGAAATGATGAATGCATGAATTAGAGTTTTAGTAGCATCCAGTGCAGTGAAGGGTCTGATTATAGAAATATTTGAGTGATAAGATGATATGAGGATACATTGATTTTGGAGGAAAAATTGGTTGTGAAATCAAATACACTGAGCGAGATGAAGATGAATGAGTTGACAGAGAGAGAGCATTTTGTTGAAGGAAGGTCATTGTGGAATGACAGATCGGGGGAGATAAAAATTGAAGGTTGATGGTTACATCTGGGTGTTCAGATTCAAGGTCATAAATTAGGGCATTGTCATAAACGAGTACAGCTTGATAAAGACAGATGGTGGTAGAATTGGGTGAGAGAAGGACTTCTGCAGAGGAGAAAAAAATGGAATTAAGCTTGTCAAATTCTACCTCGTAAGATCGATCTTAGGAGAATGGACTTAGGAGTTTCTTCAGGTCCTAAACAAATAAACATTTTAAACTATCAATGCCTAACTTAAGAAATAACTACAAAGAAAGTAGTGTTTATATTGTATAAACAAACAGTAAAAAACATATAAACTTTATTTTGTTGATTAATTGACCATGTGTCATGGTACACTCTCTGCTGGTACCTTTCATGTTACATGCATCAACCATATTCTTTAAATACTTTTACTTACACACAAAGCCATAAACCAAACTACACCAAAGTACAGTACATCTCTTTTCTTATCTCAAAATATCTCCCAACTCGTCCTCTTTACTCCTCACAAGATCTAAGTTTCTCATCCAAACGCATTACCTGCTCCCACTCATGATTGCAGGACTTATTTTGGGCTTCATCCACTCTGTGGAATACCCTCCTGCTCACAATAAGACTTTCATCTAGTCTACAAACCATAAAGGGTTTTCCTTAAATTTCCAGGCAAGCATATCAGATTCCAGGTCTGCCCACAGAACTTTCATAAAGCTTTCCTTACTTTTATATATATAAAGCTTTCCAATCTTGACAAAGGTTTATTAAAACCAAAACGTTGATCGTGATTACTACTTGCCATTGGCTTATTTCTTTGAATACTGCAGGCCCTTGAGTGCCAATCACCTCCCCCCACTTGTCGGGATACTTGGATATATATATATATATATATATATATATATATATATATATATATATATATATATACTGTATATATAAAGTCCCTGATCTAACTCTTTCTATAATACATTATGCAATAATTGGATCTGCTCTTTGCTGGCTGATTTACAAATTTCTAATGTTCATTAATACATCTTATCCTAACATTAAAATAAAATTGTTGTACTGAACTATTATAAGCAGCAGAAATATCCAGGAGACAACAACATATAATCCACTGATGTACTTTGTAGCTCTTCTCAAAAAACAGTCACTCATTAGATCATCAGATAAATCAAAGAATTCTTAACTGAAGACATCATTGAGGTTTGTCCTACTTGTGACATTCCTGTACAAACCCATCATTTATACATGTTGCGTGCAAAAACTCTATCTTATAATATACATTATTTATGAGTGATACAGAACGTAAAAATGCGGAACTGCAATAAATATTTTAAATATGTATGCAGCATGTTTGTGTATCATTTATGTAAAATATTATAGTAAAATAAGCACAATAAAATTGGCTGAGTCCATCCAAGATGACAATGGAGTAAATAAAACATAATTTATGAGCTTTACAATAGCAATGTTTAAATTCCTAGGTGATACATTTACAATATTAAGTACAGGCACATCTGAAATGTCATAATCTTAAATAATTTGAAAGCCAAGCTCTAAAGGTATTGGCGAAATACAATAGCCTGCGACTTCTTCCATAATATATGTACAATCAATGCTTTCATCTGATCTATTGACTTGTTACTGAACTTAAAAGTACCAACCTCATTTGCAGTTGTAAAACACTAAATAAAGCTCCAACATTAAGATATAATCATCAAATTCTAGTGTCATATTCATAGACAATTGTCTTTGTTATTAACTATGGGCTTAGTGTACATGGTTAGGGATTGATGGAGAAGGAATAAAGCCAAAGATACTGTACAAAATTGTATCCATACTCCCAAGGGAAAACTATGTCACTCTTGCAGTAATCCCTCAATGTTGAACTCTAACAACATTGTGGTACACACTGTATGTAATGATCTCTTAGACACTTGACCACTACATAAAAAACATTATACATATACTTTTTCTACCATCTGATATTCTTTAGTCCAACAAACAAAATGTTCTTTTGACAGAGAGCGTAGTCCTTGCCATCAATAATCTGTCTTTACCCAAGACAGTTCAGAAGGATATTAAAACAAAAGAAAAAGTTAGTAGGGTTAATTAGCCAGTGAAAGTACACTAGAATTGAATGAACATTTTCAGGTTAAAGTATTGACCCTTTGAGTGCCATGTGAATTTTTTTCAAATAGGTGTGAAAATTGCCAAATGTTTTATTATCATAATGACCTGTAATGTTTATCTTATATAGGGAATATAATATTCTTTACATAACATTGTTCTTTTTAATTTATGTAACAAATGTACGGGACACTAGCATGTTTAGTGGATATTTTTCACATCTATAACAGAGATTTTGGTACTCAAAAGGTTAAAACAAGCTTTTAATTTCTCAGATAATTATAAGAAGTGTCTAATTTAATGCTTTGAAGTCTTCTTGTTTTAGCTGGCTTCTTTTTAGATCCTGAAGTCATGTGACTAGAGTAGGTTGCAAACAGTTGTCAGTTTCTGGTTTAAACAAGTCTGAGCAGCTTTTCTCTCAATATACAGTATTAGTTAAGGCGAGTTAAGAATGTTGTCAAGTTCTCTGTTTTGTTATTCTTAGGTGGTCTTAAATAGCAAGAACTTTATCATTGTTATGTAGAAAAAAATATCTTAAAACTTTAGTTTGTCTTTTACTAAATATGATACACATTTTGCAACCAAGTAATGTGTTTTTGTTTAGTCCACTTAAAAGCCAATGGGAAAATACATTAAGAGCTTCTAAGCAAATACAACTAAGGTCTATAAATTTACAAAAAATAGAGAAAGGTGTGTCACTGGGTGATGCACCTGAAGAATGATTTATTTAAAATGTAACCTTTATTAGTTATATTGTTAAAAAATGTAGAGAAGTATTAGACACACAAATCACACAACACAAAGTGAATTAAAAGGGATAATTTACCCCAACTCAGTATTCTCCCCTTTCTGATCTCCCACTAATATCAGTATGGTGTTTTATTGTGTCATGCACCCACTGGTATATGTAATAATAATTGTTAGTGACAGGTGTGGGAGCAGACTCAGCTGTCAGCCTGGCCGTATATATCCAATGTAGGGATTATACCCTTATCAGTGGGGTATTGGATATTTTAATAATCCGCAAATATAACAATGGCGGGTAGCTGGTGGGTGTGCAGTTCAAACCTGTGCCCGGTTGCGGTATCAGGCTTCTGACGTAATCTCTCACTTCACAGTCAGTTCATCTTACGGCTACTTCCTAGGTGCACACAGTTCCTGCTGCAATCCACTGTATGACAGACTGGGCTGTGGTGCATGAGATGATCACCAGCAGTCTCAAATCTGTAACGAGGATCAGTATATCTCGGTGTGGACGCCACACACCGTGACCTCTGATGCGTGCCCAGTGGAGACTGGCGCACGTGTTGTACTGTGGCTCAGGCTGAATTACAGTTTTACAAATATTTACACATTGGTATGTGAGGAGGGGAATAGGGGAGTCACAACAGATGCTGACAGGGTCAGCGTACGCTTCGCTTAGAGAGCTTCATCAGGACTCATCAGGGCATGTAGAAAGAGGTTGCAAGAGGGGAGGGAGACTATATTGGTAGATATAACTAATGTGTCCCCTGCAAATAAGGAGTAGGATATAGCCTGAGAAGCAGTGTGTGCTGGGGGTCTCTGTTGGGCAGGGGTCCAGAGCAGATCTAATAGGGGTGTCTGGGAAAATAGCTGACTCTCCAAATCCACGCACTGTTTTTTCCCTTTAGGTAAGGGCCAATCGTTTATTTGGACCACTAAACATGCATTTTGGTATTTCTTTAAGTCTGGGATCTAGGAGTCCAAATAGACAGCAAACTAGGATGTAGTGCCCATTGTAATGTAGCTACAAAAAAGGCCAACAAAATTCTGGCATGTATTAAGAGGGGAATGGAAACTAGGGACTCATGGGTAATTATGCCACTATATAAAGCATTGGTGATACCTCACCTAGAGTACGGAGTACAGTTCTGGGCCCCACACTATAAAAAGGACATCATAGAATTAGAAAAAGTCCAAAGGCGAGCAACAAAGCTTATTAGGGGAATGGAGAATTTAAGCTACGGGGAGAGATTAAGCAATTTGGGACTATTTACATTCGAAAAGAGACGTTTAAGGGGGGACATGCTCAACATGTACAAGTATATCAAGGGCCAATATAAGGAACTGTCAGACACCCTCTTTTCTACTAGAAAGGAATCTAGGACGCGAGGGCATGAGTATAGATTAGAATCGAGGGGAAGAGGCGGACCACGGCGCATGTAGCGTAGGGAGACACGTTCTCCCCTCCCCCCTACCTCCGGCATGCATGTAGCGAGGTAACTGTGCCCGACGCCTGGCAGCTGACTCAGACGCGGCCACATCTTCCCGGAGCCCGGAGCTGACTTTTTGACGCGTTGGTTGCCGGCAGCGGAGACCGCTTGCTGGTGGAGTTCCCCCCGGCTGACGTGGGCGCAGTGTTGGAGGTCCGGTCGGAGAGGGTGTAAGCTACTGCGATGGTGACGAGCGGCTGAGAGGAGAAGGTGCACGCGTCATTAGTCTGCGCCAGCAGCCTCACGGTGCAAGCAAGCAGGCAGACGGCAGCATTCAGCCCACGTGCAACCCGGTGGAAGCAGTGAGAGTCGGCAGGACGCCAGCGCTTGGTATGTGCCAGCCTGAAGCCATCAGTCACCCCCACCTGGTTAAGCGGAGAGGCCGCCTGTTCCTCCTATTTACGGGACTGTTTACACTAATTGTGAGTGCCCCAACTAAAATTGCTTGAAGAACTGTGTCTATCAATTTCCTGGCTGGGTATGCTGAATACTGGTTTGCAAGGCGGGCAGTGTTTTATTCAGTTGGAAGCAGTACAGGGTGGCCCCAATAAGGGGTTCTGTGAGGGGGTGAGCACATACTTGAGGCCCTGTCTGCTGATGTGAGGTGGGCAGTAAGCCGGCTGGATTAATACAAGCGTGGACTGGGTTACCTATTATTATATGTGTAAGCTGGTGTTGCCAGGGCCGTTTCTAGACAATTTAGCACCCAGGACGAAGGAAAAAAAAATGTGCCCCCCCCCCCCCCCCCCAATGAAATACATTACATGGTACTGCGGAAATTGCGCGCGCCTCTGGCGCGCGCCGAAATAGGGGGTGTGGCTTAATTTAAAAGGGGGTGTGGTTTAATATAAGGGCGAGGTCTAGCAGGAAGACAATTACCTTACATCACACATTTGCATCCTGCATGACCAGACATTGGTTACCGCAGGAATTGTCATTATCCTCCCGCACTCAAATTTGCCGGCTGAAGGCCACACAGGGACTTAGTACACCTCACAGATCAAGGCCAAACAATGACAGGCTACTTAAATCATTATACACTATTTATCCATGATGACAATTACACATTACGCCGCACACCGTGATGACAATTACACATTATGTCACACACCGTGATGACATTTACACATTATGTCGCACACCGTGATGCCCATTAGACCCCACACCGTAATGGCCATTACAAATTATGCCCCACGCGCTGCTGACGCACAACTGATGCCGTTTACTAATATGCCCCCACAGTGCCAGATATGCCCCCACAGCGCCACACATATATGCCCCCACAGTGACAGCTATGCCCCCACAGTGCCACACATATGCCACCAGTGCCAAATATGCCCCCACAGCGCCACAAATATATACCCCCACAGTGCCACACATATGCCCCCACAGTGCCACAGATATATGCCCCCACAGTGCCAGATATGCCCCCACAGTGCCAGATATGCCCCCACAGTGCCAGATATGCCCCCACAGTGCCACAGATATATGCCCCCACAGTGCCAGATATGCCCCCACAGTGCCAGATATGCCCCCACAGCGCCACATATGCCCCCACAGCGCCACATATGCCCCCACAGCGCCACATATGCCCCCACAGTGCCACATATGCCCCCACAGTGCCACACTTATGCCCCCATAGTGCCAAACATATGCCCCCACAGTGCCAAACATATGCCCCCACAGATGTATGCCCCCACAGTGCCAAATATGCCTCAACAGTGCCATAGATCTATGCCCCCACAGTGCCAAACTCACTGTTTCTGTGTCTCCCCCTGTGCCATCGCCTCTGCCTCTGCTGCTGCTTCCTTGGGGAGGGGAGCGGAGCGCATCGCGCTTCTTTCCTTCCCCTTTACTGTGTAGCGTGTACTTGTCTGTCCTGAGCCGTCGCCCATCAGCCATTCATACCCCGCGGGCTGGCTCCTTATTGGCTGCCAGCCCGCGAGCGCTGATAGGCTGACAGCCCAGTGACACACTAAGCGAGGGGGAGGGACAGACGCGCGATGCGTTCCCCTCCCCTCCCCTCCCTCTGCTTGTGTCGTGTGTGGACGCCGGGGAGGAGGCTGCTGCGGCGGCATTGGGGAAGCTGCAGGGCGCCCCGGCTGTCAAACAGAGGCGGACAAGCCGTGCGGCGCCCCGGGCTGCTGCACGGCTTGTCCGCCTCTAGAAACGGCCCTGGGTGTTGCTCAGTTTGGAATAGCAGGTCGGGGTGTGATTCCTAGTGAACTGTACGTATTATACTGCAATTGCAGTACTTCTCCTAGCAATAATGGGAAAGACAGGCCAAACCACTGCGGCTGCCAGGCTTGAGAAGTATGCAAGAACCCAGGCCCAGTCCCAGGCTGGGGGTAGCTTCCGCACGGCAACCCCAGTATCTTCCCCCAGCAAGAGTGAAGGGGCCCAGGCTACCCCGGATATTACCCTGCAACAGGTTATAGAGGCAATTACCAAGTGTGAAACTCGCCTTGCCGAGCAGTTGGGTAAAGTGCAGTCGGACATTATGCTTATCCGGCAAGATGCCGAAAAAATGAGAGAACGGATGACAGAGGTAGAGACACGGGTCTCTTCGTTAGAAGATCTGGCCATTCCTTTAAGCACTCAAATTAAATCTATCTCGTCACAAGTAGGCGAGATGAGAGCGAAACTCACAGATATGGAAGGAAGGCTTCGACGAAGCAATGTGCGGTTCCTAGGTTTCAATGAAAGAGTAGAAGGCAGAGAGCCGGAAAAGTTCCTAGAGGACTGGCTGCTACAAGAGTTTGGAAGGAATGCCTTCTCTCCCCAGTTGGCCATAGAGCGGGCCCATCGCATCCCGGGGAAACCTCCTGCACCGGGGGCATTACCACAGACTATAATCGCTAAGTTTTTGCATTTTAAGGATAGGGACACCCTCCTTCGAATGGCCAGGGACAAGGGGGATTTGGTCCATAATGGGAAGAAGATTTCCACCTTTCCCGATTTCCCCCTCGAGGTGCAGAGGGACAGAATGAAATTCAAATTGGTCAAGACCCGGTTACGGGAATTGAGCATACAATTCAATATGTTGTACCCTTCCAAATTGAGGGTGGTGGTAGATGGTGTGTCTAACATTTTTTTTTCCCCAGGTGATGTTGCAGAGTGGCTTGACCGCTCTCACCCAGGGAAGCGCCAGGTTTTGGCTAGCTAAGTAGATCGGAGGACCAGGCTCCTGGTTGATTGGGGAGTTTCAGTCCTGTTCAATGCCGGTCGGGTTTTCAGGTGGCCTCGTTGGGGTAAAGCAAGGGTCAGTAGGTAATAAGGCCGGGGGTTGGGGGGGAGGGGGGTGGGGTCTGTCTCCTAGTGGTTAATTAATTTAAGCCTCAAAAGAGGGGGGGGTAGTGAGATTTCGGGTAGGTATGCCTGGGGATGGGCCTACAGGGTGGGGGGAGGGGGGGCGGGGTTGTGTTTGTAATTGTAATTGTTATTGTATTGTTGGGGAGCTTACATGGTCCGGTCACCCCCGAGAATGTATAGAACCTTTATGCGGATCTTTATTAAAGTTGTTGGCTGTACGGTGATCTTCCAGAAAAGGATAAACATGTATGGGGGTGCGTTTTTTATCATGGAATGTTAGGGGACTGAATGACAGGGTCAAGAGGGCGACAGTCTTGGGGCAATGTAGGAAGTATGAGGCAGATGTTATCTGCCTTCTAGAGACTCACCTCAGTGGGGAAAAATCGAATTCCCTAAGGCGGCCCTGGATTGGCTCTGTCTTTCATGCCCCGTTCTCCAACATGTCTAGGGGGGTCTCCATACTGTTTAAAAAGTCCTTGGCATTCACTCTTGGGAGTCATAAAATTGATCCAGGGGGTCGGTACATTTTTATTGAAGGTCGTATAGATCAAATTCAGATTTGTATACTATCAGTTTATATCCCCCCTCCTTTCTCCTACGAGGTGATAAAGAAAGCAGTGGAGTTTGCGGCATGTTTTCCTCAGGCTTCTGTCATCTGTCTTGGCGATTTTAATAAGGTTTTAGACTCCCGTTTGGACAGGTGGAGGCCTGGAGGTCAGCCTACATACGAGGGCAGTAAGTTCAGGGAGTTTATTCAGGAAGTTGGATTGTGGGATCCATGGCGTATAAGGTTTCCTGACCGGAAACAATTTTCATGTTACTCCGATTCGTATAGGGTTTTTTCGAGACTGGACTTAGTGCTGCTCTCGAAGGACCTATTGAATAAAGTACTGAAGGTTGAATACAGGTCGAGGGGTATTTCGGACCATTCCCCGATAACTGTAGATTTAGATTTAGTAAGGCTGGTTGGGTTTAGGAGTTGGAAACTGCAGCCATACTGGCTTACACAGATGGGAGAGGTGGAGGAGGTGGAACAGGTGATAGGGGAGTATTTCCAACTGAATGGGGGTACGGTGTGTGGGGCCATCCTATGGGACTCCTTCAAAGCATACATTAGAGGGGTGTTTATAAAGAAGATTGCCTTTGCTAAGAAGAACTATCGTAGGGTGACTGAAAGACTGGAGGCTAGGTCAGTGGAGTTAGAAAATATTTATGTATCTAGCGATCGGGAAGTGGATCGGGTAGCGTGGCAGGCTGCTCTTAATGTCTGGCGTGATCATGTCCAGGACACGTTCTGCCAGAGATTGAGAACTGGAGATCATAAGCGGTATGTAAACGCAGATCGGGGTGGGAAATGGCTGGCGTTGATGGCCAAGAACGAGCGGACCTCTAACCTAATCTCTGAAATAGCGGATGAAAAAGGCAACAGGGTAACGGATACCCCTGCAATTGTTTCCAGCTTCGTGTCATATTATAAAAAAATGTTTACCTCTCAGACCCTGAATAGTAATGATAGTACTGCTGAATACTTGGGGGCATTGGGACTCCCGCAAATTTCTGGGGACTCTAAAGAGATGTTGGACTCTCCAATCACTCTAGAAGAGGTTACGTCGGTAATTCAAGCCCTCCCCCGAAATAAGGCCCCGGGGTTGGACGGGTTACCGGGGGAATTTTATTTAAAATATTCTAATGTCCTGGCTTCTTCACTATGGGAAATATTGGGTGGTGCTAAGGCGGAGGGTAGGCTTCCCCCGTCTATGGAGGAAGCGTATATAGTTATGATTCCCAAGGCAGGGAAGGACCCATCTCAGGTTGAATCCTATCGGCCTATTTCCATTATGTCTTCGGACGCCAAGATTTTTGCAAAGATATTGGCTAACCGATTGGGAAGAGTGTTAGATGAAATCGTACACCAAGACCAGACAGGTTTTAGACCGGGAAGGTCGACGGCGGTGAACCTGAGGCGGGTCCTTTCCTTTATCCAAATTATTAATTCCGGTAATAATAGTGCTGCGGTGGCTTCGTTTGATGCCAGCAGAGCTTTTGACGTAATTGAGTGGGAGTTTTTGTGGCCGGTATTAAGAGCTTTCGGCATTGGGGAGGGATTCATTAGCTGGATAAGACTATTATATCGACAGCCTTTGGCCCGTATATCGATTAACGGTTTCACCTCCGCCTCCTTCCCGTTGGCCAGAGGTACGAGGCAGGGGTGCCCGCTGTCCCCGTTGTTGTTTGCGGTGGCAGTGGAGCCCCTGGCTCATCTACTTAGACAGAAGCTGGGCTGTCATAACTCTTGTGGGAGTAAATTGGTATCTTTGTATGCCGACGACCTACTAATTGGGTCTGACAGTCCAGACACTGATCTCCCAATAATCGTGAACCTTCTAGAGGAATTTGGGGGGATGTCAGGTATTAAAATGAATTGGGACAAGTCTCATGTAATGTTCCTGGGACCCGTGCCCCCAGCCTTTCAGCTAGCCTGCCCATTAAAAATATCTAGGAAATTCAAGTACCTGGGCGTGACAATCTCCGGCGATCCGCGGGAGTACATCGCGGATAATCTGAGGCCGCTATTAACGGAAATTAAAAATAAGTGTCGGAGATGGGTGGGCTTGCCACTTTCGCAAATGGGCAGGGTCAATTTGTTGAAAATGTGTATTCAGCCTAAACTCTTGTATCTGCTGCTACATTCCCCGGGTTATGTAGGTGTAAAATTTTTTCAAGAGTTAAACAGTGTTCTGTCCTCATTTGTGTGGAAAAATAGAAGCCCTAGGATTAGATTCCCTATCCTGACCCGCGACAGAGTAGAAGGGGGTCTTGCCCTCCCGGATTTTAGACTTTATTATTATTCGTCTCAGTTAAGTCATCTATGCCCATGGATACAGGGTAGGGAGGGGGTCGGTGAATTCGAGTTCCTGGCGTTATCAGGGCAATTTGGGGGGTCTCCTCTTCAAGTGCTCCTGGCGGGGAAGTTATGGGGTAACGCTCCCCCCCTGATAGCCCAAGCCATACGCGTCTGGAGACAGGTGCAAAAGATGACAAACTTTGCGGATATTGATCCACAAACCTCGATTTTTTCCTTGTCAGAGGGTAAAAAGTTGAGGGGTCAAGGAGCGGGAGATTGGGAGGCATATGGTTTACTGGAAGTGGGAGCATGGCTGCAAGATGGGGGGGTTCGATCCTTCGAGGACCTACAACAGGGGTATGATCTCCCTGGGAAAATGTACTTTAGCTATCTTCAGGTTAGGAGCGCGTTGGTATGTATGTTAAGGAGGGGTACCCTGAAGATTCAGGAATCCCCCTGTAAGGCGATGGGAAGAAAACTGGGTCCTAGGAAGCACCTTTCCAAACTATATAGATTTATCCACTCCTTTAATCAAGAAGGCGGATGGGAAAAGTTGAGGTCCCAGTGGGCCATGGTCATCCCCCGGGTCTTGTTAATAGATTGGAGAGAGATTCTATCGGCCACAAGCAAATCCTCTATGTCCCTCTCTGTACAGCATGTCCAATTTAATATTTTTCATCGTATATACTTTACTCCGGAGCGATTGAGGCGTATGGGGAACATTGACAGTACGGGGTGCCCTAGGTGTGGAGTGGAGCCTGGCACACACTGGCATTTAGTCTGGGATTGTGTGCAAGTGCAAGCGTTTTGGTCTGCCATTTGTAATATTATGCGGGAACTAGGTATCCCAAGTTCAACATTCAGTACTTTATGTTTAGTATTGGGTGTGGTGGATGTCCAATTAAGTGGGCATTGGACCCAATTGATCAGGATCTTAGTATCCTGTGCTAAAGTAATCATAGCAAGGAAATGGATGGCAACAGTAGGGCCTTCAGTGGTGGAATGGACCAATTTGGTTAATGCTACTTGTTCTCATGAAAAATACGTGTACGCTACACGAGGATGCTTCCCCAAATTTTACAAGGTATGGGGTGGGTGGACGGCATCCAAATTCTATATAGCTTTATAAAGGAATTTCGACTCGCTTACCATAAAATATTCTCTTTTCTTTTTCTTTTTCTTTTTTGGGGTTTTTTTTTTAATTACTTTAAATGGAATATTTTGTACACAGTTTATTAACGATAATAATGAATGAAATAATTTAAAGATTATGGTAAATTAAGGTAAAGGCACGATGTAGGTCGATGTGTATATATTATTAGATTTGACTAGATTTCTGTTTGTTTCTTTTTGTCTATGAGTAATGAAGTAATGATTCTTCTTAAATATGCACCTTGGGGTATTGGATTTAGGAAATATTGTGTGGTTACATGAGGGCGTGTTTAGTGCATTACAGGGCAGGGGGTGGAATATCAATAGTTTACAGGTGGTTAAAGTTATTGAACGCACTCACTCAATATTAAATGTTTTTATATATAGGTTGAATCCTGTTAGGCACTGCTAGGGGAAAAGGTGGGGAAAAGAAAAGAAAGAAAAAGGGGAGAAAAAAGTGATAATATTAGTCAAGTATGATAAGTGAGTAAATATTAAGGGGGATGGGTTAAGTAGAGGAGTATAAGTGGTATAAGATAAAGCACTATGAAGTTATGAGGAATAATGCAATATTGATTGAGTATCGGTCCTCTTCCTTTTTGTTATATGGTATGGATCAGTAGGGTCTGCCCGGATTGGAGCCGTCATCTGACGTACGTCTTAGAACATTTAGGTGTAGAGATTTCCTGTATAGTGGGGGGAGTGACCGGCCATGGGGGAAGTAAGCTTTTTTATGTGTATATGTTGTATTGTATTTATGTGTTTTGTCTGTATTTTGCATATGAAAAATAAAAACTTAATTAAGAGTATAGATTAGAAGAAAAAAGATTTAATTCAGCTAGTAGAAAGAATTTCTTTACGGTCAGAACAGTCAAACTCTGGAACTCTCTTCCCAGAGAGGTGGTAACGGCTGGCTCATTAAATGCGTTCAAGGCAAAGTTGGACAAACATTTACTGGAGAAAAACATCCATGGGTACAAATAAGAAATATAAATTGTCTGTAAAATACCAGAACCTACCAAATCAGCAATGGATATCTATACCAGGTTGAACTAGATGGACGCAAGTCTTTTTTCAGCCTTTCCTACTATGTAACTATGTAACCTCAAGACCTCCGTGTTTTCGTAGTCTCATCAATCTCTTATATGCTATGCGAGGGTTTTTTTTCTTTCAAATATATTTCAAGATTATAGAGTGGATTTGGTTAATGATTTTCTGTGGGACTAAGTACGGTATTGCTCGAAAGAGGTACATCAGTCTCGGCAATATTGACATTTTAAAAGCTGCGATTTGCCCCAGCCAAGATATTTCTAGACTGAACCAAGCCTTCAATAATGCATCTATTTGAGAAATCAGGGGGTTGAAATTAATTTCAGAAACTGTGGCAAAAGAGTTGGGAATGTTGACTCCATGGTATATTATGTAATCCCTCTTCCAGTTTTATTTGTAGTGCTGTTTAAAAGAGGAAATGGTGAACGGCAAAGCTTCTGTCTTTGTCGTATTGAGTTTATAGAAAGAAACTGCACTAAAACGGTCAAGTATGTCATGGAGGGTGTTTATGGAGGAGTCAGGCTTTGTCGCCAGGAGAAGGATGTCATCGGCAAACATGCTGATCTTTTGGAAAGACGTGCCTATTATAATTCCCCAAAAAGCTAAGGATTGTCATATTGCCATAGCTAGGGGTTCAATAGCTAATACATACATAATAGGGGACAGGGGGCAGCCTTGTCTAGTTCCATTGGAGATTTTAAAGGGGGATGATGTAAAGCTATTACTAAACACTACTGCATTAGAGGAGCAATAGAGAGCTAAAATGGAAGATAGTATCGGACCCCGAAGGCCAAAACTTGTCAAGGTGTCTGTAAGGAAGCCCCAATGTAGCCTATCAAAAGCCTTCTCGGGATCTAAAGACAGGAAAATAGCTTCCTCCCCGTCTGAGAAATATATTCTGCAAGTTGCTTGGTGCCCTTGTACAAAACAAACCTGATCTGGGTGGACCAGTTTGGGGATAAGGGGGGCTAGCCTATTTGCGATTAATTTAGAAAAGTGTTTGAGATCGGTGTTAAGCACAATAAAGACAATAGGGAGGGAACAAGTTGATTGTTAAATTTTTTGTAAAATGCGTTGGTAAAGCCATCTGGCCCAGGGGCTTTTGCTCTGGGTAGGGATTTAATTACCTGTAGAGTTTCCTCCTCGGGCCACTCTGCATTGAGGGCGACTAGATCTTCTGAAGACACCTTGGGAAAGGATGTCTTCCAGGAAGGAAGTGATTCATTCAGGGGTGGGTTGGGGGATGACAGGATCCGATTGAAGGTTGTACAGGTTTTTGTAAAATTTAGCAAATGCTGCAGCTATATCAGGCGGGTTTAAGAGCCTTTTCCTGTCTTGAGTTTGAATAAATTTAATTCTATTCCTAGTTTGGTGAAGCCAGAGTTTATGGGCTAGGAATTTACCCGCTTTGTTACCTAGGGAATAAAATTTCTGTTGAAGTTTCGAGTATGCAAATTTCATTCGATCTAAAAAGAGTTTTTGGAGTTGATTCCGAATTGATACTATTTCTCGCTTTAGGGAGGGGTGAGATCTATTAAGGGACTCTGTTTGAAGTAGCTGCAGCTCCATATCTTCCTGCATTTTTAACTGTTTCTTCTTCAGACTGGCTCCCGTTTGGATAACAACACCTCTAACAACTGCCTTTAGGGCGCACCAGTGTGTAGGGACTGATGTATCAGACGGGTAGTAAAATTCAAGGTATGAAGAGATCGTTTTTTAAATAGCTATTGAGGCATCGGGGGAGTCTAGGATGTAATTCGGGAGACTACAAGTTTTGGGGAAATAGTGGGATTGGGTAGAGCGCCATGTCCAGGTCACTGCCGCATGGTCAGACCATGACATAGGTACAATAGCTGATTTGGAAGTGTGTTGTAACTACCCGTTATCTGCCAATATTAAGTCAATATGGGAGTACGAAAAAAATGTGTAGTCTCTAACTGAAGGTGAATGGCTGTGCCTTACATCATACAGGTCCCAATTACTATCTTATTTAATAAATATAAAAATGGATCGCAAGATATCCCCTCACTTTCTATGCGATACCCCAGTTAACTGTACAGCTTTGGGGTGGGACCATGCTGAGACAGAGACGAGTCCTGGCTACATGTTACTAGTTTCTCCAATGTTAATAACCAGTCCAAGTTGCCTAGCACTGAGCCTGGTTATAGGAATAGGGAGGAAGTTTTACATCTTTAATAGCATAGAGTGTAGTCCCTATTGTAGCTTCAGCCATTTGTAACTAAGGCCATCCTCAGCCACCAGAAAGATGAGATGCTGGTATCTGACACCTGCCCACATCAGGACCACCATGGCCTGCCCCGGGCCATGGTGGTCCTGATGTGGGCAGGTGTCAGATAGCAGTCTCACCTATGACTGCTTCAGGGACTTCCAGCACCACTAGACCAGGTATATAGGAACTGATCTCCAGCATGCTATAACAGGTAACCTTATCTTTCCTGCTATGCATATGGAGGTAATATCCTGTGATGTAATTGATAAACTAGATTTTGGCAGTAAGCCCACGGTAGCAAGCAAAGACATTTAAGTATTTTCTCAACATTTAAGTATTTTATCACTTTGTTTAGAAAAAATAGACTTGATTTCCATTGTGTGAAAATAAAAGGAAGCAAAAAGACGTTTTTGCTTTTTTTCTGACAAAGGACGATGTCCCTAAAGTAACTTGGATCTGTCAGCTTCAGATACTGACAGGCTGAAAACAGCTCCTTAATGTCAAACAAAGACTTCAGCTTCCTCATTCACGCCGGCACATCAGATCAAAAGGCTGTATGAGCAATACATAATACCAAACAATCCAGACAGACGCTGTACAGCCAAGGTATGCAAGATAATGACTATTCTGCTTATTAATTAAGTCATTTGCAAAGAGTTCTAATTTCAATTATGGGCCACACTCACCAAACCTTCAATTTTCAATTTCCTGTAGTCCTCAAGGTCTCAACTGGGCTTGTGCATGAACAGATTTATAGACTTAATAGAATTCTGCCCGCAAAGAGACCAAGTACAATAGTGAAGCATAATGTGTATCAAAAGTATTTAAAAGTGACATTAATTCAGCATTTACTTTAGACTTTGCCTTCGATTTATGTAATATTAAACAGATTAAAATAAAAATTGTTATTGTTTTAATTGATATTGATATTGTGGACAATGTACGATACATCTATAGATAGTTGCAGTGAAGTAAATTCTGAAAGAGTAAGGGGGGTATTGAATGTGAGGGTCACGGTAGTCGAGCTTGCTCGACCGCCGTGACCCAGTCCCGTACTCGGTCAGCTCGACCGAGAACATGCAGGTGGGATTCAATGTCCTGCCTGCCGGGGAGCGAGAAGGGGGCATGGCCGCGAGTTACGGCCAGGAAGAGGCGAGCTGCAGCCGTTCTCAGCAGAACGAGCCCGACATCTAGTGATGTCGGGCTCGTTCTGGTGAGATACCCTCAATGCTGTCGGGGAAGGCAGCATTGAATAGGGCCCAGCAGGCATCTTCCCAACGGGAAGGTGATTGAATATCCTCCTAAGAGCGCAGTATATAGTGTTCATTATGTGTTTTTTGCATAAATTCTAATTCAAGCATGTACTAGATTATATTGGGAAATTAAGGGTTTGACAGCTCAAGACTGACATTTAATTGGTGCAAAGGCAGATCAGAGCAATTGGGTGAATGTTATAACTTATTTTAAATACACAAACAAAAATAAGAATTAATTTTAGAGAATGTACTGTATTACTCTTATAAGGCCCCAAGGTTTAGTCGAGATCTAATCACACACATACAGTAGCTTAGGATCACCCGTGCAGAGATGTCTTGACATGGTTGGTGGCTTATCAAATATTTCCAAACATATTGATATAGAAATGCTTCGATCCAAATATGAAAAAGTTCATTCAGATATTTCAGTGCAAAGTAATTTATATATTATGTGATTTCAGTATTCCAGTATTTACCCTGCACAGAAACAAAATAAAGCTACACACTTCATTTTGCTTTAGAATCAATGTTAGATTCGATTTTCTATTAGATCTGGCATTAGATCTTCCCATTCAATTTGGCATTAGAACTGTACTTTTGCATTAGATATCGATTTCAATATCGAATTTGATTTACATTCATGGTACATTGTACACTGTACACATTCGATTTACTGGATCGAATTTGATATTTCCTTGGCTGAACAGTCTATTTTTCTTTTCCATTTTGAGAAAACGGGAGCGTGCATCGAATCTAATGCAGATCGAGTGTGTCCTAAAAACCATTTGATGTGGATTTGATTTTGCTGCTGTTAGCAAAATCGAATCGAAAACAGGGTAAAATTGAAGCGTGTGTACACAGCTTAACTCACACAACTCTTACTCTCTCTATACATGGTACATCTGCCCCACCTGCAGTGCACATGGTTTTGCACATTTTTAAAACAAATTTGTACTGCAATCAGATCTGAATAAGGACCCATGTCCCGAGTAGTGGCAGTTACATAGCATGTCCTCAGTAGTGCTGTTACGGATGTCCCCAGTAGTGGAACTAATTATTTCACATGGGATTCTGTGAGGATGCCTGTAATACATGAACTGTTTGGAGTACTAAGGACCAAGGGCATAATTCAAACCTGATCTCACGGCTGCAGATTATTGATAGACTGCACACACCTACGGTTTATAGTTCATATGCGCGAGTAGGTCCTGGGCTAAGCACAGGCTGCACACAGTGGAAAAACCACGTGATGGTGAGCAGTTTGCAGGCTTGCTCAGACTTCACTCCAGCTGAGCGGCATATACCTAATCGCAGGGCTCCATAAATTAGCAGCCCAGTGTGTCGTATAATTCCAGGTGTGCCCCCATATGTCCCGTATCAGTCCAGGGGTGCCAGCACGTGTCCCGTATCAGTCCAGGGGTGTCCGCATCTGTGCCATATAATTGCAGGTGTTCCCCCATGTGCCCCGTATTATACCAGGGGAGTTGCCCTTTTTTAATGAAAAGAAAAAAAAAAGTGTGTTTTTTTTTAAACTTTTACTGAAAGGGCTGTTAAGTCTGCTGTTTCAGTCCAGGGGTGAGCTAAGTTTGCCGTATAATTGATGGGGTGTTGCTAAGTCTGCCGTATATAATTCCATGTCTGCCGCCATGTGTGCCGTATCAGTCACATATAATTCTATGTGTGCTGTATCAGTTCAGGGGTGCCCGCACGTGTGACGCATAATTCCTCGGGTGAGCCAAGTGTGTCATATAATTCAGGGGTTGCTGCAAAGTCTGCTGTATAATTCATGGGGTGCTGCTAAGTGTACCATATCAGTCCAGGGGTGATGCTAAATGTGCCGTATCAGTCCAGAGGTGAGCCAAGTGTGCTGTATAATTTATGGGGTGCAGCTAAGTCTGCTGTATCAATCCAGGGGTGCTGCCATTTTTTTAAACTAAAATAATAACTCTATTTACTGCAGGAGTGTCACTATGTGTGCCATATAATTCCATGTGTGCAGTGTCAGTCCAGGGGTTCCGCCATCTGTGCCGTATAATACCATGTTTGCCATAATGTGTGCTGTATCAGGTCAGGGGTGCCACCATCTGTGCCGTATAATTCATTGGGTGCTGCCAAGTGTGTATTAGTCCAGGGGTGATGCTAAGTGTGCCGTATCAGTCCAGGGGTGATGCTAAGTGTGCCATATCAGTCCAGGGGTGCTATTAAGTGTGCCGTATCTGTCTAGTGTTTGTGCTGCCCACTTGTGTTACTTATCATAGTTATCCATCTACTTTGGTGCAACCTTTTGGCCTAAAAACAATATTGTGAGGTATGAGGTGTTCAGAATAGACTGGAAATTAGTGGAGATGAATGCTATTGAGCTTAGTAATAGTGTAGGAGCAAAAAAAAAAAAAAATAAATTCTGTGATTTTAGTGTTTTTTATGCTTTAAAAAAAAAAAATCAGAACCCAAAATTCAAAAACCAAAACGTTTAGGGGTGTTTTGGCAAAACCCAATAGAACCCAAATCCTGAAGGTAATCAGAATGCTAAACCCAAAACCCAAAACGCGAAAAGTGGCCGGTGCACATCCCTAGTAAAAACCACCACTGATTGGGTACCATATAAATAAGGATAATAAGGATAATAATAATAATAATAGTAATAATCATAATATTAATTACCTAGCCCTTCCCTGCTTCTCTCCATATGTATGGGGTTGCAGATCTGTGTAAATCTGCATAACCAATTTGCAAATTTGTCGCTATGTATATATTGTTAAAGTACGTCAAACCTGCGATTATCCCCATAGTGCATAAAAGCATTCCACAGAATAGAAAAGCATAAATAAGACTCAACTACTGTGTAACTGGAATGTTATAGCTTTGTGAAATAGCGTGTACCATAGCAAGATTCATAGCAAGATTGAAAATGTCACTGCAACTTTTTGGTTCTAGAGTTTCTTGTTTAGAAGTGTGTAGAGTTGGGCTGTTCATACTTTAAAAAAATCAAATGCTTCAGTTTCACTGTCAGGGTATGAAGCTGTTAATTTTGCTTTTTCTGTTCTGCTCTTTCGTGTCAAATCAATACTTGGTCATGACCTTTAAAACAGCAGCACACTTGTCATTTCATATAAGTATATACTGTATATGTAAGGCAATATTTTGTGAAGATTGGAGTGAACGAAAAGATCGGTTTAACCTCTTCGGCATCTTTACTGAGCGCCAGATAACAGATCTACTGTAGGGTGCTGGATGTTTTTACTCATTATTTCTATAGAACATGGCTTATTTATATTATTATATCACAGACAAAATAAAGATAGGGAAAATTGCTACCTCTTTATTTTTTTATTTCAAAGCAAAAATAGTTTAACATGGTATATAACAAATTAGCTGAGGAATATTAAATGGTAAGCAACTAAATTAATTGTTAATTTAACTTTAATAGGTTAATTTTCTCAATAAGAACTCTCAGTTCTGTTTAATATCAGAAAATCTCTATTTCTAATATTGTTATACAGTAACTGGACTTGATGGAATGCTTTCTCTTTATAATGCCCTTCAGTTATTGGGAATCTTTACTGTCTGTGGAACAATATTGAATACTATTAGGGCATTCAGCTCGCTAGGTTTAGGTGGAAACCCGAGTACAATTCAGTGATAATGGGCTATATATTAGAATCTATAATAAGTGCAGCTTAATAGATCATGGTGAGGTTAGCATTATGAGTTCTATTCAGTATAGTGGTAACCAGTCATCATGTATTATTGTGCTGGACTTTTGGGGTTATTCTGGTTGATTCACAAGGCTGTGAATTCGCAGTCTTGTGAGTCCACCATACACCATCCGCCAAATGCCGGTTTGCCTGCCCCCTTGCCTAGGAATCTTAAATCTGCTTTTGAGTTGCCTCAGGTGCTTTGGCATAAAGGGTCTTATTCAAGGGCCTTGTTGAAGTAAACCCCACCCAAATCTAATTCTCTCTGCACAAGTTACATCTGCCCCACCTGCAGTGAACATGGTTTTGTCCATCTAAGAAGGATTTTGTCAGAAAGAGTGAACTAGAATAAGGCCCAAAGTGACTAGGGAAGTTAGTTTGAGTAGAATGGCTGGCCCTTTTCCAGCCACTCCTATTTAGGTCTTCATGCTTTCTCTGGTTGGGGTGGTCCCAAAAAAGAGCCGGGCAAATACCGTCTGAGTCAGCATCTATCCTACCCTTTTGGATCCTCTGTGAATGATCCTATTCCTATGGGATTTTAATCGGGTGCGCTATCAATCGTTTGACCAGGCATTGGTGCCTGTACAAGAGGCCGATGAGGGATCTTTGTTGGCAAAGATAAATGTTGAGTCATCTTTTTGGTTGCTTCTACTGGATCTAGACTCGCTCAAGTTCATGGGCTTTTGTTTACCAAGTGGTTTTTATTTGGATAAATGCCTGCCCATGGGCTGCTCGGTTTCCTGCCCCTAATTTGATTGGTTTTCTACATTGGTGTGTTGCTGCCAGGATGGGTGAGAGCGGGGTGGCTCATTACCTCAATAATTTCTTGTGTATTGGCCCCTTGTTGTGAGTATCTACTCTTTTCCATGCAGGCTTTGTTCATGTTTTTTGGGGTCCCCATTGTGAAGAACAAAATGGAGGGCCTGGTCACGTGCCTTTTCATTTTTGGCATGAAAATATATACTAAAGTTTGTTGCTGTTGGTTGCCTTGCCTTGGTTGCCTTGTGGTAAACTTGTCAGGTTGAGGGGGCTACCTTGCTTGGGTTGGCTGTTGGTAAATTCAAATTGTGCCAGCTGCAATCCATACTTGTATTTTGCTTGCAGGATGGTTCCTATGGGCAGGATTTTCTACAGAAAACTTTAGTGGTCCATGTCTGGCGTTACCCACCCCCATCATTTTGTGCACTTGTCCACTGAGGTTAAATGTGATCTGCAATTTTGGGAGGTTTTTCTAGATCAGCCTAATGGAGTTCTCATTTGGCCGGCACCCACCCTTAGCAGTCAACAGCTACAGCTGTTTACTGATGCGGCAGGAGTTTTGGGGTGTTCCTCCATTGGTCTTGGCGTGCTGCACCATGGCCTTTTGATGGATATGGGATGGCCTTACAAGTATCCTGCTGTTGCTCGAGCTAGATTTTTGATATCAAGATATCGTGACTGGCACTTTGATATGAGTATGCCTGGCCAAGCAGCAGTTGTAAAGTATTTGGTAGTCACTCCCAATGATATAGAGAAAGGTACAGGAAGTATAAACTGCGCTAAATATAAAGAAACAGTATATGGCATAAAAAAAGTATAATTTAATGTATGAATTGCATAAAAAAATAAAAAAACAATGTAAACAATGTAACAATACTAATAATAAAATAATTTAAAATACTGCAAATCAATAGTCACTCAGTGTATTGGACATCAGTGTATGGATAGTCACCCTTCCTGTGTGGTCCACCAGTACTGGGGAAGTCCTTACGATTGTAGCATTGTAATATCCAGTGAATGGAAAGTGTTGGTCTCTTCCTCTCCTTTGCCAATATGGAACTGGGCCTATTAGAAGGTGGCGTTCCTCCAAAGGTGGTGTTGCCGCAGTGAGTTTTGAAGAGACAAGCCGTTTAATTTGATGGTTTGTTGTATTAACCTCCACTGGAAAAAGTGATGCCCGTTTCTGGGTGGGCAAAGTGGGTGGTTTATCCAAGGATGCAGCATGTAAGTTTTCCAAGAACCCTACGCATTTTGCTGCAAAAAGCAGCTTTTTCAACTATGTCTTGCTCTGTCTGGAGTCTGGTTTTAATACCCTCTTAATAGAGGGTGATGTCATACACCTGTTTGTGCTTAGGTTAATTTTAGTGATAGAAATACACATTAAAACATATAAACAAATATATACATTTAGTGCAAGGAGGCAGACTTACTTATACGCATATTTGCCAGTCATATATGCAGGTCAAAAGATATAAAAAAAGACCTAAATGTTTAGCACCGCGTTCCCGGAAGTCCGATCAGAGGGTGGCTTCCGGGAGTTGGAACGCAAACGTCACTCGCGCACTTCCTGTTTATGTGAGCGACGTCCACGTCCAACTGCTTCGGAGGACCAGAGAGAAACTTTCGGTGTTTGGACCGCACGGATGGGGCTGTGGACCGCATGGTAGTGAGCCGCAGTCGGGAATTTCACGTTCTGTTTGCTTAGATGGAATATCGCAGATTTTACACAATTAGTTCTAAGACCCGTGCGTGTCCAACATTTTGTACTCATATAAAAATACATCAAAAAGCATTTATAAAGATATATACATTTCTTAAAGAAATACTGGGAATGATAGTTCATACAGATAGTGATTATGAAGATAGAGGTTATTCAGGGTTTTTGTAAAGTGGGAGAAGTCCTAGAATTATACATATATATATATATATATATATATATATATATATATATATATATATATATATACACGTCCAGACGGCGGCACTCACCAATAACTTCTCACTAAACAACATACTGCCTCTGTGAGAAGTTATTGGTGAGTGCCGCCGTCTGGACGTGTATATATATATATATATATATATATATATATATATATATATATATATATATATATATGTATAATTCTGGACGTATCTACTAAACCTTTGGTTTTGGATGGCACCCCCTCCTTCAGTGAGCCGTTGAGGAAGTGCTGCTCAAATCTGGAACTATATGTATGTATATATATATATATATATATATATATATATATATATATATATCAAAAAGCAATTGGATACTAATATCTAGAGATATTGATTTTTATTATTTTTTATTATTTTTTATTTATTTACTATTATTATTATTGATTCTTCTGAATTCATGTCAAGGTCCCCTTCTTGGTTATTCCTTGGAATGTTTTTCCGATATTCAGGTATTCTATAAAAATATATATTAGTATCTTCATTTTCTCTTCCATGAATAATTCATTTTGGGTACCATGGAGACATGGGAAAAGAAAGGACAAACAGAAAGAGGAGAAAAATGACAGAAAAAGATATAACTTGCGTGCAGAATAATATTCTACACCTGTATATTAAGACCAAGGGAATAAAGGAATAAGAGAATGGAAGGGGCCAATCCACATACCTAGAGTCTTAGATGTTTATATACTAATATTCCTATAGAAAATAATGGATTAAATGATATTATTTAGTTCAACAGCTTCATTGAGGCCCTCTGGATGTATTGTCTGCATATTATACATCCAGAAGACCTCCTGCTTACATAGTTTCTTGGAGCGGTTGCCGCCTCTTACTGTCTTTGATATGTGTTCAAGTCCTATAATGTTTAGGTCTGCAGTATTCCCTGCATGTGTTTCTGTGAAATGTCTCGAAACGCTGTGTGTATGCAGCTGCTTTGTGACATTTCTCCAATGTTCCAAGAACCTAATTTTAAGCTTCCTTGTTGTTCGGCCGACATATTTCATGCCGCATGTGCACATAAGCATATAGATAATGAAGGTTGTGTTCCAATTCATAAATTGTTTGAATTTGCCAATTTTACCTTCTCTATCCATTTTTTGGTAGGAGGATTCTGTAGAATGTGTGTACATGTTAGGCACCTAGTACTGCCGCACCTAAAGAAACCCTTGGGCGTTGGATTCAACCATGTCTCTTTATGGGGGATTTCAGGAACCTCGGTTTTCAAGAAGCTTGGGGCCAAGGTGTCTCTTAGGGCTGACGTCCCTAACCCTCCGGTGGTGCACCTGAACACTTACCCCATACCCGGCAGTTGCTGCAGCGAAGGTGATCTCTGCCTCGCGTCCTCTTCAGTCTTCACCGGCGTCCGCACTTCCTGCGGTGCAGCCGGCAGCAGGGCCACAGCCCCCGGTACCACCCAGCACTTTCCTTGACCACCAGGAACTTGTACACCTGCACGGACTGAGACTCAAGCCGGTGAACCCCCAGTCCAAGTGACCCTCCCCACCCCACACCCACGAGTTTTCCCCACACCCAACCACCCCCCCAACCCACCAGCAGGACCCCGGTGCTCATACCCGCATGGAGCCCCCACTGGTCCCCCAGCCCACCCAGGTCGACACAGGGAGGCCGACAAATACCAGGGCCTGTGGAAGACACAGCAGAGAGATCCACAGTGCACAGCTGGTTCCAGTGATGCCCACCCCCAGAGTGTCGACCTCCGCCCCAACTGTTTATTGATAGACATTTTATCCTATTTGTACCAGTTACAATAAAGACAATTTGTTTCACTATTATCAGTCTCACAGTACATTTATACCTTTATACCTTGGTACAAACAATCACCACACACATCAGAAGCCACAGAGTGCGCATTTCTATCCCCAATACAATATCTATGCTATCAGGTCTTTGGACAAGACCCAGATTTGCTGCACCACCACACAGCCTCTAGGGTAGAGCGCAATACTAAAACCAAAACTACCCTTGGACTGATACATCACAAATGTGGGCACCCCTGGACAAATACAGCACACATCTGGGCACCCCTGGATTGATGTAGTACACATGTGGGCACCCCTGGACTGATGCAGCACACATGCGGGCACCCTGAGCAGTGGCAGTAGTAATTTAAAAAAAACATTTTCTTTTGCTTTGAATTTTTTTTTTTATTAAAATAATGCAGCCCCCTCTGTAGCACTAGCAGCCCCCTCTATGCATTAATCATCCCCCCTCCCCCAGCAAGTTTCCCCCTCACACCCCTCAGCAGACAGCACGGACACATCCGTGCTGTCTGACGTCACCAGCCTGTTTGAAAATGGCGCCGACCGCCGGGAACTATATATCCCCAGGTCTCGCAAGAATCCGACGCAGGATGATGACGTTTTAGCCTCGATTTGGACTCGGAAAGATGGCGGGAACCGGCGAACTCCTCGGATCCGGCCTCGGATCAGGTAAGTTCGTGGGGGTTCGGATCTCTAGGATCCGAACTCGCTCATCTCTAATGCATACGACACCTTGCTCGACCTAGCTGGGGCTGGAGTTATTGGGAAATAACCACATTTGTCTATTCTGGGGATGAGGATCCAGAGACACTAATTAAAATTTGATAACATACGGTATGCCTATCAGTGAAAAATGTTTTAACAAACAGACATGCTTTACAATGCTGTGCAGATCTTTATGCTTTTTTTCGCTTTTAAGCCTACAATATATTGAAACATATTCAAACCTTTTCTTTATAAATATGCTGAGGAAATATGTTTTTATAGGTCATGGCCTATAAAATTGTATTGTAAATGGCAAGAAAACAACCTACAATGGAGCACAATAAATCTGTCACATAAAAGTGTATAGAGTAAACTGGATGGCACCTCCCTCTTATATTAATAAATGCAAATCAAAATGAGTATATAAATATATATAGTGCAGTACTTTCAGAGATTTGGTATACATCTTAGAGTGAATACAAAGTAAATGGCCCAAGTTTATAGAGTAGAGCTTCTGTTTAGAATTCTAAACTTAAGAACAGAAATGAATGGCATGATGTTAGCCTCCCAATGTATCTCCTTATACATGCTGCTAATGGCAGAGCTACACACATTTACTGGAATAAAAGACAGAAAATGGTCAAAGAAATGGAGTTACAATAGCAATGCATTATGTAAAAGTAGGTAAGCAGAGCACATTACTGCTATTTATGAATCACCTAGATAAACGCATAACAAGCTGTAATTTCAGACTACATTTCTGTCTATGGAATTTGAAGTCCAGAATGTGTTATTTGACCAGATAATCTTGGTCCATTCTCTAGAATTTAATAGAAAGGGCTGTACACTTTGCATGATGACTGATAACGGCTAATTGAACTTATAAAGTAAATTCTATATAATGGATATGAGTGCACAATAATAGGATGCACTTTGAAAATGGCACACAAATGGTCTGCTTCAGAAGAATATAATGTTTCACACTGTATGTCCATCACATACTGGATGAATATAATTTTGATGTACTGTAGGAGTATATTTAGAATGGGTGCAAGATTTCCGGTGCACTATACACCCTGCACTTATTTTTCCCATACTCACCTTTCCAGTGCCGCATGTTGACAGAGACAACACTATAACAATCACCAGGAAAATTACATGGTGGACATTTTCCCTGTGTATGCACATGTCTAATATGAGGAGCACCGGGAAAATGGCCACTGTGACATTTACCTGGAGACACACGCAATCACAGTTGACTCTTGGCATTGATGGCTACAGAGAGATGGGAGAGGGCCAAGTGGACACTGTACATGGTACTTGGGTACTATTGTATCTTTAATGGAGATGTGCAAGTTTGGATTTGCTAAGTTATGTTCAAATCTCAAAATGGCATCTTATTGGCTCTATCTGGCTCACATGTTTTGAATAGCCAATAAGATAAATCTGGGGTGAAATGTAATAGGTGGCGATTTTTGGTCATGTTTAAAAATTGCACCAAATCGCACCTTTAAAAATCAATTTTTTGCTGCGAATTCGCATATCGCATATCGAAAAAGTGCGATATGGTGCGATGTAGTGCGATTTTTAGACTTGAAAATGTCCACATTTTCAAACATGCTATTTTATGTATAAAAAAAACAGCGTGGAGTCCCCCCTCCTGAGCATAACCATAACAAAGAGCCGGTCCTGGTTTCATAAAATCACAGTGACAAACATGTTGGGGTTCCCTGGATTTTACAAAAAACAGCATCAGGCTCAAGGGCCGGTCCTGGTTCCCCAAATACAGGGGACAAAATGACTAGGGGTCCCCCGTATTTCAAGAACCAGCACTGGGCCCAACCAGCCAGCAGGGTAATGGCACAGCCTGGGGGAGACTTTTTATACAAGTCCCCCAGCCAAAGCATTCATCCCTCGGACCGGTCAGCATGGGCAGTGGTCCTGGGGAAGTGGGGACCCCCCCCCCCGCCCCCAAAAGAAGCCCTCCCTCTCCAAAACTTACCTGCTGAAGCCCGGGGCTGTCCTCAATGCCCCTGGGTGGTGGGCATCGAGCTGATTATAGTGTAAAAAAAGTAAAAACCATTGTGTATTGCTGTGGCACTACAAGTCCCAGCAAGCCAGCACCGCATGCAGGGACTTGGAGAACCACAATTCCCAGCATGCGAGGCAATAAAGGGCCCACTGGGACTAGTAGTGCTCCAGCAGAACAAATAGTTAAAAAAAAACACAGACACACTTACAGTATAACTTATTTACACAAGGAGCCCATACATTCCAACTCACCGGACCTGATAGAAGATTGGTCCCCTTCTCCAGTAGAATCCATTGTGAAGTACCTGTGGAAGAAAATCAAACTGACCGCGCTGATCTTCAGGGCTTCTCCGGACCCTCTGCAATGCTCTCTGGTATCTGGGGGCGGGTTTGTTTACATCCATAGCTCTGCGCCCAGACCAGGATGTAGCCCCACCCACCAGCCAATCATGGTCCAGCATGGGGGTTTTCTCGGACCATGATTGGCTGGTGGGCGGGGCTAAGTCCCGGTCTGGGGGTGGAGCTCCAGATGTAAATAAACTGAATGGAATCTATCATTTTCAGTAACTAAAGGAGGTTTCCATGTTGGAAAGACTGTTATGTTTGCAGTAATATTACTTTATTAATGGTCTCACCCCTGGTACTACAAATGTATTCAGTATATATATATATATATATATATATATATATATATATATATATATATATATATATATATATATATATATATATATATATATATATATAATAGCACTTACCCAACCTTGCAGCAAGGAGAGAAACAGACCAGCACTCGTTTTTAGGTGAAAAAAAGATAAAGTGTATTGGAGAAGTTTTACAACATGGCAAACATCTCAGTTTACATTAAACAGACCCGACAGGCTGTTTCAACTGGATTCCAACCAGTTGTCATCAGGGGTAAAGCAATGCAGCAATGGACCAGTATTTAACATATCCTAAATGGCGCCAAGTACGCCCAGAACTTCAAATTGCGGTGCGCTGTCACTCAGCACCACCAACGGTGCTTGTGGCGTCATGTTGCTAAGCAACACCCGACAGGCTGGGGGCGCGTCATGAGGGATTCCCCGTCAATGTAGCGTCTGATTGCTGTTGCCGTTTAATGCGAGTGAAGGGAGAGGGTGAGCTGCGGCAGCCTCTGGCGCTGCAGTGTGACTGAAGGGTAAGGTTGTGCACGTCCGTGCAACCTGCGGGGGTAGTATTTAATGGCGGGATGGGAGTCAGGAGGTGAACGGGGTGTTTATCTAACTTACGATAAGCCCTGTGAAAGGTCAGCGTCGTGTCAGGATGCTGAATGCTGAATGTGTGGCCAGGAGACCAGGATGGGGGGAGAGAGAGATACGCATAAGCTTAGTATCTAGAAATGTGTGACGCTGATATGTCAGAAATGGACACTGTCAGGTGTCGTGACAGGACATAATAAATCGGACCCATTCTAAGAGCAACCTTTGCTCAGGGCAATGTAATGACTGCACAGCTTCACAGAGGTACACACAGCGGTGTACCCACAGCGGTCTCAGTAACATTTCATATTGGTGACACAAAGCGGTGTCTAGGTAATACTTAGAGAACTACAGTCACTGTCTCCAGTGAGCCAAATATACAGTCAATTACAGTGGCACACGGCGGTACCCAAAAACTGATAATATAACACAAACAGTTGTAGAAATATACTCAGCAGTAATGGATTGCTATGGCACACGGCAGTGTCATAGTAACAAAACATATCTTATTCCAGCGGCAACATTTAATTAGAAATGACACACGGCGGTGTCAGAATGTTATTATGTGTCTGATGTGCAATTAAGATGACGGTAAGACAGGACAAGACAGCAAAAAGATATCATGCCCATCACCATCACAGAAATTAGATGGGCTATAACTGATATGTGTCCTGGCCGATTGATGAATTAGTTCTCAGCACTTGATAGTCGAAAAAAGGGGGAGGGTGACATGTTAAGGGGATATGGTGTAGTACACTCAGGTACTGTACGTAAGTGGGGCTCAAATATAGCAGCCCATTTTGAAGTCCTCATTTAGACCAAAGGGGGTCAATGAGTTGAGTCGGAAAATCCATTGTAATTCCCGCTGTAATAAAAGTTTGTCTCTGTCCCCACCACGTCTCAGTGGGGGGATATGGTCAATAAGGTGGCATTTCAATTGGACGATGGTGTGTCGCTTCTCCAAGAAATGTCTTGCCACAGGAAGTTGCTTGAGGTCCATAGTCTCTCTGTTGGTGCTGAAACATTTTTTGATAGATGATCTATGTTGACCCAATCTTTCTTTGATCATCCTTTTCGTTTTACCCACGTAAACCAGATTACATGGGCAGGTGAGGGCATAAACAACAAATTTGCTGTTGCAGTCAAGTCTGTGTTTCAATTTATATTTGTATCCATTGGCAGGGTTACTGAACTCATCACCGATGACAAGAAAGCTGCAGTTTGTACATCCTGAGCATTTGTACACTCCATGCTTTCGTGAGAGCCAGGTAGTGGTATTTGAGGTGTTAGCAGTAACATCCGTTATTACCAGAAGATCCTTCAAATTGGGACCTCTCCTATAGGCAAATCTTGGTGGTGTTTTGAGGATTGGTTCTAGGACCGGATCACTGGAGACCAAGTGCCAATGTTCCTTGATTTTGTTTTTGATATGTCTGGAGGCCGTTGTGAAGGTACTGCAAAAGTTGAGTCTATTATCAACTTCATCTTGGTTCTTGGTTTTCCGCTGTAGTAAATCATCCCTCTTGACTGTATGTACCCTTTGGAGGGCCGTCTCTACCTCCTGTTTGTGATATCCACGCTCAAGGAACCGCTTACTCATTTCCAGTAGGGCTGCAGTCAACGTATCTGGGTCTGAGTGGATGCGACAGACCCTTAGCAACTGGGCTGGTTGTGAAGTCTGAATCCTCTTGGGATTAGCTGTTCTTTGTAATACTGCGAGAGCGTAAGTCCATGTAATTGGAGCTCAATCTCCCGCTTGCTTAATTTAAGCAAATCCTGGTACGCTTCCTCCGGGCTGTCCTTGTTAAAGTGCAATGTGTCAGTATCTGCAAATAGTGTGCGCTCTCGGTCTGCATCAGAAAATAGGTGAGTGGACGTCAAGTCAAAACCCTGTGGATTGGACATTTAATATTGGAGCAGGGAATGCTTCTGTCTAGTAGTAGCGAACAGTTGTTGCCGCAAACCCAATTGGTTTGCAGTATTTCAATAGGCAAAGCGATATGGTTTAGCAAGTTTTTAAAGTAAAAAATTGGACATAAAGTTGGATGGTGTGTACAGAGTTTGTGAACCAATCTCTGCACTAAACTTTATAAGTAGGTGCTCAGTTTTGCATATGAAGTGTATACATAAAGAGGGTTTCCAAAACGGCACTCAAAGTACATTTAAAGTTGCAACGGTGGTGCAGGGTCCAGAAAGAAATTGATAATAGCACTTACCCAACCTTGCAGCAAGGAGAGAAACAGACCAGCACTCGTTTTTAGGTGAAAAAAAGATAAAGTGTATTGGAGAAGTTTTACAACATGGCAAACATCTCAGTTTACATTAAACAGACCCGACAGACTGTTTCAACTGGATTCCAACCAGTTGTCATCAGGGGTAAAGCAATGCAGCAATGGACCAGTATTTAACATATCCTAAATGGCGCCAAGTACGCCCAGAACTTCAAATTGCGGTGCGCTGTCACTCAGCACCACCAACGGTGGTCCAATCTATCGACAGTATATCAAGCTATATGTAAGATATATTGACGATTTGTTTCTTCTATGGACTGGAGGTGAGGAAAACCTAATATCCTTTGTGAACTATCTCAACACACTTCCAGGTACAATTAGGTTCACCATAAATTTTAGCAACAACACCATCAGTTTTCTTGATGTGAGCGTGACCCTCAAAGACTGTATCATCTCAACCAAGGTATTTTCGAAAGCAACAGATAAGAATACGTTGCTACACGCCAGCAGCTTTCATCCCGATGCCCTCAAGAGAGGGCTTCCATATTCCCAGTTGCTAAGGGTCTGTCGCATCCACTCAGACCCAGATACGTTGACTGCAGCCCTACTGGAAATGAGTAAGCGGTTCCTTGAGCGTGGATATCACAAACAGGAGGTAGAGACGGCCCTCCAAAGGGTACATACAGTCAAGAGGGATGATTTACTACAGCGGAAAACCAAGAACCAAGATGAAGTTGATAATAGACTCAACTTTTGCAGTACCTTCACAACGGCCTCCAGACATATCAAAAACAAAATCAAGGAACATTGGCACTTGGTCTCCAGTGATCCGGTCCTAGAACCAATCCTCAAAACACCACCAAGATTTGCCTATAGGAGAGGTCCCAATTTGAAGGATCTTCTGGTAATAACGGATGTTACTGCTAACACCTCAAATACCACTACCTGGCTCTCACGAAAGCATGGAGTGTACAAATGCTCAGGATGTACAAACTGCAGCTTCCTTGTCATCGGTGATGAGTTCAGTAACCCTGCCAATGGATACAAATATAAATTGAAACACAGACTTGACTGCAACAGCAAATTTGTTGTTTATGCCCTCACCTGCCCATGTAATCTGGTTTACGTGGGTAAAACGAAAAGGATGATCAAAGAAAGATTGGGTCAACATAGATCATCTATCAAAAAATGTTTCAGCACCAACAGAGAGACTATGGACCTCAAGCAACTTCCTGTGGCAAGACATTTCTTGGAGAAGCGACACACCATTGTCCAATTGAAATGCCACCTTATTGACCATATCCCCCCACTGAGACGTGGTGGGGACAGAGACAAACTTTTATTACAGCGGGAATTACAATGGATTTTCCGACTCAACTCATTGACCCCCTTTGGTCTAAATGAGGACTTCAAAATGGGCTGCTATATTTGAGCCCCACTTACGTACAGTACCTGAGTGTACTACACAATATCCCCTTAACATGTCACCCTCCCCCTTTTTTCGACTATCAAGTGCTGAGAACTAATTCATCAATCGGACAGGACACATATCAGTTATAGCCCATCTAATTTCTGTGATGGTGACGGGCATGATATCTTTTTGCTGTCTTGTCCTGTCTTACCGTCATCTTAATTGCACATCAGACACATAATAACATTCTGACACCGCCGTGTGTCATTTCTAATTAAATGTTGCCGCTGGAATAAGATATGTTTTGTTACTATGACACCGCCGTGTGCCATAGCAATCCATTACTGCTGAGTATATTTCTACAACTGTTTGTGTTATATTATCAGTTTTTGGGTACCGCCGTGTGCCACTGTAATTGACTGTATATTTGGCTCACTGGAGACAGTGACTGTAGTTCTCTAAGTATTACCTAGACACCGCTTTGTGTCACCAATATGAAATGTTACTAAGACCGCTGTGGGTACACCGCTGTGTGTACCTCTGTGAAGCTGTGCAGTCATTACATTGCCCTGAGCAAAGGTTGCTCTTAGAATGGGTCCGATTTATTATGTCCTGTCACGACACCTGACAGTGTCCATTTCTGACATATCAGCGTCACACATTTCTAGATACTAAGCTTATGCGTATCTCTCTCTCCCCCCATCCTGGTCTCCTGGCCACACATTCAGCATTCAGCATCCTGACACGACGCTGACCTTTCACAGGGCTTATCGTAAGTTAGATAAACACCCCGTTCACCTCCTGACTCCCATCCCGCCATTAAATACTACCCCCGCAGGTTGCACGGACGTGCACAACCTTACCCTTCAGTCACACTGCAGCGCCAGAGGCTGCCGCAGCTCACCCTCTCCCTTCACTCGCATTAAACGGCAACAGCAATCAGACGCTACATTGACGGGGAATCCCTCATGACGCGCCCCCAGCCTGTCGGGTGTTGCTTAGCAACATGACGCCACAAGCACCGTTGGTGGTGCTGAGTGACAGCGCACCGCAATTTGAAGTTCTGGGCGTACTTGGCGCCATTTAGGATATGTTAAATACTGGTCCATTGCTGCATTGCTTTACCCCTGATGACAACTGGTTGAATTCCAGTTGAAACAGCCTGTCGGGTCTGTTTAATGTAAACTGAGATGTTTGCCATGTTGTAAAACTTCTCCAATACACTTTATCTTTTTTTCACCTAAAAACGAGTGCTGGTCTGTTTCTCTCCTTGCTGCAAGGTTGGGTAAGTGCTATTATCAATTTCTTTCTGGACCCTGCACCACCGTTGCAACTTTAAATGTACTTTGAGTGCCGTTTTGGAAACCCTCTTTATATATATATATATATATATAATGCTGGGATGGATTGTCCGGCACTCCTATCAAGGAGATATCTGTGCCCGGGTGCCTTCCTCCTCTGGGCTCAGCCCGTACATACAATTGTAAGCAAATAACAGGCGTCACTCCGGGGCTTCGTGTAAAAGATATATTCAAAGCAGTGTAACGGTCAACGCCGTTTCGGATAAACCGTCTTCAGGACCACACAATGTGCAAATAAACATGAAATACATTTATACTTACAGAGTCAGATACAGCAGCGTGGCATCTCCCTCCGAGCGGCTTCCGCCGGTGACTCCTCCCTGACGTCATCAGGTGGTGTCCTGCCGCAAGGTACTGGCAGCGGAGGATGCCCATACTGCTGTAATAGAAAAAAGTGCAGCAAAACATTATAATATGCAATAAGAATAAAAAAGTGTATCATATGAGTGAACACAAGTGAAAATTGATAAAAAAATGGAAATGTTAAAAACAAGCGCTGTGTGTTTCATGGCTAATGATATAATCCATAATGCAAATGTCCACCAGGTGTCAGTGTGGTCCCCTATCGTAAGAAAGGACCAGACTGTGAAAAATGTATAAAATAATCTATAAATCCATCTTGGTCGGAGAGACTGGAGTCCCCAGGTCCCGTGCCTTCAGCTGGGTGTGCCGTGTATGCTGTCACCGTTTTCACTTTGGTCGGAAGTTGCTGGAATCCCCAGATCCCGTGCCACACGCATCTCTTCATTCAGAGAACGCCATTGCCGCTATACATCTTGGACGGAGTACCTGGAGTCCCCAGATCCCGTGCCTACAGCGTGCATTTAATTGTCCGTGATTATGCTTCTCATGCTGGCTATTTATACTGTATTGTATGAGCTTTTATACAGATTTTTTCAGTAAAATCTTTAACTTGTGGCTCTTTTGTGCGCTCCTTCTTTTTCTTTACATATATATATATATATATATATATATATACACAAAAAGTATTCAGTGAGTACCTACAGTACAAAATCTCTATTATTCAATATTCTTAGTTATTCTGTAAGCGCTTCTTTCCTCTTAGGTGTATACAGTACTATTTTTCTGGAAAAATAGGCCAGGAACTCAAGGTCTGGGGGATGGAATAATTAAATAAAAAATATATAGAGATAGAGAGTGAGAGATAGATGTATACAGTATGTCCCTATTCCCATTCTTGCTGGCGGGTCGCCAGAACGTACGCGCTGGCGACCCGCCAGCAGCCTCGCCAGCGAGGAGACTGAGACGCGCGTGCGTCTCACGCGCACGCGCGTCTCAGTCTCCGTCGCTAGCGTGGCGGAAACCCTGTCCGTCTCCGCCTCAGGGAGACGGACGGGGTTAGGGGGGGTTAGGGGGGATGCGGGCAGGCGGCGGGGACCCCGGGTTACCGCCGGCAAGCCGGCGGGGACCCGGGGAAACGTTTCGAAGCGCCGTCGGAAGGGGGCGCGCGCGCCTCTCGTGCGCGTGCGTCCCCTTCTCACGATCGCCATGGCGCTGGCGGGGGATGGCGGCTGGCGACGCCAGCGCCATCCCCTGCAAAGATGGGAACAGACCCATCTGTATATTGTATTTAGAAACAAAGGCTCTCACAGGTGACTTTAAAATAACACTTATCTTATGGAAAGTACATTTTCAGTTCCTGATGATGTAATATTTAATTAGAGGTTCGGGAACTAATTTCCTGCTGGTTCCTGCTGAAAAACAGCACTGAGTGTATACATTTGAAATGGGTCTATAGAATTGATGATGGGATTGGCTGTGGCAACTGTGAACTTCTTAATTTTAAAAATACAACTTCATTTTCACAGCATGCATTCATCTGTAGTGTACATATTATTCCTGTGGGTAATATTCCCACTGATCATCCCACTGCATGTCAAGTCACAGGCAGAACATTTATTTTGTACATATGTCCCTGTCTGAATTGTAATAATTCATCACAACTTTTCAGAGCCATCAAGTCTCAAATCATATTCCAATGAATTATTCTAATTTTAATTTCAAATTTTGATGACTTCTTTAAGTCAATTGTTTACATAAATATGTGCCTTGTTGTAGCTGTTAAGAATTGATCAATTTGACATTTAAATGGTAAGACAATGGAAATTTGAATATCAATTAAATTGAGTTGAAATTTAATTTGTGCAGAGATGAATTTATCATTTAATACTAATGCTGTACTATCAAATATCTATACTTGGATGACTCTTGGCAAAAAACAAGTACATATGCTTTGTTGCAGAGATGCATCAAATTCGGTAACCGGATGGCTGATAAACATAATCTAGGTGTCACGACCACCATGTCTGCCACCCATGCCTCCCACACTGAGGCGCCATGATGCTGTGAACTCTGCCTGGGCCTTGCTGGACACGCTGCCTGGAGTGTACTGCACACACTTTCTGGTTCTGAAACCTGTCGCATTCCCTAGCGGCGGCCATCTTGTTGGTTTCTCCAACCAGGCTGCACTACCAATTACCTTCAGCCAATTACAGTGCAGCTCTCCTTGTAAATACTGACCATCTGGGCCAAACAGTCAGTCAGTACAATGATGTCCTTTCCCTAGGCATCTGACTCCCACTCCTGCTGAAAGCGCTGCTGCCTGTCAGCTATCTCCATACTGAATCCACTCCTGCTCGCCTGCTGTGAAGACCATCCACCTGCAGAACCCTGCTGCCGCCTCTACGGTCCGGACAAAGTTAGCCCCCCAAAGGGGATCACCCTTTCCTCACCTGAGGGTTACTTCCACTGCAACTCTCCCTGGTCACAGCTACTCAGGCCTGCTGCAATACTTCCCGGATTCATCCTATCAACCATCCAATCATCCAATCATCCAACCATCCAATAATCCAATCATCCAACCATCCAATCATCCAATCATCCAACCGCTCAACCATTCAATCATTCAATCTTCAATTCAATCATCTCTTCAAGTAAATCCTTCAAATCAACTACTCAAGTTTACGTTTATTCTTCAAATCTACACGTCAATTCATCTTCAGTTTTCAACCTCGTTATCCATCCACTACGAACTTTACAATAAGTTTTATATATCATTGACTCTGGTTATTTCATATCTTCAGTATTACCTTTGTGCCACAGTTCATCTTCTGTATCGCGGTATCTTTATTAAAACTGGTTTTCTTTTATCCAATTGCATCCCTCTCTTCTGTCGTCTATGCAAAAACCTTACATCAAGGCACCTAGCCTCCGTTACACTCCAGCTGGTGCTACTGCTAGCGTGACAGTTTGTACTGACTGCATGGATCCAGCATCAGGTCAGGAGCGAGGAACTGCCCCTGTTCAACAACTTGCGGCCCGCCTGGATCACCAGGAAGCTGCCCAGGAGCAGGTCTTTCATGCCCTCCAGGACCTGTCTAAAAGACTGGACAATATACAGACCACTTTGAATCAAGGGTCAACTCCTACTCCAGTGCCATCGCCCAGACCCATAGTTTCAACGACAGGAGTCACAGCTCATCTCCAGTTATCTACTCCAACCAAATTCGACGGCAATCCCAAAAACTGTAGGGGTTTCATAAATCAATGCGAAATTCATTTTGAACTCCAATCCTTGTATTTCCCTACAGACCAGACCAAGGTTGCCTATGTGATATCGCTACTTACCGGCCCAGCCCTCAATTGGACGTCTCCCTTATGGGAAAAAGCAGATCCACTGCTGTCAGACTATGCTCGATTTATCAGTACTTTTAATATTATCTTCGATGAGCCAGGTCTAATTAGTTCTGCTGCCACTGAGATACTACACCTACATCAAGGATCCAGGACAGTGGGTCAATACCTTATCCAGTTTAAAATTCTGGCAGCTGAGCTAGCATGGAACGAGGAGGCTTTCCTCGCAGCCTTCCTGAATGGCCTCGTCGACAAAATTAAAGACGAACTAGCCAAGTTGGAGGATCTAATCTCCTTTTGCACTAAGATCGACCTAAGACTCAGAGAGAGACATCAAGAGAAAAGTCGAGCATCTCCTAGTCGGCATCTACCTATACCCAAAACTCTGCCACTACCGATGGAAGAACCTATGCCGGTTAACCGTTTCAAGTTGTCCTCAGCCGAACTAACACGTCGGCATGATGAACATCTCTGTCTCTATCGCGCTGATCCTCAGCATTCCGAGGATTCTTGTCCCAAGAGACCAGGAAACACCAGAACCTAACCTGTAAGAGAGAGGCCAGGTTAGGAATTGTTACTACCTCTCCAAATACTAAAGACTGTATTTTTCAAGTATCACTACAAGTCAAACAACAGCTCCGACATTTACCAGCACTCCTGGATTCAGGAGCAGCGGAAAGTTTCATCACGGCTGATGTTGTCAAACGTTGGCAATTACCTACTGTTCCCCTTCAGCATCCAGTATATCTAACAGCTGAGGATGGGAGTCGTATATTAGGGGAGACTGTTACTTTGCAAACCCAACCTTTAACCCTACAACTCAGTCTGTTGCATGTAGAAAAAATACAGTTTCTTGTCATACCCAAGTCAACATACCCAATTGTTTTGGGCCTCCCCTGGTTATGTGCCCATAACCCTAGTATCGATTGGGCCTCGTCCCAGGTCTTGGTGTGGGGTGCATCCTGCATCAAGTCCTGCCTTAAAACGGTGACACCATCCCGTCAAGTCACCCTCCAAATCCCAGAAGGGTTACCTACCTCATATATAGACTTCGCTGACGTATTCTGCAAGAAAGCTACTGACCAATTACCTCCTCATCGTCCATGGGACTGTCCCATCAAATTGCTACCAGGCAAAAATCCTCCACAAGGTCGTCCATGCCAGAGACACAAGCAATGTCAGAGTACATAAAAGAAATCCTCGCCAAAGGGTTCATTCGTCCTTCATCCTCTCCTGCTGGGGCTGGGTTTTTCTTCGTTAAGAAAAAGGATGGAGGGTTGCGGCCTTGTATAGATTACCGTGGCCTGAATGAAATCACCATTAAGAATCATTACCCACTGCCACCATCTTTACTAAGCTAGATCTACCCGAAGCCTACAATCTTATCCGCATCCGGGAAGGAGATGAATGGAAAACTGCCTTCAATACTACTAGAGATGGACATTATGAGTATCTTGTTATGCCTTTTGGGTTGAGTAATGCTCCCGCAGTTTTCCAGTCCTATATGAATGAGCTATTTAGAGACCTTCTGTATAAACATGTTGTGGTTTATCTCGACGATATTCTTATATTTTCCAACAGTCGTCAGGAGCATCAAGCACTCGTCAGAGAGGTACTGTCACGCCTTAGAAAAATCTCTCTTCTGTAAGTTGGAGAAATGCATTTTCGAGGTGTCTTCTATACCCTACTTTTGTTGGTAAGCTGCTCAATCAGAGGTGTGTCATTCAGGTGCCAAAAGGGAGGGGTAATTCTGTCTAGGAAAAAAAAAAACATTTTGTATCCCAATTGCACACTGAATGAGAAAATAACTACATATTAATCAGATAATACAGAGATCTTGGTTGCATATATCTGCAGATATAGGGCTAAGCCCCCAGGCTGTACGTCAAGGCCTCTCTGTCACTGGGGGTCCCTAATACTGGGTATGGGTCTGGGGTGTGGGCCCCCAACATGCCGACACAGGCTGAGTACTCCAGGGCAGCACACAAATTAAAATTAGTAAGGGTTAATAAGAAGCACATAAGTGCTATGTAGGGAAGTGAAGGTGGGATTAAAATACAAAATATATACAATGTGATAGGAAAAATAAGAGTTAATAAAGTGTTAGGGTGTGCTAACCTGGAGCAGTCCAGCCCTACCAACACAGGGGGCACCACATTCCCAAACCCATCCCATAATCAATAACAAATATGTCTGGGCTTAATAGCCCAGTGTAAGGCCACATGATAATGGCGTATAACGTCTGAGAGCCAGCTTACCTGGAGATACCCCTGGCTTCTCCAATGGCACTCAGGTGTCAGCAATCCCTCCTAATGCTGACCCATCTATGCCTCTCAACTGCACAACACTTTTGTTGGTAAGCTGCTCAATCAGAGGTGTGTCATTCAGGTGCCAAAAGGGAGGGGTAATTCTGTCTAGGAAAAAAAAAAAACATTTTGTATCCCAATTGCACACTGAATGAGAAAATAACTACATATTAATCAGATAATACAGACGTACGGCCTGGGGGCTTAGCCCTATATCTGCAGATATATGCAACCAAGATCTCTGTATTATCTGATTAATATGTAGTTATTTTCTCATTCAGTGTGCAATTGGGATACAAAATGTTTTTTTTCCTAGACAGAATTACCCCTCCCTTTTGGCACCTGAATGACACACCTCTGATTGAGCAGCTTACCAACAAAAGTGTTGTGCAGTTGAGAGGCATAGATGGGTCAGCATTAGGAGGGATTGCTGACACCTGAGTGCCATTGGAGAAGCCAGGGGTATCTCCAGGTAAGCTGGCTCTCAGACGTTATACGCCATTATCATGTGGCCTTACACTGGGCTATTAAGCCCAGACATATTTGTTATTGATTATGGGATGGGTTTGGGAATGTGGTGCCCCCTGTGTTGGTAGGGCTGGACTGCTCCAGGTTAGCACACCCTAACACTTTATTAACTCTTATTTTTCCTATCACATTGTATATATTTTGTATTTTAATCCCACCTTCACTTCCCTACATAGCACTTATGTGCTTCTTATTAACCCTTACTAATTTTCATTTGTGTGCTGCCCTGGAGTACTCAGCCTGTGTCGGCATGTTGGGGGCCCACACCCCAGACCCATACCCAGTATTAGGGACCCCCAGTGACAGAGAGGCCTTGACGTACGGCCTGGGGGCTTAGCCCTATATCTGCAGATATATGCAACCAAGATCTCTGTATTATCTGATTAATATGTAGTTATTTTCTCATTCAGTGTGCAATTGGGATACAAAATGTTTTTTTTTCCTAGACAGAATTACCCCTCCCTTTTGGCACCTGAATGACACACCTCTGATTGAGCAGCTTACCAACAAAAGTGTTGTGCAGTTGAGAGGCATAGATGGGTCAGCATTAGGAGGGATTGCTGACACCTGAGTGCCATTGGAGAAGCCAGGGGTATCTCCAGGTAAGCTGTCTCTCAGACGTTATACGCCATTATCATGTGGCCTTACACTGGGCTATTAAGCCCAGACATATTTGTTATTGATTATGGGATGGGTTTGGGAATGTGGTGCCCCCTGTGTTGGTAGGGCTGGACTGCTCCAGGTTAGCACACCCTAACACTTTATTAACTCTTATTTTTCCTATCACATTGTATATATTTTGTATTTTAATCCCACCTTCACTTCCCTACATAGCACTTATGTGCTTCTTATTAACCCTTACTAATTTTAATTTGTGTGCTGCCCTGGAGTACTCAGCCTGTGTCGGCATGTTGGGGGCCCACACCCCAGACCCATACCCAGTATTAGGGACCCCCAGTGATAGAGAGGCCTTGACGTACGGCCTGGGGGCTTAGCCCTATATCTGCAGATATATGCAACCAAGATCTCTGTATTATCTGATTAATAAGTAGTTATTTTCTCATTCAGTGTGCAATTGGGATACAAAATGTTTTTTTTTCCTAGTCTTCTATACCCTTCCTGTGATATATTGTGTCAGGCTCTGGTCTAGAAATGGATCCAGCCAAAGTAGAGGCAATTCAGTCATGGCCTCAGCCTCATACTCTCAGAGGGGTCCAAAGGTTCCTCGGATTTGCGAACTATTACAGAAAATTTATCAAAGGATTTTTTACAATTGTTGCCCCCATCACTGCGCTCACTCGTAAAGGTGCCAAACCCTCTAAATGGAATTCTGAAGCTTCCAAGGCTTTTATCACTCTCAAGAGAAAATTCATCACAGCACCAGTGCTGGCCCAACCAGACGTCACTTTGCCTTTTACATTGGAGGTTGACACCTCTTCCATCGGTGTAGGAGCTGTACTTTCCCAGGCAAAGAGTGATGGATAGTTACACCCCTGTGGGTTTTTCTCAAAAAGATTCTCATCGGCTGAACAAAATTATGTCATAGGGGATCAGGAATTATTGGCCATCAAGATGGCACTAGAAGAATGGCGTTATTTATTGCAGGGGGCAGTTCATATTATTAATGTTGTTACCGATTATAAAAATTAGCTTTATCTAAAAAATGCACAATGTCTTAATCCTCGGCAGGCCAGATGAGCATTATTTTTTGCCAGATTTAATTATAAGTTGTCTTTCTCTCCAGGAGTAAAGAACTGCAAAGCAGATGCTCTTTCTAGGTCATGGGAAACAGAGGAGGAGTCCAGATCCTTTGAAAGAAGTCCAATTCTGGATCCAAGTGCCTTTGCTGCTACCACAGTGCAAGTATCGGTGCCTCCAGGTAAAATGTTTGTCAGACCTAATTCAAGGAGTCAAGTCTTGCGGTGGGCCCACGATTCAAAATTCTCCGGGCACCCAGGGGTTCAAAAGACCAATGAATTATTGTCCCTAAAATATTGGTGGCCTGCTTTAAAAAAGGATGTGCAAGAGTATATTGCATCCTGTCCTCATTGTGCCCAACATAAGTCATCTAATCTAGCGCCAATAGGTCCATTGAGGGGACCGTGGACTGACCGTGGACTTCATCACAGATCTACCATCCTCAGATGGTTATAGTACCATATGGGTGGTTATCGATCGATTCTCGAAAATGGCGCATTTCATACCTCTGAAGGAGTTACCTTCAGCTCCCAAGCTTGCTGATTTGTTTATAAAAGAGATCTTCAGAGTCCATGGACTACCTGAAGAGATTGTGTCCGATCGAGAGGTTCAGTTTGTGGCCAAATTCTGGAGAGCATTGTGTAAAGTCCTCAAGATTCAACTCAACTTTAGTACAGCCTATCATCCACAATCTAATTGCCAAATGGAAAGAGTCAATCAGTATGTAGAAACATTTTTACGTTTACATGTGTCCTCTTCTCAAGATGATTGGGTTGAGGTATTGCCATGGGCCGAGTTTGGCCATAACAATCAGTATCACTCGTCTGCTTCTTCTACTCCTTTCTTTATTAACTATGGCTTCCATCCCAAGGTTCCTGATTTCCAGAGGCTTCCTTCGACATCTGTGTCAGCGGTAACCTTGACTCTCTAGCAAACTGCATCACCATTGGAGAAAGGTCAGGAAATCCTTGGTCAGCGCGTCTCAAAGGCACAACAAATTTGCCGATAGAAGAAGAAGAGCGGTTCCAACTTTAAAAGTAGGTGATAAGGTATGGCTGTCCACACAGAATCTTTGCCTTCGGGTCCCCTCAATGAAGTTTGCACCGCGGTTCATCGGTCCTCTTCCAAACTTGCAGATCATCAACACGGTTGCCTACAAATTAAAATTACCTCATTATTTAAGGGTTCCCAACTCTTTTCATGTGTCCTTACTCAAACGCAGGGCTGGGCAACACCGGCCCTCCAGATGTTAGTGAACTACACATCCCAGCATGCCTTGCATCAGTTTCAGCATGGCCACATAGCAAAACTAATGCAAAGCATCCTGGGATGTGTAGTTTACTAACATCTGGAGGGCCGGTGTTGCCCAGCCCTGCTCAAACCATTGATTCTAAACAAATATCATGCAAGTCTCCCCAAATCTCCTAAAGTCTTTACTCACAGGGGTGTGGAATATGAAGTGGCTCGCATCCTGGACTCTCGTATAAGGTACAAGAGACTCCAGTACCTGTTCGACTGGAAAGGATATGGCCTTGAAGAGAGATCTTGGACCAATGCCACAGAGGTACACGCACCCAAACTAATCAAAGATTTTCACATGAAATGTCCAGCTAAGCCTAAGGAGTGTCCTGGGGCCACTCATAAAGGAGGGGGTGCTGTCACGACCACCATGTCTGCCACCCATGCCTCCCACACTGAGGCACCATGATGCTGTGAACTCTGCCTGGGCCTTGCTGGACACGCTGCCTGGAGTGTACTGCACACACTTCCTGGTTCTGAAACCTGTCGCCTTCCCTGGCGGCGGCCATCTTGTTGGTTTCTCCAACCAGGCTGCACTACCAATTACCTTCAGCCAATTACAGTGCAGCTCTCCTTGTAAATACTGACCAGCTGGGCCAAACAGTCAGTCAGCACAATGATGTCCTTTCCCTAGGCATCTGAATCCCACTCCTGCTGAAAGCGCTCATGCCTGTCAGCTATCTCCAGACTGAATCCACTCCTGCTCGCCTGCTGTGAAGACCATCCACCTGCAGAAACCTGCTGCCGCCTCTACGGTCTGGACAAGGTTAGCCCCCCAAAGGGGATCACCCTTTCCTCACCTGACGGTTACTTCCACTGCAACTCTCCCTGGTCACAGCTACTCAGGCCTGCTGCAATACTTCCCGGATTCATCCTATCAACCATCCAATCTTCCAATCATCCAACCATCCAATCGTCCAATCATCCAACCATCCAATCATCCAATCGTCCAATCATCCAATCATTCAACCATTCAATCATCCAATCTTTCATTCAATCTTCAATTCAATCATCTCTTCAAGTAAATCCTTCAAATCAACTATTCTAGTTTACGTTTATTCTTCAGATCTACACTTCAAGTCATCTTCGGTTTTCAACCTCGTTATCCATCCACTACGAACTTTACAATAAGTTTTATATATCATTGACTCTGGTTATTTCATATCTTCAGTATTACCTTTGTGCCACAGTTCTTCTTTTGTATCACACTATCTTTATTAAAACTGGTTTTCTTTTATCCAATCGCATCCCACCCTTCTGTCATCTATGCAAAAACCTTACATCAAGGCACCTAGCCTCCGTTACACTCCAGCTGGTGCTACTGCTAGCGTGACACTAGGTAGACACGATGTGATAACATACATATAGTTGCCATGATCCAAAGGTTAAAACAAGTAAAAGGTTGACTTGGTTATGGTCCACACATGAAAAGGTCAATATGAGTGTTTCGGGATTTTTTTTTCTACTCTTTCATTACCATCCACGTGGACTCCAAATTTCTGAGCAAATGTTATTGTTTTTCTTATTTAACATTAGAGACCCTTTAGAAGACTTGTTATATGAATTTGGTACATATACATGTACATCTTTGTATTCTGAACTGTGGTTTACATATGTATAGCAATTTTGAAAAATTTCTGTATGACTGTAAATTGAGTGTACATTTTGGGACTGATTGAGCTAGTGTTTATATAGTTGCAGGCAGTTTTGAAAGCCTAAATTATTATCTAATGATAGAATCAGAATGGCTAATACAGGGGTTTGTACATGTCTAAGCAGTTCTGCTGCCCAATTATTTTATGCCACAATCATAGGTGTGCGCACATTGAGTGGTAAGGGTGCACAGGCACCCCCTAATGCTGTGCCCCCACACTTATTGCTGCTAGTAATACCAGCAATACCTTTTACCAAAGACTTTTGCTTTTTAGACCTGTATTCCATTAAAAAAAGCGCCAATCAATTATGTGTATTTTGCATTATTAATTGTATTACACCATTGTCATATCACTAAATATCTGTGTCGTCCAGATATGATTTTGACTTTATTTGCATGTACTTTTACACAGAGTAATTAGGAGATTAGAACTGAAATAGGCAGGATATAATGGTGTGGGAGACGTTTTATATTGTAGTGAGTGCACGCCTGATTGGCGGTGCTAGACAGACCCAATAGCGTTGTTAGAAATGCCCAATAGGTGGTGCTAGGCACGCCGCTTTGACAGTGCACCCCCTAATAAAATGTGCTGCGCACGCCTATGGCCACAATCATCATCATTTGTAAGGGCACTTCCACTGGGTACTAGGTGTAAAATGTCCTTCAGGAATAGGCTTTCCTTAAACCATATGCATAACTTAGAATGGTATAAATACATGCAGTACTGTACATGCCCAATACTCTCTTGTGACATTCCCACAAGACAGGGATGTTTATGGCAAAATGTGCAATTTATATATAATTGTATGTATATATTGCTCTTTCTCCCTTAGGACTCAAGGATCTTAATAGAATGAAAGACATATCAAACATCAAAATACAATATAGAACCAATAAGCAAGAAATACAGAAACCATATAATTACTATAAAGGGTAAGGCAACAATTTTGAGTCAAAAGTTGCATGGACTATTCATTCTTGCCATCAAGGATCGAGATAAGGCAGCCATTTTAGGTTCAATTTATAGAATATCATAGTGCAAGGTAGGCTTAACACAAAACTGTGAGACCTTTAATAGGCAAGATAAATTTAAATAAAAACCACTATATTCTAGTGTATGTATTGGGCGCTAAATAAATGAATAAACACACAAAAATAGATAACCCTTCTAATAATAGGCTGATGATAAATTAAATATACCTCAGCTGCAGTCCTCTACATGTACAAGTGCATGAACACAATTCTGTTCTTCACCTGGACCTACAATATATAGGTACAGGATATAACAGAAAAATTGCAAAACCAAAAAAGAATGGAGTTTCTGCGCTATTTGATATTTTCAAAGCACCATGGATGAATGCACTCACACAAAGCTCTTTATATAATACAGGTGTCCGCGTCCCTCGCTGCGCTCGCCACACTTTCTATTCTCAACTCCACGCCGACGTGGATAGTGGGGGTATGAAAAGGTCGTAGTACGCGTACCGCCGCCGCTCGCCACGCTTCGGGTTCGCGTTGATAGTGGGGGTGGTACAGCCTCAAAAATTACATTTGGGGGCCATTGAACATGTTTCATAGTAATTTCAATGCATTTGGATGCTTTTCTGTTAAAAATCGCATGCGATCACATGCGATCAAATCGCATGCGATGCGATCGCATGCGATGCGATTTTTTACCGTGCGATGGGAGCCGTGATACTCCACAAGTACCTCAAATTGTCCTGGTGATAAGCATTATACAAATAGACTTTCCCACAGCGGTTGTTGATTTGGCAATTGAACTAAATCTTCATTGTAGAAAAATTCATATATTTGTGATATTCAATACGGTATATGGACACAAACCATATTGTTGATGGATTAAGAGACCGGGTGCTTTTTTTCTTCCCTTTTTAAAGATCCAATTTAAAGGCTCATATTCAAATGTTTTTTTTTTATAATACCTGAATGTTTTTTATTGTATTTTAGATGGCCACCTACATAATGTTTGATATATATTTTTACAAATAAATACAGTATATTATTAATATTATATAAAGCGTTTTGTGAGTGCATTCATCCATGGTTTGAAAATACAGTATCAAATAGCACCGAAACTCTATTCTTGTTTGGTTTTGCAAGATAAAATTAAATATCAAGATCATATGAACCAAAGATTTTTGTTTGTTTTTGTTCGTTCTACACAGAGCACCAGACGAGGCACCCAAGTTGGGTCCACTGCAATATCACAGAAATCAAGAATGTTCAAGTTCCGCTCAACTAGGTATAGGATGGAAATATTCAAAAATACAAAAGCTTTCACCTGTGCATGCACAGTATACAGAAATAAAACTCAGAATCAGGGTATTTGTGTCACATTATTGTTGTTATATTATTTTGATTAATTTGTTATTTGTGTTGGAGATGAAGATTATAAGATTTTGCAGCTTTACTATTCATTTGCTTTGCTGAGAAACTAGAGAAGCATTGAAGCTTTATAATGTTTACTCTGTGAATCAATGTCAGACTTGTCTTCAGGTCTCCAGGAAATAAGAAATCTCTGTCACAGCACTTAGATCTCTGTGCTATCCATTAAGAATCCCTCCCATGTATTTGATGACTGTGAAATACTGTCATTATGAAAACATGAAGCTCTTTTTAGTTATATTGTTACATATGTTTTGATCGTGTCAAGCCTAAGTTTTAGGAATATGTGATACCTACCGTACAACTTAATTGAGTGTATTCATTGCTGAATACAAGATGCAGCTCTATCCAATGGGAGGATACTGTGAGAAGTACAAGTAGCACATGAACTGACTTCTTAAGGGATAGGCAATTCATTTATGTCATTTTTCTGGAAATGCTGAATGAGAGAAAGCTGTTAAGTGTGTGAGCATTATAAGAAGACAATTTTATTTCCATGTTGCTTAATGACTAAAAGCAAAAGATTATTCTAAAAACATTCAAAAGGTAGCATGCCTTTTTCAAAATTAACCCTAGAATGTGTGTTGATGAGAATTTGCCCTGTAAACTGAAATGGGGAAGGGAGGGACTAGTGTCAACTCTAGGGAAGGGAGGGAATATACTGTACAACTCTGCAGCATATGGTATTGCTATCATAGGCGAATCTAGGGGGTGATCTGGGGGTGCACCCCATTAGCCCATTGTGTAGCTGAGGGATGGGGCTTTCCAACGAGCCCAGCCCCGTGTCTCTAGCCCCCAGGGAACCTGGCAAACCTGGAACGTTTTCCCTATAGGATAACATGGGACCCGCTAATTTCCCCCGGCTGCCATTTCCCCCTTCGGCATCTCTGAAGCTCGATGTTGATCTCAGTCGAACCCAAATAGCTGGGCCTTCAATCTGATACCAGGCTGGATCCATATGGGTTAATTGGTTCCAGGGATTTTGAGGTTTTTCATTTCTTAAATGTAATTTCATGACTGTTTATGTTCTTTGAGGGCAGATTTCTCTGGAACCAAACAGCCCATTTTCAGGGGACCAAAATCATTTGAAGCCAACTCAAAAGTTCTTCAATTTGATACTGGTCTCATGTAAATGGGTCAGTTGGTTCCGAAGATATAGCTGGGGGGTAGGGAGAGGGGAGTGGTTGTCTCTCCCCCTCTCACCAGAAAATGCTTCTAGGCTGGTGTATAAGGGGTCAGCCTGGGAATGTCCCTGCATGATCCTGGCACCATATTCCTGGGTAAATCCCTGCATTTTCTGTTGTGAAAGGGGTATTATTTCAAACAGCCGTGACCTGCAGTGCTCTGAATACAGCCGGGCAGCCCCCTGCTCTCTGCCTAGCTGTCAATGACTGTCACCCCTGCAGCTTCTGCTCCAATTCTTCTCCCCGCTTTCACCTCAGCCTGCCCCCCCTTTAATCATGTGGTGCCGGCGCCCGGCGTGCTCCCCCGACGTCACGCACAACAACAGCGTGCACAATATTTCAAGTGTCCACTCGGCTAGAGGGGACACCAGGAGGGGAGTGGGAGCGTGCTCTGCGCTGCGCTCTGCTCCTCTCCCTGCAGCAGCAACGAAGGCTCATATAAAAATTTACAGTAAGTGGCACTTTTGGGGACATTGCTTAAGGGACGCTACAAGTGGCGGTATGTGGGGGCATTATGCATAATGTGTGGCTTAATGTGTAAGGGGCACTACGGTGTGCAGCATCATGTGTAAGGGGCATTATGTGTGCAGCATCATGTTTAAGGGGCATTATGTGTGCAGCATCACGTGTAAGGGACATTATGTGTGCAGCATCACGTGTAAGGGACATTATGTTTGCAGCATCTTGTGTAATGGGTACTATGGTGCGCAGCATCATGTGTAATGGGTACTATGGTGTGCGGCATCATGTGTAATGGGTACTATGGTGTGCGGCATCATGTGTAATGGGTACTATGGTGCCATCAAGCAAGAACCCCCTAGCAATGAGCACGTAGGTAACCAGCACTTATGTGGCAAATATGTAATGGACATTATGGTTTGTTATATAGTATGTAATGGGCATCATGATGTGTGGCACAATGTGTAATGGGCATTATGGTGTGTGGCCTTATGTGTAATTGTCATTATGGCTTTATGTGTAATGGGTATTACGGAGTTTGCTAAAACGTGTAATGGGCATTACTGTGTATGGTCTAAAGTGTAAGACCTTCCCCTTTTTGTGATGCTACGCCTCCTTCCCATGAGGCCACGTCCCCCTTTTTCACACGCAGCTACGCCGCACAAAGGTCCCCCTGCTGTCTAGATCTGGGCCCACCCATTACCATAATTCTAGATTCGCCTATGATTGCTATATAAAGCAAAAATAATACAATTTACAGATGTGTGAACACCCATGTTTTGGTTTTGGCTGTGCTATAACCATTCTCAGTGTTTTGGATATTTGTTTTGACAAAATCCCTATATACTGTAGTGTTTTGATTTAGATTTGGATTGGTTTGGATTTCTGTAATCATGAAATGTTGACCTATTTTTGCTCCCTTGGTGTCACTAATAGCAATAACATTAATTTCCATTGAACTCCACTCAATTTTGACCACCTCATGGCTCACAATATAATTTAACAATATTGGCCAAAGGCTTTAGCAAGCTGGCTGGCTAAAAGAAGCAACATAGCTGTGCCCCAAATAAACCATTGTTTTAAAGCATATAACATATCTATGAAAGATGGCAGCACTAGAATGGCAGGCAGGGTTGTAGTTTTTTAAGGTATGCAATAACGTTTTCATTCATCAACAACTAAATCAGAGGCCCAAGGGCAACACAGAGAATTAGAGGGCATTTAATAATCACAATATGTAATTGTAGAATGGAGAATAGTAACAAATCGTTAAAAACAAAGAATCGTACTGAGAGTCTTCTAATTCTAATGCAATTTGAAAATGATCCATGTAGGAAATCACAGGCCTTAGGAGTCAGGGAAATAAAGGAAATTGAAACGGTCTTGCGAGAGAAAGATGACCATCAGCAATGCCCCAAAAATACAGTAGTACAGTATACAATTATTGTTGTATTATTCACTGCGATAAGCTCACATATGGCAGGATGATAATTAGCTGGTAAATTATTGACTTGTCAGAGAACGAAAACCAACAACAATGCCCCTAAAAAACAGACCATAATGAAAAGATAAGCAGAACAAGATGGAATTGTCCTTGGGCCCTCTGACTAGGAATGGTTTGAAATCCCGGCGGTCGGAAACCCGGCTGTCAAAATCCTGAAACCGGAATCCCGACCACCAAAATCCCGACAAGGGGTGGACGTGGATCATGTACTTATGCCATTGTGCTATCCCATTCCCATAAATCTGCATATGTATACAAACATATTTTTATTTCTGCATACGATTGATGGTTATGACAACTACCACAGTATGGACATAACAAGCTTTAAATTGTGTGGCGGTCGAATATAGCGCTGGACTTTTAATCGCTGGACTGGCAAATCAATACTAATATACCCTGATCACTGCTTCCCACGCTAGTGTATAGGACTTTGCCCGTGCTGCACCCCTTCAGTGGAACACACTCCCTTGCTCCATCAGACTCTCCCTAACCTTGCAAAGCTTCAAATGGGCACTGAAATCTTACCTATTCATCAAAAGCGTACCCTTCCACTGCATAAACTACTCCTGAGGCTGGTTCTCCAACCACCTGCCTGTGTATATCCTGCTATCTAGCCACCACCCACTTGCCTTCACCTCTTGTAATCTGTCTGTATCCCCTTCCTACTAGATTGTAAGCTCCTCAGAGCAGGGACCTCTTCCCTCCTGTTGTCAAAGCCCTCTTCTCTTCACATTTCAATCACACCTCCCCCATACTCAAACACACAGTAACCATCTTTGTCCACATACTCATCTCCATCACTAGCCACAAGCCCCTAGTAGTATGTTGATTGAGTCCTCACTATTTATATTTAAGCTGTAATGTGTATTGAACTGTGGCGCTCTTTACCTGTACTCTATTTTTGTTATTTATTCAATGTAATGCCAAGTTTTGTCTCCATGTACTGTTCCTTTGTACGGCACCGCAAAACACTTGTGGCACCTTATAAATAAAATAAAATAATAATAATAATAATAATAATACTAATGTGTTTATAAAAGGAATCAAGTATACCAAAACAAGTCTGTATAAGGGGTTCCGAATTGCTTTTTTTCCTAATTTTTCAAAGGGATTGGGTGAAATACAAATTTTTTACATGTTTGAAATGATCATCCACCATTCTATTGATGTCTATTGTATTAGCAGATGTTTCATTAATTGTGGGTAATACTTTTAAGCCTAAGAAGATATAATATTATTTCACTCTGGTGTACTGAGTTGACATCTTCAATAATGGTTCTCAAGGAAAAGGTCAGTTTTTCCTGGCAGCAGCATTTGCAGGAGGATATAGAATAGGAGATGTGATTTTGTCATGTGCCACTTGAGCTGGCAACTTGCTCAAATGGAGCTCTTTGCAGCTCTTAAAATTTGGAAATAAAGATGTTGCAAAGGACTTAAACATGAGAATGAATGCCAAAATGTAGGGATCAAATGTGAAGATTTTGCAAATCAACATACATACTGGAATCACTTCATTTCAATTCTTCTTTCAGCTTCTCAAGCTGCTTTTCCAGTAGTTTAATTAGGAGAATCACTTGAGTCAAGCTGGCAGTGTATGAACTCATTTAATTGGTTACAATTTGAAATAGTTTCAGTAGCTTGCATAAAATGGAGCATATTCTCCAATGTGCTGGACTAAGATAACATGTCTCCAATTTCCCTAAGTCATGCTCTTATATGTCTGCTTGTTGCTTTTAGTTCAGTTGGTGGAGCATATTTAATGTGGAATTGTATATGATTACTCCCTTTTACCTTAGCTGATGGCATGGCAAATAGAACTTTTCTTGCAGCAGCTGCAATCTTCTCCATGTAGTTGCTAAATGTTCAAACATTGTTCAGGTGATAGTTAGCATGTCCTGCATGCACCAGTCATTTTTTAGGAAAATATGAACCACTAAGTTTATTGTATGCAAAAACATAGTACATACTGAAATTCATAATGCAGCTGAAGCAGTCCATAGAAGCTGGGGTATTCACATGTGCAGCACCATTGCCGTTACTGTTTATGCTCTAGTCCAGTTGCCTGTCATCTGCATTGTACAGGCATCAGGACCAAGGACAATGGTGGAGGATAGGAGCAGTGGCGATTGGCGGAAAAGGCTGGGAGCAGTGACTGGTGGGGGGTTTTCTTAGCTGGCCAGTGGTAGACACCCTTCTTTATCGAGGTAGGAGCTGCCGCTTCACATATATGTAGTTAAATGAATAATGAGTACAGTGGCATTTTGTAGGTAAATAATAACGTTTTAACTTTCCAGTACAGGTGAGGAATTGCTGCTCTGACAAAATATTATCAAGATGGAATTTGGTAGTAGGGACACATGACAAATACTGTAATTGTCTATTACCAGCTGTATGAATGGAAGATTTTGGATGCAGATCTAAAGCTAATTTATCCATCATGGCTTCAGTGATCCACTGTGCAGCAGGACGGTGGCTGTTTTTTTTTTTAGATAATCTTTATTTAATTTTCAAATTTCATACATAATACTCGGTTTCATTTCAAAGTGTTTCCATGTTTCATACAAACATTTATACAAAACATCATTATACATTCACCCCCCCCCCCCCCCCCCCCCCCAGCTTGTTGGTCTGGTGTATATCAATATGGATTCTGCTTACAGTTTCCCTCATTTCGGATTCGCCCACGTATCCCTATGTCTTATAGACTAATCCTGCTTATTTTATGGCATAACTCAGGTTCTCATTGTTGTTATTAGATCTTATGATTTGGTTATACCTTGTTGAGTATTATGGGATGGCTTTTAATTTCTAAACAAACTTAACTGTGCAAAATAACTTACTCAAATGTACGTGCATAAAAAGTGCATCAGTATTTTATTTTTATTTTTATTAGGGATTCTAGGTGCCATTTCCCTACCTATAGAACAAAGTGCTAATTATTTCCAATTAGTTTCGACCCTCAAATTGCCAGTTAATACTGTGACTACTTCAAGGGATTTAGTGTATATTACACAATTGTGACTACTACCAGTGTTATCTTAATTATAAATTTTAATTTTCTAAATTAGACTATAGCTCTATCCAACGGTGCCAAACTTTTTGGTGTTTAGGTAGCGCATTTCTGCTAATGTGTAGATATTTTTCATGTTTATATGTATCATTTACCAACCCTTTCCAACATGCTAGATTGGGGCCATTCTTTGCCATCCAACTTCTCGCAATTATATCTTTTGCTAGGGAACACAGGTTGTTAAAATATTCAGAAGAAAACTTCTTACATTAAGGATTTCTCTGGGAATGCCAGAGTCTACTAGTGTTTGAATGATTTCTTCCCAGAAATCGGCAACATATTGGCATTGCCACAAAAGATGGAAAAACGTGCCCGAATTGATTCTGCATTTAGGGCATACTGCTGACGCTCGACCCTTAATTTTAACGAGACGTGTTGCTGTCATGTACGCTCTATGTTATATAAAAAAAATTGGACCTGTTGTACCCTTAAAGCGCTTGTAGAATGTACAATAGATACAACTGCGTGCCTCCATTCCTCCTCTTTGATTGGCCCTAGATCCTGGGCTCACTTATTTTTTAACACCTCCATCATGTCCCCACCTTTATCTCGATTAAGTCACTTATATATTCTGCTGGTTAACTTTCTTTTGTCTCCAACCTTTATTATTGTTTTGATTGGGGACTCACGGAGATCTGGATATCCTCCTAAAAATTGAGCCTCCAGTGCTGCTTACAACTGCAGATAACGGTAAAAATATGATTTGGGGAGATTAACTTCATCCCTCAGTTCTACAAAAGTTTTTATACGACCAGGAGAGTATATTTGTCCAATGGTTATAATAGAGTATCTATTCCAGACTTCTCTGACCTGAATTGTTGTTAATTCCTTAAAGGTTACGGGGTCGTCTATTGGGTGTGATGGATGGAGCCCTTGCATAACGAACAGTTTAGCTACCTCCTGCCAGATTTTAATGGCTTGTCTAACTACAGGTGGATCTTTCGGGTATATGGTCGATTGTAGAATTCTATTTTTAGGTTGAATTCGGGGTGTAGCCAAAGTTACTGCCACCGAGGCGGTGTCACTTTCCTCTAGGTCTAATATTCAAGGACGTAATTGTGACAGCTGAGCGGATAAATAATATAAGAGGAAATCTGGGAGCCCCATGCCCCCCAGGATGGTGGCTGTTATACTTGGTTCCTCTTGCTAAGGCCAGTCTCCTATTGGGAGAAAAGATCACCCCTAGAGGCAGCAACAATTCTATGTAAGGGAGAAATTGGGAGACTTTGCATATAGGCAGGGTATAAAGTGGTCATGCGGAGGTGGGGGAACTAATTTCTATATGCACTTAATTACCCTCCCTCCCCTACCCCCATTAGGTAGAGAAAGGGCCAGTGGTAGGGTTTTTGGCACCCCCCTGCAAACTAGAATGCTTTTCTGTGAGAATTACTGTGCAGGGCCAATGTGGAGGTTAAAATGTTCCACCACCTCACCATTAGAGGTGGTGGAACTCAGTTCCACCTCCTCCCCTCACTTTAACCCCTGCATATAGGATAAGCAGAACTATGTCTGATCATTAATGAAAAGGTTGATGTTTTGGTTTATGGTGGAGAAGAGCACATATGCTGGTCCAAACTGCTGGTAGCTAATGCTAGACTGCTTGTTACTATTCATCAGGATTTTCCATATTTTTATAAATAATTTGCATGAACTAGAATGATGTTTAGCTTCTCTGCCTCTACATACTTTGGAATCACAAATGGAACAGATGCTTTTAAAAATTGAAAAGCTGCTCTGTGGCCCTCACAATTGGATTCGGTATGAAATCCCGACGGTTAAAATCCCGACAGGGTCGAAATCTCGAATGGGTCATAATACCGACAAGGACAAAATCCCGACAAGGACAAAATCCCGACATTTGAAATCCCGACAAGGACAAAATCCCGACATTTAAAATCCCGACAGGGTCAAAATACCGACATATAGAATGTACAGGTGAAACCGTCAACATGACTTTCTGTTGACAGGTCGCTAGGTCGATGTGGGTTTTTTCACTGTTATTTGACCCAAGTGTCGACACAGTCGACATGGACACAGTTGGAGGTGAAACGCAGCCCCACGCATAGACAACAACAGATAATGAGCGCTTAAAACCCAAAGGTATATCGGTTCCAGCTGCTGACTATGCGGGATAACCAATCCCAACAGACAAGAAAAAAGACAGAAACAGTAGCGCTAGGAACAGATATAATAAAAAATTTAAGATAATACTAAATTCATTTTAAAAAGAAAAAACAATAATTGATCAACAGTAGAAAGAAATTAGTAATGCCAGTCATAAAAGATATAAGAAAATGAATTTATAATGAATTCTCAATGTATATAAAAACATAATAAATACATATATAAACACATAAGTATAATTACAAATACAAAAAATGTGTGTACCAACCGATACAATAGATAGGGTATTAAAGTAAATAATATAATATGAGAAGTAGGGATAAGTAGGTGAGAACTGATGCGTTTCCCCGCCTACGTCTGTTGGCGGCTTTTTCAAAGTTATACTTGATCTTTGAAAAAGCCGCCGACAGAGGTAGGCGGGGAAACGCGTCAGTTCTCACCTACTTATCCATCCAAGTGTCCGGCCAGCACACGGGAGCCTGGATTAGCACACTTTGACTGGAGCTATCGACAGACCAAGGTACTCTGGCTGCTCATCAGCTGTTACAGCTGCACGCATATCTCTCCTTCATCTGGACTTTGCTTTAATATGCATAAGCATTGGAACAACTAGCCCCACGCATAGCTCGCTTCCCTCGCAATGCTTCGGGCACGGTGCCTCGCTGCTCTTAGCACACTATTTTATTCTCTCACCACGCCCTAGTGGATGGTAGGGCATGAAATACTGCCTGTCGGCGCATGTCACGTCAAAAAACAGTGAAAAAACCCATGTCAACCTTGCGACCTGTCGACGGAAAGTCATGTTGACTGTTTCACCTGTACATTCTAAATGTCGGTATTTTGACCCTGTCGGGATTTTAAATGTCGGGATTTTGTCTTTGTCTGCATTTTAAATGTAGGGATTTTGTCCTTGTCGGGATTTTGTCCTTGTTGGGATTATGACCCATTCGGGATTTTGACCCTGTCGGGATTTTGACCGTCGGGATTTTGACTGCATCCCTCACAATTTGTTCCCGGTGCATCCAGACTCTCATGACTAGTCTGAAAATTGAAACATTCAATGTGGGCGGATTCCATTCCCCTGTCAATTGCCGCAAGCTACTTCTCTATCTCCGGAATCAAAACCTAGATATAGTCTGGCTACAGGAGACTCATCTCCTCCCCAAAAAATTCTCAAATTACAGATGCTAACTTGGAAACTCTTAGCTTCCGCCCCATACACAAGTAAGGCCAGAGGTATTGTTATTCTCGCATCTAAATCTTTCCCCATAGTAGTTGTATCTACACAGGCATATCCTGGGGGTCGATTCTTATTGACTTCCCTAAAAATTTGCAATAATCCCTTTATCCTTTGCTCCATTTATGCCCCTAAAATTTACTCTAAACACTTTTATAAAAAAAATTATAAATCTTCTTCTCCCACGTCAATTCCCACATTATACTTTCTGGAGACTTTAACTTGGTCTCAAACCCCACTTTGGTCAGGTCCTCAGAATCACACACCCCGAGACATAACCCTAGACTAGGCAGTGGTGTAGCTAGGTGCCACTGTGCCCAGAGCAAGGGCATGTTTCGCGCCCCCCCATGCCTGCTTCTTATCCCATGCCCCCTGTGCCTGATGACCTACCCTGTGTCCCCTGTGCCTGCTGCTTACCTCATTCCCCCTGTGCCTGCTCAATACCCCATGTCCCCTGTGCTTGCTCCTTACCATGTGCCCCCTGTGTCTGATGTCTACCCTGTGCCCACTGGGACTGCTCCTCACACCCTGTGCCTGATCCTTTCCCCATTGCCCCCCCATGCCTGCTCCTTTCTCTGTGCCTCCCCCCTGCTGCTCCTTTCTCTGTGCCTCCCCCCCTGCTGCTCCTTTCTCTGTGTCCCCCCCTCCACCCTGCTGCTTAACCTGCAATCTGGGAATACTGCCAGCGGGCCATGAGGAGTGTGAGTGGCAGAAGCAGAGGAGCCAACGATCCAGCAGAAGCAGTGCGGGAGTCGGGAGGAGACCCAGGCCAGCTGGAACCAATGATGCCACCTTTAAACAGTGGAGGTGAGGGGACCAGCAGCAATAGTTGTGCTGCGCCTCCTCACCCCACCCCTCCCTGCCGCCAGCTCGCAGTGAACTGAACTCTGACCCGGGCTTAGGTAACATGTACCCGACCCCCCCCCCCCCCGCACATCACCAAGCACAGCATGAGCGGGGAGCTGGGAGCGGGGAGACGGGAGTGGGCAGGGCTGGTGGTGCAGGGAAGTGCAGGGCTGGTGGGCAAGCTGGCGGTGCAGGCACGGCTCCGGCACGCTCTGATCTTCCGGCGCCCAGAGCTTGTGCTCTTCTGGCTCCGCCGGCTCCGCCCTCGCTATGCCCCTGAGACTAGGTATTTCTTTCTTACTCCAATCTCTACAATTGGTGGACATATGGAGAGCCCTGCACCCTACCCAAAGGGAATATACCTGCTTATCAGCAGCAAACCATACATTTTCACAGATTGACTACATATGTGTGTCACTGTCTCTATTCCCTCACACTAAGGAACAGAAATACACCCAATTATATTATCTGACCACGCATTATTACATGTGTCCATCCAGACGTCCAAAGAAATGTCCTCATACAAATCATGGAGATTTCCAGCCCATTTAGCCCACTTATCCCAATTCAAAACAAAACTTCTAAAGGCCTGGGAAGACTACCACTCTCACAATAGTGAAACATTAATCACAAACCCGCCCTTATACTGGATGACGGCAAAATCAGTAATGAGAGGTATCATTATGACTTACGAAAAATATTTAAAGAAATCTCTCTCCACATCCTATATTACCCAACAGAACTCCCTCACCAAGGCTTATATTGCTTATACTACGCACCCCACCCCCACATCTAAGACTGCTTATCTTCAAGCCAAAACTGTACTCTACAACACATTAGAAGCCATGTCTGATCAATTATAATTCACATCAAATTACCGATTCCACAAGTTTGGAAACAAAACTGGCAAATTACTGATGAATAATATAAATACTACATGACCAGCCATGATGTTCAACCGTCCTTACCTGATGGCTCTTCAACTACCTCTAATGCACAAATATCTCAGGTCATGGATGAGTTCTATACCTCAATTTACGCATCTCCATTGACTCAGCATACTGATCCTTCACCTCTTGACCCTCCTCTAGAATCTACCCCTCATAATCAAATCTGGCCAACACTTCAGTTCCCTCAATTACCCTCCCAATTTAAAGACTCCCTTACAACTCCTATCACATTGGAGGAAGTCCACAAAGCTATCAAATCAATGAAACCAACAAAAGCCCTTGGCCCAGATGGATTTTCCGGTGACTTTTACCGTATTCTCCCTGATCAGATTGCCCCCATTCTTGTCTCTGTTTTCAACTCAATACTAGTCAGCAACTCCCTCCCCGCACACTTTAACTCAGCCATAATAAAAGTTTTGCCGAAACCAGGTAGAGAGCTATCTAACCCAGGGTTCTATAGCCCCATTTCTTTATTAAATTGCGACTGTAAGCCACTGACCAATATATTGGCAGAACGATTAAATCCTACCCTCCTTCACATAATTCACCAAGACAGGATTCATAATTGGCCGACATTCTGTCCGTAATATACGCAAAATTCTGGCGGCCACTCAATCCAGATCCACAACAAAATGTTCCGATTCACCTGATCTAATACTCTCCATCAATGCTTCGACTTAGTACTATGGCCACACTTATACTCCACTATGGTAAAATTTGGTATCCCACCCCTATTTTACTCTTTTCTCCAAACAATATACAAAGATTCCACCTCCCAAATAGCCTGTAATGAATTTCTTTTACCACCCTTCCCCATTCAAAGAGGTACCCATCAAGGCTGTCCCCTATCGCCCCTTCTCGTTGCCATCGCGATAGAACCTTTAGCCATAGCCCTCAGAGCCTCCCCTAACTTCACTGGAATTAAAATAGGACAAGTGGAACTTAAATTGGCCCTATTCGCGGATGACATGCTTCTCTTTGTCTCCAACCCTATGTCATCAATCCCAAATATTATGGAAATTATTAACTCATTCAGTCCCATGTCAGGATACAAAATTAATATAGATAAATCTGAACTTCTCCCTATTTCACCCTTCTCGACCACATCCCTTTCACATCCCACACTATCTAAATTTGCTATTAAAAACACACATACTGTATAAAATACTTAAGAACTCTAATCACTAGTGACCCTCATCAAATGTATAAAACAAATCTCCCTCCACTGTACACTAAAATCACAACACAACTAGAGAGTTGGACCAAACTTCCCCTTTCACTATTGGGCAGGACTGCAATCTTAAAAAGTATAATCTTCCCCAAAATATTTTATTTACTACAGCTAATCCCCTGTATAATCTCCAGATCTGATATTCAGCTCCTAATCTCCATTATGTCTACATTTTTATGGAAAGGAAAGAAACCTAGAATGACAATTGCTAAACAAATGTGCCCCAAAATAGAAGGAGGTCTACGTATCCCTAACTTTAAGTTATACTCCTTGTCAATTCACTTTCCGTATATCTCAGACTGGCTTCTAAACAAATCCACATATACTAACTCGGTCCTGGAGAATTCCATCTTTGACCCTTATTCTCCCAGCGCACTGTTACATACCCCCTTACGCTCCATCCCATCACAAATATTAAACCACATACTCTTCAGATGAACTTACGATGCATGGACACAACTCAAAAAAACCATATGCAGAAATCCCTGCATTACCCAATTCATACCAATCTGGGGCAATCCACTCTTCCCACCCTCGTTATCTAATGACACCTTCCTATATTGGAAACAAAAGGGGTTAGATGCTGCCACCAAGCTTTTTGACCCAGGAGGCTCTATACTCACTTTTGAAATGCTAAAGGTTCAATAAAATCTTCTGAACGGTAATTTTTACATGTACCTTCAGGTAAGACACTTCATTGCTCCATTAATACCTGCCATATTAGCCCTGGAAGAACCGGATCCCCTATTACCTATTTTCAACCTAATATCTTGCACCAAATTAAAGATATCATCAATATATGACACTCTTCTCGATTTCTCTCCACAGCCCATACAATCACTATTGATGCAACTGTGGAACTCAGATATTTCTTCCACTTTAGACAAACATGCACTATTTAAACAAAAATAAAAAAGTGTAGAAAAGCCCCAAGGCGCTATCAGTCCTTTCAGCCTCAAATCCAAATGGAGGACCACTTGGTAATCCTCACTTGCAGATACTCCAGAACAAATGTGGAAATGATGGCGCTTGACTTGTGTGTCCCACAAAATAATTTTTCTTGATTAAATGGAAATTACACAAAATAATAAATGTAATGCGGTAAGGTATTCCTGATAAAAAATTGTACCAAAACTCACACTGAAGTGAAGTGTTAAAAGTGTATAAAGGTTTCTTTATGGGTTCACCAGTGTAAATGATATTGAATCAAATACCAAAATAAGTGACAGCGATCTTTAGGTGCATACCATACTCACTGTAATAACAGGAGCTTTAAAGCATATCAAGGTTTCTTTAAGCTGCTACATCCAAATATCACCACATGAAGGTAGATAATCCCAATTGCCAAGGTCACTGCGTACCATGCTCACTGGAGGTGCAGATGTAATATTAAACGCATAGCAGTTTCTTTATAGAACTGGTCCCCTTTTAAATCCACTCTAACTGTATCTTCTCATGCAATATGTTTCGGCGGTCCCAGCCGCCTTTTTCAAGGATAGCTATCCTTGAAAAAGGATGATGGGACTGCCGAAAAATGTCCGCAAGCATCTCCTGCACACTCCTGTCACTTCTGATGAAATGCTGCACCACCAAATTTATTGTGAGGGCAAAACATGGCACATGCTGGAAATTGCCCATGTGTAATGCCCGCACAACCTTTTCGGGGTTCCGCGCCCCAGATTCAAACTTAGTATTAGGGACCCACCAGAAATGAGGCCACCGTGAAGCTGGTTGGTGGGCAAATATTTCTTGGCCAATTAATATACCAAGAGCCTCTATTATTGATTAATAATATGGAGTGTGCATCTGCACCATGTATTTTTCTTTGCAGAACTACAAGTCCCAGCATGATAGCACCTCATGTATCTTGGGTGTGCATTCTAAGATCCCCCCCCCCAATAAGCTAATGCCCGCACAATGTTACTGGCGTTGTCCGACACCACAAATCCCCCGGAGAGTCTAAGCCACTGGGAGATGATTTCCCTTAGTTTCTCTAAGAGATTGTCGGCGTTGTGCCTCTTCCTGAAACTGGTGATACACAGTGTAGCCTGCCTTGGAAGGAGCTGGTGTGCAGGAGATGCTGCTTCTGCTGCAGAAGGCGATACATCTACCCAGTGGGCTGTCACATATACATATAGTCTTAGATTACCCTGATCCACTTGTCCAGATGTCTGTCGTTAAGTGGCCAGTGGGTACAGCTGCATTTTTCAGGTCATTGAGGACACTTTTTCTGACGTCCCTGTACATCACGGGTAGTGAAGTGTAATCTAGACAGGATTTGGTACTGGGGACACAATACCTCCATCAACCATCTAAATCCCACTCCACTGTGACATTTTGCCCGCGGGCCCGTATCCGAGTCAGGCTGGAAGCTACAAACGCCGCTTGGATCTGGGCTCGGATTAGTGCTGGCTTGGATCTGGAAATCTGAGCCCGCACATCTCTAATATATATTTATTTATTAACAGTTTGTTATATAGCACACACATATTCAGCAGCGCTTTACAGAGAATATTTGAACATTCACATCACTCCCTGCCCTAGTGGAGCTTACAATCTATATTCCCTAGCACTTGTACACACACAGACATTCTAGGGTTAATTTATTGGGAGCCAATTAACCTAACAGTATATTTTTGGACTGTGGGAGGAAACCAGAATACCCAGAGGAAACCCTTGCAAGTACAGGGAGAATATACAAACTCTGCACAGTTATATAGCCATGGAGGGAATTGAACCCATGACCTCAGTGCTGTAGGGCAGTAATGCTAACCATTACACCATCCGTACTACCCAATATACTATATATGTATGTGTATATATATATATATATATATATATATATATATATATATATATGTATATATATATATATATATATATATATATATATATATATATATATATATATATATATGGAAAAGATAGTGGTTATAGCGCTAATCCTTATAATGGGTAATGAGATATTCAAAACGATTTGTGTCCTGGTCTTTTACACTCCCCCCTTTATATTTGGAGTGGCTGCCTTTTCTTCAAACGAGGTAACTTCTTAAGGTCCCTCAGGAGTTGAATCTGGAATAAAGCATAAGAAAATGGCGCCTCCTAGTGCATTACCCTTATAATAAGGTTTCAACCCGACACCAAAAACTCTACAACTTAATGGGTGTGAAAGTACAGTGAAGGGTGGTTCTCCGACCACTCTTTGAATGCTTATGGATTAAACCAAAAAGTTTGGAGATATCCCAGCATAGAATCTTCACAAGTGATGTCCAAAATATCCAAGATGGGATCAGAATTTTTTCACAAATAGTTCCATATGGTATACAAGAAAGAAGGAAAGAGAAACATAGCGCAATACTGTGCAAACAATTTATTATGACACACAATGACACTAAATGTTCCCGTACAATGTTAATAGAATTTCAAAGCTTATCTGATAAAATGCCCAAAGTCCTGGCACTCAAAAGTCCTCGATGTCCTCAACGCGTTTCGTCCACTGCTGCCTTTCTAGACTTCTTCAGGAGTAAAAAAATTTGTATGACCGGGGCTGTATATATACCCATATTCATTACCGCAAACAAGCCCGTCAATTAGGCTTCCGGAATCTTCATTTCTGGACTTTGGAACGCATCTAGCGTCCATTTCCGGTGAAGACGTGATGTAGTTATGCGAGTTTCGGGCCTATGGACCGCATCCCACTTCCGCTCACTGCGTCTATACTGTGTAACGGTGAAGACACTCCCCCGTTTACCTATCTAGGCGGGGTTCACTTCAAGTGCTCTGAAGCGCATGAGTCTTCTACAGATACTTCCGGTAGTTTCGCCCGTAACTTTGGACTGCATTTGGAACGCATTTTTCCCGTATATGTATATCCAGTTAACTTTCAGAAAGATGGGTATATATAACTAACCCTAGTATTCCTTACTCATATAAGTATACTATATATACTGCATCAAGCGGGCTGAACCCCAATGGTCAGTGTTTAAATGGTCACAGTGCCCACCTCCCATTGGATCACCCGCATTAAATACAGCACCTTTCATCTCTCTCTATAATGGCTATTTACCAGAAAATAGAGGAATAAACACAAATATAAATGATCATATTAGCAGCATACTGATATGTAACAATAATTAGACAATTAAATAGCACTTGTCAAGAAAAAATCCATTAAAAATCTATATAAAAATCCATATATAAAAAAGAATAAATGAAGAAAACGATTTTTTCTTTAGAAAAAATTCACAAAGGAGAGTTCATACTAAAGTGTATCAAATTCATATGATATGCATATAAGTTCATACAATATGCCCCATCAATAAATATATATAAAAAATATATAAAAAATAAAAAGGGGGGGGGGGGAATGTATATGCATAAAAAAGAACGATAAGATGGATGTTTATAAAAAGGTGCAATTTCATAATTATCATTTAGTCCTTTGGGGTTAGGGTATCCAATTGGTGGATCCAGAACATTTATCTTCTGGAAAGCTTATTTTCCCTATCACCCCCCCCCCCCCTCGGACCTAATGTCACATTCTCCAATGCAATGAATGTGATTCCATCCACTTTTGACTCATGAAATTTATTAAAATGTCTAGATATAGTATGACTTTCTACTTTATTCTTGATACTCCTCACATGTTCCTGTAATCTTATTTTCAAAGGACGTTTAGTTTTTCCAATGTATTTCAAATGACATGGACATTCCAACATGTAAATGACCCAGCATGTATTGCAATTTATTAGATTCTTAATTGTATACGTCTTGGAATTGTCAAAGTTCACGAATTTTTTGGAGTCCTTCTGTGCAAATTTGCAAATATTACAGTGATTACACTTATAAAAACCTTTAGGCTGTTCTAAAAATGTTGAGGTTTTAATAATATTTTGACGCATAGGAAGCATACTGGGTGCTAGTGAGTTCTTTAAATTTCTCGCCTTCCTATATATAATATTCGATTTCTGTGGGAGTATTTTCTTTAAAACAGGGTCCATCCTTAAAATAACCCAATGTTTATTCAAGACTTTCTGAATGGACTTCTCTTGTGAAATAAAAGTGGTTATAAAGTTCACCTCATTCCCCTTCCTCGTATTTCTTTCTTTGTAAACCAAGATATCTTTTCTCTCCACTTCAGCTGTTCTTCTCATAGCCTCTTTCAAAACAGGAGAGGGATAGCCTCTTTCCATAAATCTCTGATTATATGTGTTCAATTGTTGTTCACAATCACTCTCTTTTGCACAGTTCCTTTTAACCCTAGAGTATTGAGAATATGGAATGTTTGTTTTCCATCTATGCAGATGGCCACTTTCAAAATGCACATAGGAATTGGTATCTACTTCCTTCACATAATTTTTGGTATATATCCTCTCACCTTCATGCATTAAAATTAGATCCAGGTATTCAATCTCTACGGTACTGGTTTTATGGTAAAAGTCAGGTTATAATCATTTTGGTTCAAATTAATCATAAAACTATTAAAATCCTCTATAGTGCCATCCCAAATGATTAAAATGTCATCTATATACCGTTTATATGTGACAAGTTTCTCCTTATATAGATTGTTTTCATAAATGTTATTCATTTCCCAACTTCCCATGTGCAAATTTGCAAAACTTGGGGCAAAAACTGTCCCCATTGCTGTGCCGCAAGTTTGTATAGAAAATTGATCTAAAATATAAAATAATTATGGGTAAGAATAAAATCAATTAAAATGCATATAAAATCCTTATGTTCTGGTTCCAACCTAGAGTCTTTTAAAAGGAATTCCCTACATGATTCAATGCCCTTTTTGTGATCAATGGAAGTATATAAGGATTGCACATCAACCGTGGCCCAAAGGTATCCTTCTTTCCAGGTGAGTTCTTCTATCGCTTGAAGTACTGCGGTGGTATCTTTAATGTAAGATTTCAAAGATGGAACATACTCTTTTAGGAATACCTCTACATATTCCAATATTTGTGAAGTGATGGACTCAATCCCTGCTATAATGGGCCGTCCTGGTGGGTCAATAAGTCGTTTATGTATTTTCGGTAAAAAATAGAATATAGGGATGACTGGATTACTATTCATTAAAAACTGATATTCACTTTTAACTATAATTCCTTTGTGTAGAGCTCTGACTAATTTAGGTCTTAAAACTTCTAAAAACTCTTGGGTAGGATCTTTTTGTAATTTCCTATAGGAGGTACTATCTCCCAAAAGTCTATTGCCTTCCTTCTAATAGTCCACTCTATTCATTATCACTATTCCTCCGCCCTTATCAGCGCTCCTTATTATGATTTCATTGTTGTTTTTGATTTCTTTAAGTGACCTTTTTCAAAATGAGTTAGGGTAGTGAATCGTTTTTTGCCATTCACTCCTATTTTTCTTGTTTTTTTGAAATTTCATGTAAACCTGTTTCACAAACTCGTAAAACATATCTGGCTGCTCTTTGACTCTAATGGATAAAATTTTGAAGTTGGTTTCAAACCCGATTTGGATGGTACATTAGTGGTCTCTGTGTCCACTTGTTCTTTCTTCGCATAGTGCCTTTTAAGGGGGGTATTCAATGTCAGGGGAACGGCTGTCGAGCAAGCCCGACAGCCGTGCCCCTGTCCCATTCTCGTTTTGCTCGCCTGGAGCTCGGCAGTCGGGATTCAATGTCCCGGCCGCCGAGCGGCGAGAAGGGGGCGTGGCCTATTTCCGGCTTTTTCTCGGCAGTACGAGCCCGACAGCTTGTGCTGTCGGGCTCGTTCTGCACAAAACCCCTGTTCAATGCTGTCGGAGAAGACAGCATTGAATAGGGCCCCGCAGCCATCTCCCCCGTCGGGAGATGGCTGCGGGTGCACGACAAACATTGAATACCCCCCTAAGAGGCAGCTTCCTAATAAATTTGTTAAGGTCTGTAAATACCTCAAAATCATTCATTTCCGTAGTAGGAGCAAATGACAAGCCTTTCCGGAGTAATGTTCTTTCTGTATCAGTTAACACGTGATCCGACAAATTATTAATCGCTCCATAACCCATCGTATATGTTTCAGGTTTCTTCTTCTTTTGTACTAGTTTAGACCCTCCTCTTTTTCCTCTCCTTCTATTAGTCATCTTTTTATTGGGCCTGCTCCATTCACCACTTCTCGAATAAAGGTTGGATTCCTTTGGAGATTGTCCGCTACTACTGGGGATAAAAAATCCTCTCCTGTTCTTGTTTCCATATTCTCTTTACTCAGAACTGCATATCTATTCTTAGACTCGAAATTAGCCCTTTTGGGGGTGTATCTTTCAGTATGTTGAGATCTAAACCTACCTAGGACTACCTTCCACTGCTTATACTCCCTGTGGTTAGGTCCATCTCTACGCATCATTTCCTCTGGGTTCTTATTCCACTTTTTTACTCTGTTAGACTCATAATCCTTTTTATCCCTATAGTATTTCCTCTCACTTCCTCCTCTATCTTCTCTAACTTCTTGACAAGTACTACTTCATTAGCCTTAAAATCCTCTCCATTCTTAAAGGTTTCTAAATCTTCTTATTTCTTTTTCAATTCTTTTTCTAAACTAATGAGATCCCTTGTTTTTTCTTCTATAATGAGTCTCATTAATTTCATGGAACATTCATGTAAAATGAGGTCCCATTCCTTCATGAACGATTCATTTGGTACCATAAATGCAGGTTCTTTATTGACCCTTAGGCCTCTTGGGATCCTATTGGTCTTAAGATATTGTTCAAGGCCTGCAATATACCACCATGTTTTTATTTCTTTCGTGAATAATTTCTCAATGTCCCAGAATTTATCGTCCAGACTTGTGTCTGCCTGTAATTGTTGTTTTTTTCTGGTCACTGAATATTTTTTGACACAGATCTAGTCTTTTAGACATCCCTTGTCTCACAGTGAAAACACTCATGTTCCCTTTATATATGGGAGAGCGCTTAAAACCCAAATAAGACAATTACTTTTGTGGAAAAGATAGTGGTTATAGCCCTATTCCCTATAATGGGTAATGAGATATCCTGGTCTTTTACACTCCCCCTTTATATTTGGGGTGGATATATATACATATATATATATATATATATATATATATATATATATATATATATATATATATATATATATATATATATATATATATATATATATATATATATAAAATCATTATTATTCAAAAAGTACCAGCACTCTTGGGTCCAACTGACTGAATGCTTTTACTAATAACTTCCAGGTTCCCATACAATTAGGACTTCGGTCCTTTATTGAAAAAAGATTTCTAGGTTCACATAAGATACAACATTACTGCATATAGTCGATGCTTCTGGATCACACAGCAACTTTTCAGGACAACAGCAAATCAACAGGAGAGTAAATGGAGATTTATGTCTTTCAATCTCCTGTTGCTTTGCCGTTGTCCTGACGAAAGTGCCTTGAGTGGCCTGGAAGCAGGTTCCACTAGTTTTACACAACCAATGATCTACAGTATATGAACTTCAGCAACCATCCAAAATCCAATTAATATGTGCTCCCAGCACTGCACATTCTCACATCTCCCCCTCTGCTCTTTGCACCTTGCCCTATACAGAGCACAGGTGTCCCCAAGTCCTTACCTGCAGCTATCAGTTGGAGGAAGAGAGCACAACCCCCGGCCAGCCCAGGTTTCAAACTCCTATGTAAACTGCTTGGGAGGAGCTGCGCTTACTGCTGCTAACACAGCCAAGCCATCTCTGTGTATTCTAGGAGGCTGTGGAGACAGCTGCTGCACTGTGGACACAGCAGCGCAGTCTTCTGCCTCCCACTGCCTCCCCTCCCCAATAAAGCACAATCTGGCAACTGCAGCGACAATGGAAAGCAGGGTGGTTTCTAGGTACTCAGAACACCCCCTCTGTGCACCAGTGCTTCTCCAAACTATTTTGTAACTTTTACCTTGAGCACCAAACATTATAATTCATGCCTTAAAATGTTTTAAACTTAGCCAGAAAAGCATGCAGAATTTCAAATATGGAACAAGCAAATAGACCAGGCAACAGTCTTAAAAATTTTGTTTAGCTACAGTTTATGCCAAAGATGTTCTGATGTCAGTGGCGTAAATATAAATTTTGCTCCCCCCTGCCAAAAAAATTGTGCCATAACATGCATAACGGAGAAGGTGAAGCAGGATAGAGGAAGAGAGACCAGCAGACACTGCTGCTTCCCTTGGCTCCGACGCATCCCAGGCCACCCTAGCATGTCCATCCGCCTGCCCATCCTGTACACAGTAGGCAATAGCCAGCTCTGTGTAGAGTCAGTTGAATCAGTGGAGGGATTTGTCATCTCTGCCATGGCCGCATCCGCGCTATGGCTGACTAGCCTCTGGTGCTCAGCCAGTGGGTAGCGACAGGCAGCAGCATATCAGTGTGTGGAGTGGGTGCCGGCGCCCACACAGACCACACTGTGGCTTACTCCCCCAAGCGGCAGCTGGGGCTGCCTTACAGTAGTTACGCTACTGTCTGATGCATCTTCTCCCTGCCTTATCCCTTCTGATAGAAGTTAATTAATACTGAAAGACACATGCACAATATACCACCCCCTTAATTTACATAATGTGGTTTTATTAAATGTATAACATTCTCTGTGCACAGTTGAGATGGTCCTTTCAAATTCTGTACCATGCAGCATTGCTAAATAAAAAAACATCTTAATTGAAAGAACAATAATTTGATTTAAGACAGCTGCCTCTGTACAGCAGTTAAGTGGCATTTCCACCTCAGGTTTACATGGAGATTACTCTGGCTAAGTGGGTAAGCGTATCTATTTGGAATGGCAAACCAGCAACCGGTGATTGTGAAGAAGCTTTACAGCAAAAATGTATGAAATTTTTCCGCATTTCATGAAATGTAATTTGTCAGTTCCTGAGTAGAAATAGAGCATAAAACAGAACAGGTTTAAATCCAACATAAATTCATGCTTTTTAAGGGATTACTTTGCTGTGTAATATTACTGTGTAACTGTACATTGGATCATATAGTTCACAAAGAACATCTACAATGTAGCTAGCTAATTTATATGTAACATGTAATGAATCTAATCCCTATATACCTGAACAGAGTCCTCTTACCTCTCTATGGGCCTTATTCTAGTTCATTCTTTCTGAAAAAAAATCCTTATTAGATGGACAAAATCATGTGCACTGCAGGTGGGGCAGATGTAAAATGGGCAGAGAGAATTTGATTTGGGGGAGTTATTTTGTTTCTGGGCAGGGAAAATACTGACTGCTTTATTTTTACACTGCAATATAGATCTCACTTTAAAGTAAAACCCCACCCAAATCCAATTCTCTCTGCACAAGTAACATCTGCCCCACCTGCAGTGCACATGGTTTTGTCCATCTAAGAAGGATTTTGTCAGAAAGAGTGAACTAGAATAAGGCCCTATGTGTTTGTCATAATGAAGGGGAATATTTAGCAGTTATCATTTTTTAATGTAGCTCTTTGTAACAATCGAAAATTATGTAGATCAGTTAGGGACACTGTTGGGACCCAGGGGGATCCCGAAATAAAAAGGGCAGCCCCCACATGCGCACACATTCACCTTCTCGGTTGTCGCGTCCCTATCCCACCACCACCAAAAAAGTCATGAGGGGAGGGACAGCACTGAAATTCACAATTTCCACATAAAGGACCTTATTCAGTTCCATTCGCATGGTCCCCTCGTTCCCACGGGGACTGATGTGTTTTTTTTTTTTTGCGCATACAAATTTCTGCACATATGCATGCGCTTGTTCACCAGGTGCAATCTGTTTGCCGGGTGCATGCAAGCAGTCTTTCGGGTGGAGGGCGGAGTGGGATGTGGGGCCGAGGGCTGTCTCATGACCATATGGAAATGCCCAGCATTTCATGGGTGTACCAATGAGAATGCTGGGCGTTTCATGCTAATGAGGCATGACAGACTGGCGGGGGGGGCGAGCAGCTGACATCACTGGATGTCAGCTGCCCGCCTACTTCCTCCCGAGCAGAAACGCATCTGTAAGGTTGCTCTGAGGCTACCATACAGATGCCCTAGCCTTTGCCATTATTCGATGGTCTTAGACAATCAAATGATAGCAGTGGATCCCACCAGGCTGCGAATGGATGCTACTGTGTATAATATAATAGAAATTATTTAATTGAATGTCTTTATTATGAAAAATTAGTTAGCAAATACTGTGCTTTACCCCTCAGCACATGATATCATTACATTGCACCAAGGGGACAGGGCTGCACACACTTTTTTTTTTTTTTTTATACTTTTTATTAAGAGTTTTCTGCACAAACATAATTTAACAAGGCAATGGGTATCAGAGTTATACATATAACATCAACAGCTGAGAAGATCATAGTTCTCATTCTACGTTAAGGTAAAGAGACATATCTTCAAGAATAATAATGTAAAATGAACATAACATAAATTTACATATCTTGAATAAAAATTCCCATATTCCTGTTAGCCATTCTAAATGAATCAAGATATATTCTAGTATATAATAAATTATATATAAATAATACACTAGTATTGGACATTCAGGGCAGTATTCAATGAGAAAAATTCGCTGTGATTTCTGGAGAGTTTGTGCTTTTCACGCGGTGGAGAGAGGTTTTTTTTCTCCAAAGGCGAGCCACCCTATTCAATGTGAAATATTCTCCGTCTTTCTAAGTTATTCTCGCCGCCTCTCTCCGTGTAGAAATTCTCCATCTTTTGACGGAGAGCAGGAATGTGAACTTTTAAACTAAAAGGGTGTTTTTTTTAATTTTGGTGTCCAAAAATCATGTTTTTTTTGTGTGAAGGGCCATGTTATTTTTATTCATGTGCCTATAGCACATGAATATATATTTAATTAAAAAAAAAATATTTTTTTTTTTACACAGTGCAGCCAGCAGGGGGCCGGAGCGCTCGAGCCGCTCATTAGATATTCATATATTCACTGCACCCGAAGCACGTTCGGGTACAGTGAATACTGGGTCCCCCGCTGGCTATAGGGGGGGCAGCCTGTGCTGCCTGGGTCCAGGGGAGCCCTGCTCCCCTCCCCATATCCCCTACAGCAGCCAAGAGAGACTTTAATCTCTCTTGGCTGCTACGTCCCCCGGCTCCCTGACAGCTCCCTGCCGCGGACGCTCGTCCGCTGCAGGGGTTAAGACTCGCCGCGAGTGGCGGCGAGTCTTTAACACGTTGAATAGGGGGAGCAGGAGTGGCAGCGAGCCCTCCGGAACACGGAGAGTGCACGGCGAGCAAAAAAAAATGCTCGCCGTGCACGGAGAATATCTTCATTGAATACTGCCCTAAGTCTACAAACATTGCCAAAGAAAAATGAGAAAGAAATATAACAACGACCAGGACATACAGTAGACAAAGACAAGACATCAGAAGCACAACATAAGGAAAACATGACGGAAGGATTGGATGGGGGGGGGGGAGGAAATGTTGGGGAGGAGGTGGGAATGGAAGTAGGAATGCCTGGTAGAATTTTAGTATCTTATATGTTAGAGTTTTTACCAGTATACTAATATCTCTGAACTAGATCACATGTCTAGGCATTGGTATATATGATAGATCAGCTAAGAAGGGAAAATGTCGATACCCTTTCGAGCCTGTACATACATAAATAAATAAACCCAACTAGACCACCGTCTTGCTTCCCCCAGATTATGTTTACAAACTTTGAAGAATCGGTAATCCCATTATGCTATAGGGAGGGAGCACTACAAGTAATCATGTCCAAGAATATTCTCTTACTCTTTGTCAAATATAGAAAGGATATGAGATTTGGTATTGTTGTCCAAAGTATCAATAAATAAGGACCATTTCGAAGAAAATTTTGAGTTCCGCTGTGAGGATCCATTTTAGCATATTTCCTGTCTAAATACAGTATTTGAGTAAGCTTCTGCCGGAGTGTAGCCAATTGTGGTGCTGTTTTTCCAATCCAATGAATTAAGATGCATTTTTTTGCCACCGCAAGTATAATTATTAGTAGTGAAAGAACAGATCCTTTAATTTTGTCCATAGGCCATAATCGAAAGGATAGTCCCATGAGTGCTACGGGTTCCATAGTGAACCTAACATGGAATATTTCAGAAACAAAATTAAGGACTTTCCACCAAAATCTCCTAACTTTATAGCAACTCCACATACAGTGTGCAAAGTCTGCAACTGCAGCTCTGCATTTAGGGCATTTGCCCGACTCTTCCTGCACTATATGTTTTCATCTATGAGGCGCTATATATGCTCTATGTACAGTGCGTAGGTAGACTTCCTGTAAGTATACCAATTTTAGTGCTTTCATTGATGTGATATGTAGTCCTGTTACATCTTCTAATTGGGTTATATATGGAATGTCGTGTCCATTTATCCAATAATAACCGCCATTGTGTTGTTCCTATACATTTATGTTTCATAATAAGCATATACAAAATGTTTATTTTATATTGTTTATTTAACAAAAAGTTTAGAAGTGAGTCTATTGTAGTAACCTGTGATATGAGGTTGGGATGTATACTGGATGCACTTGGTGCTCCTATAGATGTAAGGTAATGCCTCACTTGAAAATATAACAATAAGTGTGTGTGGGGAAAAATCATAAGTTTGCGATAGGTATGAAAAGGTATGTATGTTTCCTCCTGGGTCGAAGACTTTGCATGAGAGGTCTAAACCATTTTCCCTCCACATATGGCAAAACGGATTGGATATAGATGGCGTAAAAGATGGGTTACCCCATAATGGAATAAATTGAGATAAGTAAGGGTTCCCACAGATAGAGCCATTCTCATCTAGCTCTTTAATAGGATTAAGTGAGCCAGAGCTGTTGGAATTAATCCTGTGCTAATCCCCTACTGTATTGTTCTATGTATTGTATTGCAGTTGAGAACAATAGGCCTTGGTGAGCCATGGCTCACCATGGCTATCCAGAGATGGCTAGTTGAGGAAGGCTCCATCTGTATTACAATTTTTATTTATTGTCATCCATATGGCATGAGTATCTTTAAACAAGACGCTGGCTATAATCCTAGGTGGAACTTCGGATAGTTTTGATTGAATCAGTGCTCCCGGGGCAAAGGGATAGAAAACAGCATAATCCAAAGCAGGGTCAGTATAAGAAGATTTTTTTTAAATCCAATCGGAGATATATCTAAAGAAGATGGCCATATTATAGCTTTTAATATCTGGGGATCCAAAGCCTCCTTCTTGGGGTTGGAAGTTTTGATTTAGCGATTCTAGGGCGTTTCCCCTGCCAGATAAATTTAGAAAACAAGGATTCGAGGCGAGTGATGTCTGACGGGGTTAACGCTATAGGAAGCATCTGCATAGGATAGAAAATTTTTGGAAAAATAATAGAATTAATGATTGCAAGTCTTCCTAATAGGGAGACTGGGAGGCCTTTCCAAGCTGTCAGTTTGGTCGATATATTGTTTATAATCTGGGAGAAATTTAAAGAGTATAATTTTGATATATCGGCACTCATTTGAATCCCTAGGTATTTGAAATGGGATTCGGTAAAGGCAAAAGGGATATTCAAATGCCGTAGGGAGGACAGGGCCACTCCCCCCAACAGGAGTATTTCAGATTTAGACATTTTAACTTATATCCCAACATCTCTCCGAACGAATCGATAAGGTGTAACAGTGCGGAGATGGAGTGGGTTGGTTTTGAAAGGAATATTAGAGTATCGTCAGCAAAGAGTGCTATTTTCAATTCTTCCAAATGTATTTGTATGCCATGTATTAAAGGGGAGTTTCTAATTGCTACTGCCAAGGGTTCTATTGCCATTGCGAAGAGCAATGGCGATAGAGGGCAACCTTGACGAGTGCCTCTACCAAGCTGAAAATATTGAGAGAGAAGTCCATTACATGCTATGGCTGATTTAGGGAATGTGTAAATAGTATGAATTATTGAAATAAATTGAGGAGGAAAACTGAATTGTTCTAGTGTTTTAAATACATGAGGCCAAAGCACTAAATTAAATGCCTTCTCAGCACCTAATGTGAGCACCATATGTGGTGTATCACCTGTGTCTGAGAGGGCATTCGAGTGCTGTATGGCACCTTATACTCTGCGCACGTTAGTGATAGAATGGCGCCCAGAGATAAACCCTGTTTGGTCTTTGTGGATTATTAACGGTAGTATTGGTTTCAATCTCTCTGCTAAAATTTTTGAAAATAATTTATAATCCACATTTAGCAGAGAGATTGGGTGATATGAGCCTGCTAATCCCAGGTATCTGCCCACCTTAGGGAGTACTTTTATTATAGCATCCGAGAAGTACAGAGGAATAGTCCCGTGTTCCACAATATAATTGTAGCACTCCATCAAAGGAGTAACAATATGTGGTTCCATAAATTTGTAGAACTCGTTAGAGTAACCATCTGGCCCAGGGGCCTTGGCCAGCTTTAGTTGTTTAATAGCCCACGAGACCTCTTCAGGGCTAATTGGAGCAATCAAGGATGGACATAGATGATCTGGGATTTGTGGTAAAGCCAATAAATACCAGAAAGATGAATGAGACTGTAATTGGAAAGATGAGGGAGATGGAGATGGGTTTATCGATTCATTCGAAGAGGGCCGAGGAGGCGTATATAGCCGTGTGTAGAAATCTCTTTGAATATGTTCATTAGAGTTAGTAATGGAGCCATCCTCCCTTAGTAAAAGGTGTACTACTGTTTTCTTTCTTGATCCCTGTAGTAAATTAGTGAACATAGAGCCCACCTTGTTACCAAATTTATAAAATTTAGAGTGAACATTAAAAAGGTATTTATCTCCTTGAATTAGAAGATATTCTTAAAAATGTAATTTGTCAGCTTGGTAAATGAGTTTGTTCTCCTGATTAGCGTGTAGCTTAAATGTCTGTAAAGCTTCTGAAAGATGTTTTTGAAGGTCTATGTATTTAAATTTCTGTTGTTTTTTAACTTAAGAAACGTAGGCTATCATTTCTCCCCTAGTCACAGCTTTAGCTGCTTGCCAACAATTTGTAGGATTAGAGTCTGCATTACCTGCATTATCTTTGGAATATTTCTGCCATGTGGATAGCAATTTGTCCTGTAGTCCCTTAGTTTGTGTCAAGTGGGACGGGAATCTCCAATTGGGTTTAATAGGATAGGAATTAGGAAGATCTATAGTTATAGAGACCAGACCATGATCAGACAGCACTGGTGGGTATATGTTAGCTGCTCTGGTATTAGGGAACAAAGGGTTAGCTATCAAGATATAGTCTATTCTCGAGCATGTGTTATAAGTTAAAGAAACACAAGTGAATTCCTTGTCAGTTGGGTGCAGGGAACGCCATGTATCAATAAGGTTAAGGGTTTTAGCAACGTATGGAACACCAATTTTTGGTAATGGAGTTGGATGTTTAGGGGGAGGGGATCTATCTAAAAAGTATGAAGACAGTAAATTAAAGTCGCCACATAGAATTAGTGTAGTAGGGTCAAGAGGGTAAAGTTTGGGGAGTAACTCAGCAAAAAATGTTTTCTTGTATTGAGTCGGAGCATAAATATTACATATATTAAATATACAACCGTCTATATCAACATTTGTTATTATATATCTCCCCTTAGAGTCTGCATTTATAGATATAACCTGGGCTTCTAGTGATTGCTTGGCTAGTGTAGCAACTCCACAAGATTTTGAGTTTAAAGAAGCAGAACCTAGTACCACCCAGTTCAACATTTGCAACTTTCTAACTTCTTCTGGTAGTAAGTGCGTTTCTTGCAGACAAATCAGGTCTATTATTTGCTTGTTAAGATACGTCAGCATTTTACGCCTCTTAGCTGGTGTATGTATGCCACGTATGTTACAAATACTGGGGATAAGAAAACTTATATAAACTTACAGCTAAACACTTATTAAGCAGGGACTTCCGTGACAATCCCAGTGAATGCAGTAAAGATTGCATCCAATGGGAATAATGAGTAACTTGAACTAACAATATATAATAAACCATACAGCAAGGCTAAAATCTTATGAGTGTCGGCAACATTCCTGTGTTAAAACTACAAGCATTCAAAGAATTGTTTCCTACCAACAAAGGGATATTTTTTTTTGTATATTTACTTTTAGTATGTTCCCCCTATACATCTAAGCATAACCTAACAGTCACCACTGTGATCATTAACAAAGACAGTTCAACCAACCTTGCCAGTTAGGACATCTGAAATGTCCTCATCTCTGCGAATTATCAGGCGGTGTTTTATAAGACAAGCTTCTGCAGCTTTAGCATCAAGAAAGTCTTGAGGCCCAGAATTGGTTAAGATCCTGAGACGTGCAGGAAACAGCATATATAATTTGTAGTCAGATCATATCATAGCCGAGCAGACCGACGAAAAGGAGCGTCTAGCTTTTGACACCTCAGTCGACTAGGTCAGCGCTGATCTCCTCTACTTGCAATAGTTTTAGCAGTGTGTTACGGAAGAAATGTTCCAGCTGGTGACCTTTTACAGATTCTGGAATACCCGTAATCCTAATATTATTTCTCCTCATTCCGTTTTCTATATTATCGAGTCTTTCTAACAGCTGTTTGTTATTTTGTTTTAGGGATTTAACAGATTTCTGTAAAGCTTGTATGTCATCCATGTTGGTACTTATTTGTGCCTCCGCTTCAGTCACTCTCTCTGCCAAGAGGTTTATCTGTTCAGTTATGTCACTAACAGCCTTCTGTAATAAGGGGGCCAGAGAGGCCTGAATAGCAGCCACCAGTTCTGCTTGACTAATGCAAGCCACTTTCGATGTGTGTATATTATCAGGGGTACCTGAGTGCCTGATAGAAGATTCAGTGATCGGCTTTTTAGCTGCTGGTGTCCCCGGTCCACTGTCTGCGGCGGACGCCATATTGTGCTCCACCCGCCGTTTATGCTGACGTTGTGGCTGGGCTGCGGGGTCCTGTTTAGATGCGGTCTGCAGCTCCAAAAACGTATCCATCTGTGCAGCAGGTCGCCGGGGTGAGCTGGAGCGGGATCTTGAAGTTGCCGACAGGGTGAAAACGGAGCTGAGCTGGCTGTGCAACGGAGCTGTTAGGAGTTGCTGCTTACTCCTCCATGCCGCACCCGGAATTTCCAGGGCTGCACACACTTAGAAGTATAGGAATGGCTGGAGCATCCTTAGGCTATACAGGCTGCAGGGTGGCTCTACAGCAGCAATGCATGCTGCAAGGTGCTCTTCCAGAAACCCTGCTAGCAAGAGACTACCAAAATGAAGGGGCCATTGGGCAGGCCCCATAGCTGACGCTGCCTATAGATGAACCCAGGGCATTTTAATAAAAGCTTTATAAAGATTATTAGTGTTTTTTAATATGAATATAATACATTATGGCCCAAATCTATTTTCTTGCAATTTACGAGCGCCTGCGCTATTCTGGCGAGAGAGACAATAGACTTAAAGCAGCAGTTCATTTTAACTAAATGATACATATGCATCTGGATAAAGTTATTTGGTTTAAGCTGTTTTTAAAAGTTCAACTTTACTGTGATTTTCCAGTGGCAGGGTTTCAGACTTCAGGAGACTTAATCCGGGAAAGAAAACACAACAGAAAATATCCTTTGATAAAAGAATGACAATGCTGAAGGCCAACAGATAATATTCCTAAAATAGGAAACATAATGTACATAGAAAAAAGTTGTGAAAGCTTTTACAGATAAGAATTGCAATTACAGAGAAACCAGCTACTGTATGCATCTTTCAAAGTGGATTATCAAAAATAAAAATAACTGTTTCTATGCTGTCCTGAAAGACCAAAATCATTTGTGTGCCTCTGCTCTCCTCCCCAAAGCCTTCTGAGAAAGGTAACATGACCGTGTACTCCCTGATTGTACATTTGACATTCACTGTGTTGAAAGGTCCCTCGTAAAGTCTCCATTTTACTGTGATTCTTCTGAAATATCCATGTATTAGATCTGACATATGAGACGCGACAAATGTGATGCTGGAAGTTGTTTGGACATTAAGTTACATTTATAGCTTGAAGGACAGAACTTAAATGGAGGATATGATTGAGGCTTTCATATAAGGAAAATTTCTTATACAGAGATAGCACTTAGTTACTACTTGAATGTTTGTGTAAATGTGTTTGGTACTGTGTGTTTATTTATGGACTTTAAAAGGTCAACATTGGTATACAGTATTGACATTATTAGGGATGTATTTATTACGCATTTATTTGGGGTTTTCTGTTAATTTTCATCATTTTTGCAGTCCACAGATTAAGTAAAGGTATATTTAGTGTTCATAGGCTTTTATGCATATACATTAGGATTTTATGCATGCACATCATGTCTGACTGCAATCAAGGCACATGTGTGCTTCTGCATTATTGCCATGATGCAGAAGCATAGCATCATTCATGTTGCGGGATAGCTGAAGTGTGTGTATTCATGAACTTGCTATCAATTCATTATAAATGGGGGACAAATAGGTGCGATCTTGCACAAAATGCATTATGGTTGCGCAATGAAAAGCTGCATAACACAGCAACATACTAGAAACATAAATCTGTATGCTCTATTTGTCTATGCATGGGGAGTTGAACTCAAACCAGCCAAAGATGCTCCTGATTTGCTTGCATTAAAATACACTATGTAGACAAAAGTAGGGAAGTCCAGAAACAGAGCATTGTGTCCCTCCTGGAGAGGGTCATGTTGGGAGGTATGTGATTGCCGGAAGAATATTTAATGTCAGAGTGTACAGTAGATACAGTAAAGCTTGGAGTTGGCAATGTTATGCTGTGGTTTAACAAAAACATCAGCAACCTGAATGGACTGGCTAGCTCAGAGTAAGATCTTAACCCCACTGATAACCTCTGGGATGAATTGGAACAACCGGTGCATACTAGCTTACATGTACCTATAAAGGGTGCAAGGGGTGCTCTGCTATGGGGCCCAGAGGCTTAGGGGGCTCTGGACCCAGGTTATAATGTTGCATAGCAATTTCCCAAATTTGTCTGCTAAGCAATTGGGTCTGATCCAATGTCCAGTCTGTATTGTATTACTTTTCAGTGAGAGATGTATGTAGTGTATGTTACAAGGGTAAGGGGGCACTGTAATTTGGCATAATGTGAACCAGAGGCCAAGGTAATTTTTCACAATATGTACTGGAGGGTACTGTATTGTGTAATCTAATCTGCTCATTGTAATGTGGAAGGCACTATAATGTTACATAATAAGAGCTGGTGCACTCTAATGTAGCACAATATGTATATAGGCACTGTAGATCAAAGTGTGAACTGGGCATACTGTGTGGCATAATGTGTACTGGCAGCCCTATTATTTGACTTCATGTAAACTAAGGAATAAGGATCATTAAATAAACTAGGGAACTGATAATAAATGCTGTTGAATCAGGAATCATTGAGACTGGGCTCTTTAATATGTTGCTATTGGCCCACAAACTTGTTGTTCCCTCCCGGCATTCTAGGCTGCCTCAACCTTCTTCACTGTCACAATTGGTTACTGTACTAAAGGCTGAATGGCAAAATATTCCAGCTCCTGTTGTCCAGGGATGTGTAGATAGTTTGCCAAGAAGGGTGTCTGCAGTAATCACTGCACGTGGTGGACCTGCAAAAGTACTGACAGCAGTAACATCTTTCCATCTATTTCCTGTCAGTGTCCAATCACGTTTGTCCTAGTGTAAATGTATATATTTGCTGAATGTATAGATTTTTGCAGGGCACCCACCATGTATGCTTGGTATCATACTCATCTTGACTAGAAGGGCACCCATGTACCAGTCTATACATCAAAACGGGCAGCACGGATGGTGTAATGGTTAGCCTTATTGCCTCACAGCGCTGAGATCATGGGTTCAATTCCCACCATGGCCCTAACTGTGCAGAGTTTGTATATTCTCCCCGTGCTTGCGTGGGTTTCCTCTGGGTACTCAGGTTTCCTCACACATTCTAAAAATATACTTGTAAGTTAATTGGATCCCAACAAAAATAAAGAACCCTAAATTGAATGAATGTGTGTGTGTGTGTGTGTGTGTACATGTGGTAGGGAATATAGATTATAAGCTCCACTGGGGCAGGGACTGATGTGAATGTTAAAAATGTATCTGTAAAGCACTGTGGAACATGCTTGCACTATATAAGAAACTTAATAAAGAAATAATAAAAACAGTGACACCCTATTACATCTACTCAGACACGTTTTCTCCCCTCTCCACCAGGTACCGCATTCTAACTAATTGCATGTGCTCTAACATATGCGATTATCAACGCCTTTTGTGATAAGAGCTGTGCTTTGCCATGTGGCACCGTCCCTGGACATCCGGGTCTGAGACGGCCTGGTTGTAGGGCATGCTGGGAGGGATCCATGCCAGATCCCTCACACAGCGCTGCGGAGAGAAGCCCATAGGACTCTAGAGATGTTGTAGGATATGTAACAGTTTTTGTAAAGTGATTTATTTGGTAGAGAAGCGGCCCCCTATAAAGTACAATTGGTACGTTTTAATACTGATGAAGTACTAGGGGTGTGCTACCTTGGACAAAATATACTAAGAGACAAATTGGGGGACAGAATTTGGTTTGTCACTAGCAGGTGCACCAGAGTAAAATTTAACAAGATACAATAAAATACTGTATAACCTTTATTAAATAGGTTTAAAATTGTGAAATATGACAAACTACATATAACATGAAACACATACAAAGTGAATAAGTGCAAGGTAAAATTGCACGTATGGAGTCTCCATGCGTGTGTATCCTTTTGAATGAATAAATCAGTCACATTAAAAATGTTGAGTCCTCTTATTTAATATCCTCAGGACGTATAGCTACGCATATGTATTCATAAACTGGGAAAGAGGTATACTGTATACTCAGACAAAAGATGTGTCCGTGATAGCATGTGTTTATGTATACATAGACTAATAGGTCATGTATTCCTAGTTAGATCTCCCGATCTCAATTTTATACCAAATCATGGAAATAGTGTCTCAATTTAGCTTAGCCGCAATGTGGTCCTTTAATGTTATTCAGCAGCCTCTAATATAGGTAATACCCCTATATTACCCTTGGGGGGGTCATATGTACGGCTTGATATTGTATCTATTGTTTGAGATACAAGCAGGGTGCCACAAAATATCACAGTGTTACGCAATAGGTACACCAACAGGTGCACAGGGTTGTTACTAGGTTTTAGGATAAATGGTATCACTAACAGAGCATATACAATGGCCGCATATCAGTGAAAGGGGATCAGTGTCCCGTGAATGTCATTGCGGCTGCTCGTGCTAGAATGTAAGTATATGTTAACCTGAAACGGATTGCCTGTAATGGGGGATCAGTGTCCCGTAATGTGGTCACAATTGTATTTGCTGTACCTTAAGAATCGCTCACATAAGTGATATATACCAATTACCCTTGGGGGGGGGGAGAGTCAGATGTACAGCTAGATAGTATATCTAATGCTGAGATACGGGCACAGTGCCAGAAGATAACACAAGGTTACATTGTGGATGGATATACCAGTAGATACACAAGGCGGTTACTATGTTATAGGGTAAATTGTATCAATATGAAAGCATGTACACTGGCCGCACATGAATGACGGGGGATCAGTGTCCCGTGAATGTCGTTGCGGCTGCCCACACTGAAATGTAAGTACCCAATGGCCTGTGATGGATTGTCTGGCGATTCAACCTGCTCGGTGGCTAGCTAGATGGGACACATTTAAATAAAACATTAAAGTCCTGAAAAGGCACCACTGGGTACTGTTGTATCTCTCTTCAAGGTTTACCATAGCTTCCTTCTTTAAATTTGTGTTTTATTAAATTCCTGGCTGTTCGTCCTTTTAAAAACTGCCATGAATTGAATTGATAATGCAGATAAATGTTCCAGGTTTCTTATACAACACTTTGTGCTCAGAACAATATCGTACTGTAGCTCGCTTGGAGCTGATCACACACTCTACACAAGGTTACATTCCCCCTTACTTCAAATCAAGTTGTTTTTTTATTTATTTATTTTTCTGTATCTAACACCAGTCATCAGCTATTGGAAAGGGAATGAAAAATCTGGCCACATTCCAAAGCTCTTAACCATATGTTCAGAAAGAAAAATAAGATAGATAACTGATATTTAAAGGAAGAAAAGGATTATGAAGCCGCTGTGAATGGCTATGATTATCTCTGTGTGTAAGTCAATAAACCCTATTCAAACTCAAATATTATAATATACTGTAGTTGTTTAAAAAAAAAATAGGATAAGACCTAGATAATTATCTATTATACAAGAGAGATGGTTTTCTGGTGGTGTGGTGGTATGTGGTCGACAGCTTTATAATTATGTATTATTCAGATACTTGTGAATTATTGATTGAGAGGAGTGCCCAGCATTACTTAATACTAGGCTTCATCCATTATCAAATCACTCTGCTAGTTTAACAATGTGTTGGCATTGCAAAATAGTCAGGTGCCATGAGATTTACACCAGCTTTTTTTTTTTATAAATTGTTTTGTTTATTAAGATAGCAGGATGTGTCATCAGGAAGGTGCTTTTGTGACTGGTAACAGAATTATCCAATTGCTTTTCTGCTTATGCAGCAAGACTGTCAGAAATGAATTAGAATTTATTACAAAGTAGCACCTTGGTGAATTCTGAAGTCATACACAACAGTGACATCCAATTGCAACTGAACTTGCTGCCCCTGCAATCCCAACACATGTGCTGAACCTTTTCTTACTGCATGTCTTCTAATGGGGAAGCTACCATGACTGTGGTGGCAAAGCTGATACAGCTTTCTTTGGACTAGGTGTTACCCTTCTATTTTTATTTATTTATTTACAGTATCTTGCATAGCCCAGCATATTCCATTGCGCTTTTCAATTGGAATTAACAAGTGATAAGACACACTTGGTAATTACAGACAGACATAGAGGAAGGAAGATCCTGCTTGCAAGCTTACAATCTATATGGAAATAAAAAGTATACACAAGGATAGGCACTTCCAGGGACTCTAATATTAAGTTCACAGTATACAGTACCAATTTGCTGTTTTATTGCTTTTACAATTGAATTACTTATCACCATACAAGGAAATGTCTGCCCTAGTACCTTTAAAAAAAAAAAAATTCAGAATTTTAACAAATTGATGGGTTGAAATGAAGGAGTTAGATATGGGGAAGAAAATGGGGAGGAAACAGAGAAACATATATATATACAGATGGGGCAGGTCCCATCTTTGCAGGGGATGGCGATGCCAGCCGCCATCCCCCACCAGCGCCATCTCTATAGCGAGAAGGGGACGCGCGCACGCAGGAGGCGCGCACGTCCCCTTCCGACGGCGCTTCCAGTGATTCACCCGGGTGACCGCCGGCTTGTCGGCGGTCACCCGGGGTCCCCGCTGCCTGCCCGCTCCCCCCCCCCCTAAGCCTGTCCGTCTCCCTGAAGCAGAGACGGACAGGGTTCCTGTCGTCCCGCCAACAGAGATTGAGACGCGGAGATTGAGGCTGCTGGCGGATCGTCAGCGGTGACGTTCTGGCGATTCGCCAGCAAAGAAGAAGCCTGCCCCATCTTTATGTGTATATATATATAGATATATATCTATATATATATATATATATATATATATATATAGATATATATCTATATATATATATATAGAAAGAATGAGACAGGCAGCGGCACTCTTAGGAAATTTTCAAAATGTATTTCAAAAACGTGACCAAAACCAACGTTTCGGGGACTAGCCCCTTTGTCAAGGTGTAGGTAGAACAGTGTCAAAACAATGCAAACAATCTTAAATAGGTGAATAAGAACAGTCTTACCGAATCACGGAGCCCTGGGACGCCGGGAGCTGTCAGCCGGAAGTGCGTCATGCAGGAAATGACGTTGGCAGTGACGCGCGTGTGTTAGTCGGCTGATGGGGAGTTGGAGCGCAAGTTGAACCGCAAGCTTCCCCCGTTGCCATAGTAAGAAGGCAGGCTGGCGCTTACCCGGTAGTCGCTGGGTCTCCGTTCATCGGGGGCTGAAAAGTGCATAATAATACAAAATAAGTGATCTTGTGCAAATTATACAGCGTTATAAATGGGTAGAAAACATGATAAAACAGCAACAAAATCATTTTTGATATTTAAAGAGAGCATAATGCTGTGTGTGCTCCTGTATAAATGTGTGTGTGACACTTCGTGTTAATCATGTGTTCACTGGTGCGACTTAAAGGGAATAAATGAGTGAAAATCGCTATACAAAATTACATGTATTAAAAAGACCTTGTCACTAAGTCAGCATCTATGTGTCCCCTGTATTTGGGGGGAAGGCTCCATCTGATTTCGGTGTACGTATATATATATATAGCACCTCTCTGTTACTTTACGATCCGTACTTAATAAATCGACATGTGTGTCGACATGTTTATAGTACTCAGTTTTACAACATATGTGTGATGCTCTGTGATATTGCGGGTGCATGATTCCTATCTGTGTTGTGCTTATGTCATACTGAGATCATTTCATGGATGTCACAGATGTACGTTATGGACATCAGAAAGGGTTCTGGAGAGTGGAAAAACAGATCAAAAGGGAAAAAGACAAAGCCAAAAGAGCAAACAGAGTTGGACCAAGATTAGGTTCTCCTCCTTGGAAAATCATGCCATTTGGTTTATTGCATCTATTGATGCAGACAATTCCACATGTCCAATGTGCTATGTCCACATTTAGGTGGCACTTGAGACTTGTTTCTGTCACGCATAATATGTCACAGGAAAATGAAAGGGATAGAAAGGTAAGCCAGAGAGGAAAATAAAGCACACTCACGATCGGCCTGGAAGGCCACTTGGATGATGTCAAATACATATTATCAACAATGGAAAAGTAATGATAGGATAGGAAGATGAGCTGGAGAGGAAAACAAAAGCACACCTACGATTGGCCTAAAGGCCCCTTGGGTGGTATCCAGTACACATTATCAACATTGGAAGAATAATAATAGAATAGAGAGACAAGCCGGAGAAGAAACAAAAGCACACCACGATAGGCCTGCTAGACCCGAAAGACATAGTTAGCATTACACAGGAAGAAAATCGTAAGGATAGGAAGAAAAGCTAGAGAGGAAGTTAAAGCACACTAAAATGAGCCTGCATAGGCTGAATTTTGTTGCATGTTAATCACAGCAGGATGGGAAAATGAACGGAGGAACACTGTAGCACACTCTTGACTCATGTCTAGCATTAGACTAAAAGTCCCTCTTAATGATGAGGCAACGACTCCAACGACTCCATGTCCATTTGGTCCATCAGTGAATGTTTAATGGTGGACAGAAAGGCTCTTGTCTTGGGGCTTATTGAATCATGTCCTGTAGATATAATTATTGGTCCATAGGGCTCTTATAGGAAAACGCTGAGAGGTAGTTTGTCATTCAGGCCTGATGGTTTGATACTGTTCAGTTGGTGTATCCACCTTGCCTCTCTCCTTAGAAGGTTTCCGTCTCTGTCTCCTCTTCTAAGGGTCTCTGGGATATGGTCCACTATGGTATGCTTTAGGTCTGATAGTTTATGTGATTTGGCTGCAAAATGTTTGGCAACAGGCTGTTCGTTTTCTTTGCCTGCCAAAGCCTTGCCTATCGCTGACCTATGTAGTGCCATTCTTGTCCTCAATGTTCTCACAGTCTTTCCTACGTATAGCAGGTTACACGGACACTGGATAACATATATCACGTGTGTTGAGGTGCATGTCAGCACATGTCTGATTGGGAACGATCTACCATCTCTGGGATGTACAAAAGTGGAGCCCGTTAGCATGTGTTGGCATGTCGTGCATCCTATACATTTGTAACAACCGTTGGGTTTACTCAAAAAGTGTCCAGTGGGAGTGTCAGAACTTTTAGCAAATCCCGTGATATCATTGTGAACTATAATATCCCTGATATTCCTTCCACGTGTGTGGCAGATCAAGGGAGTCTTTTCTTTCAGAGATGGCAGGTTGGCATCAGTTTTTATGATGGGCCACAGAGCCCTTGCCGCCCTTGGTAGGACAAAGCTGGATGTGCTGTATCTAGAGACAAAAGGTAGAGCAGTCTTAGACTTCAGTATTTCTGTGGGAGAGCGTTCTTTAGGAGCCAATAAGGTGTTTCTTGATAAAGTCAGAGTTTCTTCCTTCTGCTTGTCTAGAAGTTTTTTGTTATAGCCCCTTTGGAGGAATCTGTCGACCATTCCATCGAGCACTATGGGTAACTTCTCTCTGTCACTGACAATCCTAGCTGCCCTTATCATCTGTGATTTGGGCAATGCTTTTTTTAAAGTGTTGAGATAATAGATGGAAACATTGTCACCAACCTATATACAAAGCCCACTGACAAAAATAATGTACTAAGGGCAAGCAGTTTCCATCCGGTGACTTTAAAAAAAGCATTGCCCAAATCACAGATGATAAGGGCAGCTAGGATTGTCAGTGACAGAGAGAAGTTACCCATAGTGCTCGATGGAATGGTCGACAGATTCCTCCAAAGGGGCTATAACAAAAAACTTCTAGACAAGCAGAAGGAAGAAACTCTGACTTTATCAAGAAACACCTTATTGGCTCCTAAAGAACGCTCTCCCACAGAAATACTGAAGTCTAAGACTGCTCTACCTTTTGTCTCTAGATACAGCACATCCAGCTTTGTCCTACCAAGGGCGGCAAGGGCTCTGTGGCCCATCATAAAAACTGATGCCAACCTGCCATCTCTGAAAGAAAAGACTCCCTTGATCTGCCACACACGTGGAAGGAATATCAGGGATATTATAGTTCACAATGATATCACGGGATTTGCTAAAAGTTCTGACACTCCCACTGGACACTTTTTGAGTAAACCCAACGGTTGTTACAAATGTATAGGATGCACGACATGCCAACACATGCTAACGGGCTCCACTTTTGTACATCCCAGAGATGGTAGATCATTCCCAATCAGACATGTGCTGACATGCACCTCAACACACGTGATATATGTTATCCAGTGTCCGTGTAACCTGCTATACGTAGGAAAGACTGTGAGAACATTGAGGCCAAGAATGGCACTACATAGGTCAGCGATAGGCAAGGCTTTGGCAGGCAAAGAAAACGAACAGCCTGTTGCCAAACATTTTGCAGCCAAATCACATAAACTATCAGACCTAAAGCATACCATAGTGGACCATATCCCAGAGACCCTTAGAAGAGGAGACAGAGACGGAAACCTTCTAAGGAGAGAGGCAAGGTGGATACACCAACTGAACAGTATCAAACCATCAGGCCTGAATGACAAACTACCTCTCAGCGTTTTCCTATAAGAGCCCTATGGACCAATAATTATATCTACAGGACATGATTCAATAAGCCCCAAGACAAGAGCCTTTCTGTCCACCATTAAACATTCACTGATGGACCAAATGGACATGGAGTCGTTGGAGTCGTTGCCTCATCATTAAGAGGGACTTTTAGTCTAATGCTAGACATGAGTCAAGAGTGTGCTACAGTGTTCCTCCGTTCATTTTCCCATCCTGCTGTGATTAACATGCAACAAAATTCAGCCTATGCAGGCTCATTTTAGTGTGCTTTAACTTCCTCTCTAGCTTTTCTTCCTATCCTTACGATTTTCTTCCTGTGTAATGCTAACTATGTCTTTCGGGTCTAGCAGGCCTATCGTGGTGTGCTTTTGTTTCTTCTCCGGCTTGTCTCTCTATTCTATTATTATTCTTCCAATGTTGATAATGTGTACTGGATACCACCCAAGGGGCCTTTAGGCCAATCGTAGGTGTGCTTTTGTTTTCCTCTCCAGCTCATCTTCCTATCCTATCATTACTTTTCCATTGTTGATAATATGTATTTGACATCATCCAAGTGGCCTTCCAGGCCGATCGTGAGTGTGCTTTATTTTCCTCTCTGGCTTACCTTTCTATCCCTTTCATTTTCCTGTGACATATTATGCGTGACAGAAACAAGTCTCAAGTGCCACCTAAATGTGGACATAGCACATTGGACATGTGGAATTGTCTGCATCAATAGATGCAATAAACCAAATGGCATGATTTTCCAAGGAGGAGAACCTAATCTTGGTCCAACTCTGTTTGCTCTTTTGGCTTTGTCTTTTTCCCTTTTGATCTGTTTTTCCACTCTCCAGAACCCTTTCTGATGTCCATGACGTACATCTGTGACATCCATGAAATGATCTCAGTATGACATAAGCACAACACAGATAGGAATCATGCACCCGCAATATCACAGAGCATCACACATATGTTGTAAAACTGAGTACTATAAACATGTCGACACACATGTCGATTTATTAAGTACGGATCGTAAAGTAACAGAGAGGTGCTATATATATATATATGTACACCTAAATCAGATGGAGCCTTCCCCCCAAATACAGGGGACACATAGATGCTGACTTAGTGACAAGGTCTTTTTAATACATGTAATTTTGTATAGCGATTTTCACTCATTTATTCCCTTTAAGTCGCACCAGTGAACACATGATTAACACGAAGTGTCACACACACATTTATACAGGAGCACACACAGCATTATGCTCTCTTTAAATATCAAAAATGATTTTGTTGCTGTTTTATCATGTTTTCTACCCATTTATAACGCTGTATAATTTGCACAAGATCACTTATTTTGTATTATTATGCACTTTTCAGCCCCCGATGAACGGAGACCCAGCGACTACCGGGTAAGCGCCAGCCTGCCTTCTTACTATGGCAACGGGGGAAGCTTGCGGTTCAACTTGCGCTCCAACTCCCCATCAGCCGACTAACACACGCGCGTCACTGCAACGTCATTTCCTGCATGACGCACTTCCGGCTGACAGCTCCCGGCGTCCCAGGGCTCCGTGATTCGGTAAGACTGTTCTTATTCACCTATTTAAGATTGTTTGCATTGTTTTGACACTGTTCTACCTACACCTTGACAAAGGGGCTAGTCCCCGAAACGTTGGTTTTGGTCACGTTTTTGAAATACATTTTGAAAATTTCCTAAGAGTGCCGCTGCCTGTCTCATTCTTTCTACAATCCTGATCCAGAAGGCACCTAGGTTCATTGTACCATTGGCAGGAGTGCCGGACCACAACTACTTACATATATATATATATATATATATATATATATATATATATATATATATATATATATATATATATATCTAGATATCTAGATATATATCTATATATATATATATATATATATATATATCTATCTATATATATATATATATATATATATATATATATATATATATATATATATATATATGCAATCAGGTTAATACAGAGTGTACAGTAAAGTAACTTAACATACAAGAATCAAAATGTTGAGACTGAAAAACATACAGTGTAATATGCACAGAAGATAATAAGATTTACTGTGACTTCAAAAATAAAAAAAAAATACATTATTTTGCCCATAGCAACCAGATTCTGTCCATTATTTATTTGTTGCATCTAGAAAGTGATAGAATCTGGTAAGTTGCTATGGGCAACATTACCTATTTTTGTTTGTAGAAGCTTTAGAAACATGTCCCCTGTCTGGTGACATATTCCATTGGATACTGTATGTGAATCACACCACTTCCTTAATCAAGGAAAGTGTAGGAAAAGCTATGGATTTCAATTGAAGCATAATTAAGGATTTTGGTTAGCATATGTTTTGAGACCCTGCCTCCTTAAAGGAGCGGGTAGTCTTACCAATATAGATGAGACCGCACGAACAGCGGATAGCATACACAACGTATTTGCTTGAGCAAGTGAGTATATGGTGTATTTTAATGGAGCAGCCATGCGGATGTTTGAAAGATGAACCGGCTTCCAGGAATTTGCATGTCGCACAGCCAGTGCACCTGTAATTGCCCGGTTTCCTTGATAGGAAATGCGGGTTTGCTGCAGAGCTCATCCGTGAAACATCGCTCTTGATGAGTATGTCTCTGAGGTTGCGACCTCGTTTATAGCATGGTAATATACTTGAATGCTTTAGAGAGGGTAAGTTCGGGTCCGAGGTCACAATGGGCCAAAATTGTTTGGCAGTTTGCACAAGCTCTTTGCTGGCTGTTGAAAAGGTATTTATGAAGGGTAGTCTTCCCTGAGGGAGTTTCTCTTTGGTTTTGACAATCAGGGTATCCTCCCTTGGTATAGACAAGGCTTTCATTTTGGCTTGTTTTAATTGTGCCCAGTTGTATCCACGGTCTGCAAAAATTTTCGTATCATCTGATCCATTTGGACCACTGCTTCTTCATCCGAGCTGCAAATGTGGCGTACTCGAAGGAGTATGGAATACGGCAAACCTCGTTTAAGCGAAGATGGATGGTGGCTAGCTGCTGCCAGGAGCGTATTCTGATCCGTTGGCTTATGATATAAGCTGGTTACAATGCCATCATTAGTGATAGTCACGTTCACATCTAGGTAGTTAATAGAAGATATGCTGCTGCATGAGGTAAATTTGATGTTTTGATCGAGTTCATTAAGATGATCAATAGTGGATGCAAGGAGGTGTGCAGGGCCCGTCCAGATCAAGAAGACGTCATCTATGTAGCGGAGATAAATTGCCAGATGAGGGGCTGTGATAGAATCAGATCTTTTTCAATAGTAAACATAAACGCATTTGCGTATGTCGGAGCTACACAACTGTCCATAGCACAGCCTTTGAGCTGTAGAAAAAACTCACCATTAAAAAGAAAATAGTTTTGTGTGAGCTCGAGTAGCCGAAGGTAGAAGTCGACATCTGGACCCATATACTTCTCACTGCTGCAGATCAATTTGCGTGTAGCTGCCAACCCTCGATCGTGGGGGATGTTGGTGTATAAACTCACCACGTCGAGGGTGCAGAGGCTACTGTTGGGGGGCAAGGGAGGTAATGCTTGAAGCTGTAAAATAAAACTGGTTGTATCCTTTAGGTAGGCTGCCTGCTCCTGTACAACTGGCTGCAAAAAAAATCCAAATACTGGGAAATTGAGTGGTACAATGACCCGCGGGCCGAGATAATTGGTCTACCCGGTGGGGAGTCAGCATTTTTGTGAAGTTTGGGGAGGGTGTACAGCAGTGGAATGATAGGCATCGCTACTTGTAGGGCATCTCTGCATCGCTGGGGGATGATCCCCCAGCGATGCAGAGATGCCCTACAAGTAGCTAGTAAGCACCTGAAGCTGTGTGTGGTGTCAGCTTTTCTACTTTAGTACCAAGTCCCTATCGAGTGCCGCCAGCACCACTTACTACGCTATATATATATATATATATATATATATATATATATATATATAAAAACAAATAACAGTGCGCAAATGGTCAATCTCTTATATATTTAGCCAGATCTGTCACTCAACCCCTGTGGAGAACGTTCCTGTGTAGAACAGTTTCACTTTCATGTGTCTGACGTTCCACCCCCTTGACATCACCTCCCCCCGCCCAGCCAGGGCTACAGTACACGCCCACCATCCACCATTACTCCACAGCCACCATCCACCATTACTCCTGCACATCCCTACCCTCTGCCAGGACCCCCGCATTCCACCCTCCCGCGAGTCTCGGGACCCCCGCGACCCCCCCTCCCGTGATTCGCGGGACCCCCGTGAACCCCCCCTCCCGCGATTCGCGGGACCCCCGCGACCCCCCTCCCGCGATTCGCGGGACCCCCGCGACCACCCCGGTATCCGGACTATTGTTAGACAGCACTTACATCGACAGCCATTACATCGACACCATTAGTTCGACAGCTCAATAGGTCGACATGGTTTTAGGTCGACATACCATTAGGTCAACATGTCATTATGTCGACAGCTCATTAGGTCGACAGCTCATTAGGTCGACATGTTTTTAGGTCGACACTGCCATTAGGTCGACAGTGTCTATGTCGACAGTCAAAAGGTCGACATGGGTTTTTTCACTGTTTATTGAGCCGACATGTGCCGACAGGCGGTATTTCATGCCCTACTATCCACTAGGGCGTGGTGGGAGAATAAAATAGTGTGCCGAGCGCAGCGAGGCACCGTGCCCGAAGCATAGCGAGCAGCTGCGGTACACTTCAAACTGTGTCCATGTCGACTGTGTCGACATTTCGGCCAAAAAACAGTGAAAAATCCCATGTCGACCTTTTGACTGTCGACATAGACTCTGTCGACCTAATGGCAGTGTCGACCTAAAAACATGTCGACCTAATGAGCTGTCGACCTAATGAGCTGTCGACCTAATGAGCTGTCGACATAATGACATGTCGACATAATGACATGTCGACCTAAAACCATGTCGACCTATTGAGCTGTCGAACTAATGGTGTCGATGTAATGGCTGTCGATGTAAGTGCTGTCTAATATCCGTCCCAGACCCGACCACCCCCTCCCGCGAAACGCGGGACCCCCGCGACCCTCCCGAAAATCGAGGGACCCCAGCGACCCCTCCCTCCCGCGAGCCCCCTCCCGCGATTCGCAGGACCCCTGCATCCTCCGCTCCCGTGATTCACGGGACCCCTGCGACCCCCCCTCCCGGCATTAAAAGGGCCCCCCCATGACCCCCCCTCCCGCGATTCATGGCACCCCCCCCTACTGTGATTTGCGACCCCCCTCCCGCAATTCGCGCCGCCCCCTCCCGCGATTCACGGAACCCCCCGTAGCGCCCCCCTCCCGCGATTTGCGGGCCCCCTCGGCACTTCTCGAGATTTGCGACCGCCCCCTAATTCACACATTCGGGGACCCCACCTCCCGCGATTCATGCCCCCCTCACGCAATTCACGGCACCCCCCACACCCCCCTTCCTGCGATTCGCAACCCCCCACGACCCCCCCTCCAGCGATTCACGAAACCCCCCGTAGCGCCCCCCTCCCGCGATTTGCGGGCCCCCTCGGCACCTCTCGCGATTTGCGACCGCCCCGTAATTCACACATTCGGGGACCCCCCCTCCCGCGATTCATGCCCCCCTCACGCAATTCACGGCACCCCCCATACCCCCCTTCCTGCGATTCGGAACCCCCCCACGACCCCCCCTCCCGCGATTCATGCCCCCTCCCGCGATTCACGGACCCCCGCACCACCCCCCTGCGCCCACCCTCCCTTGATTCACGCCCCCCTCATGCAATTCACGGCAACCCCCCACACCCCCCCTCCTGCGATTCGCAGCCCCCCACGACCCCCCTTCCTGCGATTCATGACCCCTCCCGTGATTCACGGACCCCCGCACCACCCCCCTTGACTCACGGCACCCCACGCGCCCCTCCCGCAATTCACGGACCTCCGCAACCCCCCTCCCCGCAATTCACTAACCCCGACAACCCCCCTCCCGCAATTTGCGGACCCCCCTTCCCACGATTCAAGCCCCCCCGCCCACGATTTGCGGACCCCCCCCTCCCGCTAACCGCGGATCCCCACACACCAACCCCCCTCCCGCAATTTGCAGACCCCCCAGACCCCCTTCCGGCAATTCCACCCCCCAGCGGGCCACCGTGGCCCCCGCTCCCCGCATTTCACGTACCCCCGTGACAATGGGGGATCCTGTACCACCACAAGCAGGTACCGCCCCTAGGTGGGAAATCCGGCCCTGGCTGCCGCACTGCAGGTTTCCCCACTGCCCTCTGCACCAGCGCCACAACTTTTATCAATGTCTTGCCCACATACCACTATTATACAGCCTCCTGCTCTCATGCACGCTCACTCCCTCCCAGTGGGAGGAGACGCTCACCCACTGCCGGGAGCTGCATACTGTCCCCCACCCTCCTCCAGTTCTAGGGATGCCCATCGACCATCAATGATTTTCAAATAATCGATGGTTTATGGCCGATGTTGAATACTTTTGCCATCAATGTGGGAGGACACTGCCCTGCCTCCTTTTCTCCTGCCCCGTAACTTCCGCCAATGGAGACCCGCTCACCCTGTGTTGCCCACATTCCCCTATCATGCTTTACCGCCCAGCCTCCTGCTCTCATGCACCCTAACTCCCACCCAGTCGGAGGAGACACTGACTCCTGTATTTCTGTGCTGCCACGCTGGACCCTCTCCCACTGGCAGAAGCTGCACAGTGTCCACCACCCTCTTTAGTCCCCCGTATGCCCACACACCCCTATCACTACCCAGCTTCCTGCTCTCCTGAACCGTAACTTCCACCACTGGGTAATCGCTGACGCTGTGTTGCCCACATACCCCTATCATGCCTCATATCCCAGCCTCCTGCTCTCATGCACCCTAACTCCCACCCAGTAGGAGGAGACACTGACTCAGGGCCACCGTCCGGTACTCCTGTGCTGCCACGCTGGACCCTCACCCACTGCCAGAAGCTGCAATACAGGGCATCTTTCATACAATTCTAACCATATTTCTCACAATACAAATGTTCACAAATTAAGGGGCGTAGCCCCTTACGCCGGTGTGAAGAGCGCCCGTAGGGCGCGATGAATCACCTAGTTAATTATAAATAGTCTCTGACAGTGAAAGCTTAATCACACAAGTTTCCACTCCAGGTCACTTCAACTTTTTCAGAGGGAAACGGATATTAATGAACAATATTGTCCGTTCAATAGAATGCACTCAGTTCTTTAGAAAACCGGCTGCTCCGTCTTCAACCCACAAAGGGTGTCCTGTATCCCACAGGCAAACAAATCTACAACAGAAAAGACGGGCGCTCCATAGTGCGATTATCAGATGTAAAAAAGATATTATTTTTTTTTAAAAGAATCCACCACAAAGGTCAGGGTGACGTACCACATGTGACGGTATACAATCACCGTAGAAGATAGAGCATAAAATCGGTGCGCAGCACCGGGTTACCACTGCCGGAGCGGTCACTCTCGCCTGGGCTCCACAGTCTGAACGTCGCTAGGCCACGCCCCTACGCGTTTCGTCACGCTGGACTTTGTCAGAGGGCTGGCCAGCTACGCTCAGTCTCCTCATTCAAAGCCACAACTCAGGTGTTGTGGGTTGGTGCTAATGACCTCAGTACAACTCATCAGAGTTTTTTTCCAGTGTTAAATAGACACTTGTGGTTGCTAGTAGCAACATAAACATTTTGTATATACATTCTCATTAATTCAAATGAACATACAATACTAGTACATAGTGAATAATAAAATAATAATCACTGTAAAACATATATAGCATAAATATACCACGCAAGATGCATATATCTATACGTGACAATTAATATCACAATGAAGAAAAAATAGATAAAATTTGCATATTCGCAACAACTATTGATAAAAAATACATAGAACATTATAGATCCCGATTTAGCATATATACATAAGTAAGAAATGGAATTTCAAACAACAACCCTTATCTACTTCAAAAAAGGGGTAAATTCATTCCATGGGGCGACACGGTGTTCAAGTGATACATCCACCATGATTCTTTTTTGCAAGAAGAATATCTCTATTACCTCCCCGTATGTCCAACCTCACATGTTCTAGTCCCACGAATCTTAAACCAGATGGATCACCTGCCTGGCAGGTCTCAAAATGACGTGGGACACTGTGATGTTTTACTTTATTTTTGACATTACGGTAATGCTCCAGTATACGAATTTTTAGCATACGTTTAGTGTGGCCGATGAATTTAGCTCCACAGGGACAGAGGAGGAGATAGACAACATATGTTGTTACAGGCGCAACTGCAGTACTCTAGAATTGTTCGACCAGCAAACTGAAACTTATAGAACGCGATTTTCTAAAAAAGGGTATCCTACAGACATGGTAGAAGCTGCTGTTGATAAATGTAGGAGACTGGAACGGGCACAATTAATTGAATATAGACCAAAAAAGAAAAGAAACTCTTGAGGTGAAGGCTTTTGTCCATTTGTCACTAATTACAACGTTAGAAATAAAGAAATACGTAAAATATTAACTAAACACTGGCCTATTATTAAAATGGACCCTTATCTAAAAGATTTAGTAGGAGATCGCCCCGAATTAGTATTCAAAAGAGCAAGCACCTTAAAAAACCGTCTCGCTCCAAGCCTGTTGCCTCTGAGGTCCTGAAAGTCTACCATTTATAATATACCTCA
>NC_139223.1:116397320-116437320 GCF_055691185.1 Crinia signifera
TTACATCTAACGTTTAGTGATATTTAAAATGATACATTAAACAGTTTACACTGTTACTTGTAATACTTATTGTAACAGTTACTGTTTTTCAATAACAGACTGCAACAGTTATTTCTTATTAGCAAGATCTGACAACCATACAGACACTCTTAAGCTGGTTTCACATTGCAAAAACCTGCTTTCAACCCGTTTGTAAACTTGTCGTAAAACGGTTTCAAAAGCCAGTTAAACCCCTTTCATATTGCAAGTTGTAAAGGTATATTGCAGTTTCAATACTGTTTTTGTACCTTCAGATTCAACCTGTTTCACCCATAGAAAGCCTTGCAATGTCATTTTAAATGTTTTTTTCCTGCTTGTGGGCGGGGATCAAGTGTGGTTATCATTTGTAGCAAATAACGTTTCTGAGCTGTTCAGACTGCAGGGAAAACGGCTCTGAAACGTGTAGGATCCTGCTTTTAACACGTTTCAAAATACCGGTATTTTGTAACCGGTAAATTGATTGTGGAACTTTCATTTTGCAGCTGGTACTGTTTTAACTGCAACTGCAATGTGAAAGGGGCTTTATTGACAAGACACAATATACCACACTCACAGTGCTCCAAACAATGCTAAATAGTATGTTTTTTTATTTTTTTTATTTACAGATTTAAAAACAGTGCAGATTTTTTTATATACTTGATTGACACTACCATCACAAAACATTCCTAATTTCATATAAGGTTGTGAAAAATATAATCAGCTGTACTCCACGTGTGCTAATGTCCTGTTATATAGAAGGCTGGTAGGACATTACTAGTGAAAAGGTAATGAGGCTTTTCTGTGAACTGTTGTATCACTGCCTTTTGGCCCTTTTTCAAACCTGATCGCAGTAAAAATTTGTTCTCAAATGGTCAAAAAAATGGTGCACTGCAGGGGGGGGGGGCAGATGTAACAGGTTCAGAGCGAGTTAGATTTGGGTGGGGTGTGTTGAAACTGAAATCTAAATTGCAGTGTAAAAATAAAGCAGCCAGTATTTACCCTGCACAGAAATAAAATGACACACATAAATTTAACTTTAAAGATCGAGTGCCGTAACAACACTTCAAGCTATATATATATATATATATATATATATATATATATATATAAGTGCGGATGGCACTGTCATTGAAGTTACTGGAAGGCCCTGAATATCTCAGTAAAATGTGATTACCGTACTATAGATGTAAATTACCCCCCCCCCCCCCTCTTCTCTGTACATGTATTTCAGGGAAGATTATCACTTGACATAATATGGAAAATTATTATTTTTATCTTAATAGAGAGCTCTGCAATTATTGTAGTTATGAGGTACATATCAAAAATATAACATATGGGGAGATTTATTAAAGGTTGGAGAGATAGCTAAAGTACCAACCATTAGGCACCCAATTGTCTGTAATCAGCCCCTAACAGCTTGTAAAATGACAGTCCAACGCTGATTGTTTTTTACTCTCATTCTCCATGTCACTGACATAAGTCCTACTGTGGCACTCTGTGGTGCTCTGAAGCAGTATCAAGATGGCCCAATGAAAGTGCAGAAGAATTTGATGCCTCTCTGTATGAGACTACACAGTATTGCCCCCCCCCCCCCCCCTTGCTATAAACTTCTCAATGATACACATTTTAAATTTTTATTTTTTTCTGCAGCAACCAGTAAACAAACTCAATTCATGCAAATTGGCTTCCTATTTTGTATTACCACTTACACCAGTAATTTCTTAACTTTGCTGTTACATGAGTATTACATGCTATGTATATGTTAGGATACATGTAATCTTTATTTTGATATATCTGGAATGAGGTGATTCTGGTTTGTAGAGAGAATTGAAGGATTTTCGCTGCAGAAAAAACCTTTATAGGCAAATACTCTACTTACAGATTTAAGCCTTTATGTGAGCATCCAACAGAATACTAATCACTAGAGACAGGATTATATGCAACAAAAAAAGCTTGATATATGCATGCAAATATGCATGAAAAATACTTAAAATATGCATGAAAAGTGTTAAAATATGCTACATTAAATAATAAAAAAAGTAATATTTAACTTATTTATTTAAAAATCAGCATACAATTAGTTGCAAATAAACCTCAAAAATAGGCCACAGCATCTGCAGATGTCAGTATTCTGGCTGCTACAGCATACTGCAGCGTCCAAAGCTCTTCTTGCATCAACTGCACGGACCCTCATCTTCAGCGCCAATGGATCAAATGTCAGCATAGCGTGTGAGGACGGCGCAGTGGAAGGCTTCCTCCCTGCGCCACATACTCACTGTGACACAGCATTTTCTCCATGCCGCGCGATGTCACAACCATTCTGCCCGCCTCCTCTGCTGCAGAAGTCTGTCTCTTGGTTTAAGCCCCAGCCAGGGGCAGGCAAAAGTTCAGGAGCTTTGTAATGGCATCCTCCCACACTGACTTTTATCAACATGGATTGGCAGCCTAGAGCAGTGTCAGACTGTACGCTATGTACATCCAAGGTTCCCCACTCTGCACACATATTGCCCCGGCCTGCACACTCTACCACTACGTGGCCAGCAGCAGCAGGGCAAAGCAGTGCTGTGACTCGCGGGTGGGAAGAGGACTGGGTCTAAAATATGCACCATCACTAGGTTTTAGGTAAAATATGCAATAACCAGTGAGAATGGGCGAAATATGCAAATGCATATGCAAATATGCAAATGCATATAATCCTGTCTCTACTAATCACTATTAGTCAAAATGTTGCCCATTAGAGGATACTATCCAACACTTCATAAGTGATCCCCATATCACCTTAATAAAAACTTAATGATAACTTTGTAGGATATCTGTGCTGGATGACGCTCCAACAGTCGGGATTCCAATGTTGGATTAATGAGCGTCAGATTCCCGACTATGAGCATCATAACATACCCATATACTATGTTATGAGCCAGATGCACCATTTGCAAAATATACCCCAGCATACTCCATTTTTTGTGTCTATTACTTCATAGCATTTGATAATACTTGGGGAGGTCTGGTGCTGCTCCTTTTCAGTGCAAATGGAAATACATTTTTGTTTTATATAGTGAATGAATACAATTTTTGTGAATGCTACATATTATATCCTTGGAGGTCTTCAAATGTTTGATCTCAAAGAAGTTATTTTCTGTCACTGGATGTCCAAACTAGTAGCTTATGGTTCAAATATGTCTCAAGCGTTTAGCATATGGGTGAGTTATTTTGTTTCTGTGCAGGGTAAATACTGGTTGCTTTATTTTTACACTGCAATTTAGATTTCAGTTTCAACACATCCCACCAAAATGTAACTCTCTCTGCACATGTTACATCTGCCCCACCTGCAGTGCACATGGTTTTGACCATTTTCCAAACAAATTTGTACTGCAATCAGATCTGAATAAGGGCCTATATTCACAATTGTGACCATGAAAACGGGTCAATTATCAGGGATTTATTCTCCCCCCAAAGTCAGTCACTTTGCACTAGGACAAGCTCATACTCTCTTTTACTATGCTAAAGTATATTAATGAACCAAAGACATCCTGACATAATTTTAACTAGATCGGAGCTTCTTCATAGGTTTCATTATTTTCACCTAAAAAAAGTGAAACTTTAGGTCTCTTGCAAGAACACAAGATGTTGACTCAGATCAAAACGGCTTTGCAAGTTTCTTATTCAGGTCAAGTTCAGGTCTGTTGCCAGGCTTAATACATCTGCCCCTACACTTTTTAATTACTTAGATGCATACAATTCCTAATATGGAGTGAATACAATGTGATTTACTTGCGCACAACTTTAAATTAGGTTATGTGAGTGAAAACATTTTCTATAAGAATTATTATTATGATACCAGAATTTACATTTTGTAGAAGTACAGTTAATGGAAATTATATACATGGATTGGTGTGGGACATATCAATTTATACAATAAAGAACTATAATCAGAACAAGGTGAGCATTAGTAAGGATGACAATGTGCTGTTGAAACTATACATATTTACACATGTCATGCTATCCATTTTATTATATGGAGCATATTTAATTTACTCTGATTGCTAGAAGTTACTGTAAGAAGATCACTTGGAAGAAAACAGATCATTTCTATATGTATGAAGTAGGCTATTATATTTATAATTTACTTATCGAGTTATGGTTATACTGCTAAACAGTTATTGCATTCATATACTGTACATTGTTACTGTGTGAGATAGTACCATTCTGCAAAAATGGTAATTCACTAGTATACCACCCATTCCCTGGTACCTGTACTGCACCCCCCCCCCCCCATCCTTAGTAGTAAGCACTGCATTACTACCGCCACCCCCCTCTCCTGGTACTTGGCTGGCAGAATGCAGGGATCCAGCAAAGGAGCACACTGCCCATTCACCCAACAGACCCTGCTTCCAGATCCCTGCAGGCTGCCAGCAAAGCACCTGGGGGGGGGGGGGCAGGGAATGTGCTGCTTACTACCAGGGGAGGGGGGTAAGAGGGATGCGCTGCTTACTACCTGGGAATGGGGGGGGGGGGGGCGCTGGCAAGGGGGGGACACCAGTGTGGGATCCAGTGGCGTAAGTTCATCCAAGTTGCCCGGAGGCAAGATAAATATCGGTGCCCCCCCTTCCTCCCAAACACACACATACCGCCTTATATAAATATTTATGCTTGTGTGTATGTTTGTATGTTATGTGTAATACAGTATGTTTAAAATAAAGATAGTGTGACCTCTATGGTCCTGCTAGGAGGGGGAATCACACACAGAAGCGGTATCAATGGATTTCAATAAACTGATTTAAACTAGCAGATGAGGATAGGTGCCCCCCTTGGGAGCAGGAGCCCGGCGGCAGATGACTCCATTGCCTCCCAGAGTTCTGCCTCTGGTGGGATCCAATATACCAGTTCAGACCCATTCACACTGCATAGGATCCTTCTTTTTACCCATTTTGATTTACCGGTTTGTTCTTGAAACACTAATTTAAAACTGATGCTTTCACAGCTCTAAACATTTTAAAAGGCGAAAAAATCTGAAATATACAGTGCTGCAGTGTGAAAGGGGTATAACATACTCATCTATAATCCCTGTAGCCATTCACATCTTGTGCAAGTAGAATCCACGCAACCTGTTAAACAAAATTCCATACGCAACTCTTCGTAGTGTAGGTCATGTCCTCTTTAGTCCATGTAGGCATCCAAAAGTTTACAAAAAAATCAGCCTGAAGACAAACAGCTACAGACTGAGGAACTGTATGTGTTAACATAAGCACTTTCTCTATATGACCAATGAGAACCTGGTTGACTCCTATCATTAGAGGAGCTGCCAGTCACTCAGCTAGTGCCTAGGTAGGAGCTTCCCACTGATTAATTGTAAGCCACCATGCTGTCACTCAAATTCCACTCCTAGACCAATATAGGTATGTCTCCTGGCTCTAACAGGACTTTGGCTAGTTGAGCTCAGTATTGGTTAAAAAAATACAGCGGCCCTTACATATTTTACCCCTGTATTTCTTAAACTAGGACCAGTCAATGAACGCAGTGCTTGTTGGTGAAATACAAAAATACAAGGGGATCTCATATTTTTTCCACCTGTGTTTTTAGAAACAGGACAAGCTAAAATGCTTCCCGAACAGTGCGCACAGCATCCTTTCTAGTCATGTATGGAGGGTATTCCCTACACCCCGCACCAAGAATGTTTGTGTGCAAGAAAATAAATACATAGGGCCAGATTCTCTAAGCTTCAAAAGTGATAAAATAGAGAGTGATAAACAGCCAGCCAATCAGCTCCTTTCTGACATTTTTCAAACACAGTCTGTGACATGGCAGGTAGGAGCTGATTGGCTGGTTTGAACACTGTTTTCTTCAAAACAGAATTAGATTTCTCTCCTATTTATTCACTTTGCATTTTTTAATTGATAAAAATAAAGTATTAACACAATTATTTTTTAAAGCATTCTTGCTTGAAAGCATTTTTTACATGCCTAAAATGTTTGCGGGGTACTGTATATTACTAGCCTTCGTTAACCCCATATTACATTATTAGTCTCCACATATTAATACCCATACACATACCTACCAAATGTACAGGTTACAGTGTTTCATTTCCGCTAATTGGACACTGCCCAATCCATGTTTCACAGTGTCCTGTAGGTGTGTCGGGAGGCAGTTGGGGGAGCCAGTGATCACTGATGAGCGATCACTAAATAGGTGCTGATCACATGTGCACAGCATCTATCAGTGCAGGGAGGGGAGCCGAGATCTGTCCAGTGACTCGGAAAGCATTGATCATGCTCTCAAAATGACAAAAACAGGGGGTCGCGGCTCTTGGTCATGCCCCATTAAAATAAGGCCATATTCAGAATCGTCACTATGTCTCCACACCCTCCGGCACGGCAGGTCCTGTTTCGAAGAAGAAAAAAGTAGGGAGGTACTGTATGCATACATAAAATGAACACAGTTACCACAGTGCCCCACATAATACTAAAGGTGGCCATACACACGCAGATTTATCTGCAGATCTGTCTGGTTGGAACAAAAACATGGTTATGGATGAGAGTAAATGACAGTTGACCATTTGCTTGGAAATGCTGGAAAACTGACAAACTGTCACTCATCCATAACCATGTTTTTGTTCCAACCAGCCAGATCTGAAGATACATCTTACTAGTGTATGGGCACCTTAACACATCCCACACCAATCTCGGTGAAACAACCAAAATCTTTACGTTGTATAAGGAGACAGCCATAAGGTAGAGTGGACAGGGGAAATTTCTGCTTTGCTATGCACAACTTTGGGGAGACTTTTATTGTTGATATAATATAATAATAATAATAATAATAATAATAATAATAATAATCTCTTTCCAAAGCAGGACTTCTTTATATATTTACAATTAAGAAGCTGGCTCCAAGCACACCTACCAGCATCAAGCCAATCCCCCTTCCTTCCTACATATATTAAAAATTTAGCGAGTGTCCCTTCCCACAAGGGAGGAATCTCTAAATGGTATACCCAGCTCACCCCAGCCTCGGATGGGCATAAATCACCTTCCCAAACACAGTGGGAAAGAGACCTAAAAGTGTCCCTCTCTGAGGAGGATTGGGACGATATTTTCAAGTCGTGTTTTAAGATCTCACGTTGCTTACACCACTCTGAAATGTTTTTTAAACTCATCCACAGAGCCTACTTCACCCCGGAGAGGTTGCATGGGATCTGGCCATCCACCTCGAACCTCTGTTGGAGGGGATGTGGTTTGGTTGGAGACCTTATCCGCGTCTTCTGGGAGTGCCCGGCTTTGCGGCCTCTCTGGACGGAGGTATTTCTCCTGATAGGCATTATACTTACCCGCCCCATTGCCCCAGACCCAGCATTGGCACTGCTTCACATTTTTCCACCCTATTTCTCTGCTGTGGACAGATATTTAGTTGGACATGTATTGATAGCCACCAAAGCCATGATCGCTAAACAGTGGAAATTAGATGTCATCCCGACAGTAGACTCCATTCGTAAAAAAATCCACAAACATTATACCTTTGAAACTACCGGAGCAAAATACTCCTCTGCATCAAACTCAATCCTGATGAAATGGTTTGGATGGTCCCTCTACTGTGATAAGGTGGGCGCCACAAACTTGTTAAGCGATTCTTCTGAGGCCTCAACTCTAACCTCATCCTCTGATGGCTCTTAGCCTTAGATTTATATTATATAATGTTACCCTATATACCTCTAGAGTCAGACGGTACACCAACTGATTTAAATACTGGTATGCCTTAGTTCTTCTAGATCAGAGATATCCATTCGTGCAAATATGACTGTTATTAGATAAGCAGTTCGATGCAACTGCTCTCTGTATCTCTCTTTTGTACATGTACCCTTCCCTCCCTTTTTCCTTTCTGTACCCCCCCATACAAAATGTCTTTCAGACGAAATTTCTTGCAATAAAAATTTAATGTTCAAAAAAAAAATAATAATCTCTAAAATAAATTAGTGGTAAAAGATTTTTTCTTTACTTATTTTCTGAGAGAAAATAAAACATATCCTCGGTTTTACTAACTTGTAAACATTTTATCCCTTTGCCAGCACAACATTGCCAATTTTATCAAAATTGTTATCACTAACTAAGTCTGAAAGTACAAATTGTGTTCTTGGAAGCAGTGATATATGTTACAGATTGGAGCTGGAGAGGCATAAAACAAGACAAATATGTAATTATACCTCGACCCGCATCTTCTGTATGCCAGGAGTCATTATTTGCATTTATACGTGCACAATGATGGGACAGCATACTTGATATTCATTCATTTAACAGTCTGTAATCTATATTTAATAGAGTACCAGACTGTGGCATAATGTGGTGTTTAAACAGATAGCTTGTACTCATACCGAGGTTATCGCTTGCATAACATGTACTTATTTATCATGGTGGAAAAACAAAGGTAAAGCATCACTCATACACAAGAAAGTGGATTTAACAGCAAACTGAAAAAATGACAGAGCAGGCATGTCAAAAAAGCCTTCACAAAGCAAGTCCTAATATAGAAAACACGGAATTTAAGCTTCCATTTGACTTGTCTTTCAGAACAGAGTGTTATAGGACCTACACACATAGCAATTTTTAGCCATTTTCTAAGCGATCTGACTAGATCGCTTAGAAAATGACCCTACATCGCTGCATTGTGTAGGGGCCAGCGATAGCGGTGCGCTGCCCTGCATGGTGCTATTGCCGGTAGAATACAGAAGGAGCAGGAACAATTAATCTCATCAGCAGTGTTCTCTCACCGAAGAACATTGGCGCTGACAACTTGTTCTTCACTCAGAGCTACACATCGCTGTGTGTGTGCTGAGCAGCACCATGTGCGGAGTGATCTGAGCAAACAAACAATGCTCAGATTGCTCAGAACACTCCTTATATGTGTAGGCTCCATTCATTACAAGGAGGAATGGCCTTACTGGCTATGTCCATGAAATCATTGCCAAATCTGTAACGAGTTTTCCTTTATCATCATCATCATCTGCATTTGCAGTCTTCCAGGCTGGAGCCTGTATGATCTTATCATGTACAGTATCTTATATTTAACCATTTATTTTCTGTTCCAATAAGTTTGAGAAAGCTTGCATTTATAATCCGAAGTCTGGGACTTTGACTCCCCCATAATATCTTTTCTTTTTCTTTCAAAATACTGTAAGGTAGAATCATTTTAATTAATTTAAAGTTTAATTTATGGTACAATCAGAATATTTTGATGTATACATTCAAGTAGAGCGACTCAGGTCGTACAATTGACACTTATGAAAAAGCATACCAGTTATTCAAACAATGGCCCTTATTCAGATCTGATCGCAGTACAAATTTGTTCTCAAAATTATCAAAACCATGTGCACTGCAGGTGGGGCAGATGTAACATGTATGGAGAGAGAGAGTTATATTTGTGTGAGTCTTTTTGTTTCTGTGCAGGGTAAATACTGGCTGCATTATTTTTACACTGCGATTTAGATGTCTCTGCACATGTTACAACTGCCCCATTTGCAGTGCACATGGTTTTGCCCATTTTGAGAACACATTTGTACTGCAATCAGATTTGAATAAGGACCAATATGAAATAAGAACAATACTCTTGCTAGATATTTGCATCTGAGAATAACATCAGAAAGTCTTGCATTAGGATAACTGATCTGTTGGGTACACTCCACCTCATCCGGGTAACAATATTTTCTCTTTAAGGCCACAGTATGGGCCTTATTTTAGTTCACTCTTTCTGACAAAATCCTTCTTACATGGACAAAACCATGTGCACTGCAGGGGCGCAGATGTAAAATGTGCAGAGAGAATTAGATTTGGGTGGGGTTTTACTTCAAAGTGAGATCTATATTGCAGTGTAAAATTAAAGCAGACAGTATTTACCCTGCACAGAAACAAAATAGCTCACCCAAATCGAATTCTCTCTGCACAGTTTACATCAACCCCCCTGCAGTGCACATGGTTTTGTCCATGTAAGAAGGATTTTGTCAGAAAGAGTGAACTAAAATAAGGCCCTATATACCTCAAAACTAAAGATCATTTCTATATATTCCTTAGTTACAGTAGTTTATATTCATATGGAAATCACAAAGGGCATTGTTGGTCCAGGTAAACTGTTCTCTAGTTTAGTTTTTTTGCATATTAGTTATGTTCCCTCCTTGTATTCCTTATGCTCCATACTCTGCACTTCCCTCTAACTAGTGCTTGACCACCCCTACACTACCTGCCTGTCACTCCCCTTTTGCATCTTATGGTGTGTACACACGGTGAGTTTCCCTTGCTGTTCAACAAGATTTCATTTCTATGCAATCTTTGCTAACTCTGTACTATTTACATACAATTCATATTATCTACATTTGATTTGCACTATACAGTATAGTCATTGCTGCACTGTCTATTTGGCTTTTCGATTCCAGCTGAACGGGAGCGCACATCAACATCGAATCGAGATAGAAAGCTTAAAAACATGTTCTATCTCCATATTATGTATATTACTATATAGCCAAAATCGAATGTCAAATTGTTCCATGTGTACACAGCATAAGTTTCCTATAAATTATATTTCAGTTTCAGATGGGATGTTGCTATGGGTAATCAATCAGGTTCTATCTATTATATTCTAAAAGGTGCTAAATAAATAAATAATTAGTAGAATCTGATTGGTTTCTATGGGCAACATCCCACCTGAAATAGAACTCCCATCTTAGTAAATGAACCACAAATCACTTGGTGAAGCAGGTTGACCAGTCTGAAGCAGGCATGTCTTCTATAGGCTGGAAGAAAGCCATCACTGCAGCTTCCGGTGACTCAAAACTAATGCTGTACTACTTGTGCTTGATTCTTGGGGAAAAAAGTTGCACTGTACAGTGGATGAACAAACTCCTGTATGTGTTCAAAGACCTGAAAAGAAGCCAGGTGCAGATGTGGCTGCAGCACCTACCAAGTAGTGCTGGGGGAGATCACACAGCACATACGGTATATACATGCATGTAATATGTGTGCTGGATCCATCACCCAGGGATCACTAGCTCTTTCTGGATCGTGCATCAGATAATGCCTTGGAATCAGCTCACACTAATGTAGTGTTAAGCCCTCCCACTGGATCCTATTTAAAACTCTAACAGCATATGCTTATGCTGATTCCCGGCCAGCACTGGTGATCCCCAGGGGATTGATCCAGCTCTTATATTACATGCCTGATAACATGCATGTATGTGTTCTGTGTGATTTGCCACTCTCCCCTGTACTACGTTGTAGGTGCTGAAAGTGTGATATTTTGGATCGTTTTTGAAATGCCTTCCAGCCCTTGTGGATGGCATTAGTCCCCACTGACAGTGCACTGCTGCACGAATGGCATGGTTGGTACGTAACTAGTCTTTGCCACAAAAACAGCCATCATCTGCTTTGCCAAATGGGAACTTCGGCGCACGTCCAACTGGAGTCCACTGTACTAGGTGGATCAATTGGATATCACAATTTTTAATCTAAAAATATTTTAAAAACAATACATGAATAAACAATAGCATTTAAGTCAATGACAATAACAATAAAAAGAATGGCAGCACTTGCTACTTTTAAATTGGACCAGGAAGAATCTCTGCTGCCCCCCCCCCCCCCCCATGCATTTTCCCTTTCATTGTCACCTTCAGGATTGCCCTCCTAAATCCCACCCCAGTTGGGGAATCTTCTACTACCACACCGTGGACTCCATCATTCGCAACATCGTGAGGACCCTTCAATTAGAAGAAATCAGATCATCCTCCAGCGAAAAACCAACTACAGTTCCATTCCCAAATCAGCGCAACATAGTGAGGACCCCACAATTGGGAACCAGATCATCCTGCAGCATTCATTAACACCATCCAGGACCTGCCAACCATCATCTTTTTGGGCATCACTCAGAGGGTAAAAGCCCCCTAATTCTAGGGACATAATGGCAGCTTCGCAGAGACATAAGTATCGTCTTCCTTGTCCATTCTTTTTATTGTTATTGTCATTGACTTAAATGCTATTGTTTATTCATGTATTGTTGTTAAAATATTTTTAGATTAAAAATTGTGATATCCTATTGATCCAACTAGCGCTCCACCTTTTTTTCCCCATTTTGCATCCACACGAGGGTTGACATCCCTCAAGTAGGAGCAGCTTAGCAACACACCCCACAGGGCGCCTATTCCTACTCTGAGTATCCCATCTCGAGTATACCCCCATTTACTACTGGAGTCCACTGTAAGCAGCTCTCCCTATCTTTCAGAGACCATAGCCTGCATCACAATTTTGCAAACACAGTGGTTCAGGATGTTGCCTGATTCCCACAATCAGCTCACAATCATTCCAACTCTAATGTCACAGATCATTTTGCAGTGGCCTCTATTGAGCTCCATAACGATTTCATGTAGAAAGTGATTATTCTGCAGTGCTGCTTATGTACAATTCTGTGCATTGACATTTCACAAGAACAGGAGTCAGAGATTACATTTTACAACCACACAGTCAAATTGTGTCTACTTTGCCTAATTGTATTGAACACCACTTGTATTATTATTATTAATAATAATAATAATAATAATAATTGATGCTATTATTATTAGAGACAAGCACACTTTATCAGAGAACCAAGCCCACCAGAACTTTTGAGATCTGACAGTATGTGAGATGGTGCTCTGTTCTGTCTGCCTACCTCAGATCCCAAAATGAGACAAAACATCATCCTGCCACTGCAGATCTTGTGGTTTTTGGATTTGGATGCCAAATTTCAAAAGTCCCATTTAAAGTCTATGTTAAGCCTAGCAGTGGTCAGCCCATTGGTTTCAATGGGGTTACTACTGATTGGTTGACAGCTAGGGTGACCAACTCATCCCTTTAATCCAGGACACATATTAATTACACAGGTTCTGTGGCAGTTTAAAACCAGGTGAAATGGAGTCTTGAGGTGTGGCAGTTTAAAACCAGGTGAAAGCCAGCCACAGAACCTGTGTAATTAATATGTGTCCCGGATTAAAGGGATGAGTTGGTCACCCTATTGACAGCTGTCTTAGCCAATTATTATTTATTTATTAACAGTTTCTTATATAGCGCATACATATTCAGCAGCGCTTTACAGAGAATGTTTGAAAATTCACATCAGTCCCTGGAGCTTACAATCTATATTCCCTACCACATGTGTGACATCCTCTCACCTTTATGTGGTGAATATGTATATGGTATGTAAATATAATTAAAATATATAGCATGACCTTCTTGTATCTGAGTTGCATATATTGCTGTATATTGATTGCATTGTTATGAAAATATCAGATATCTGTATATAAAGTTAGGGTGAATTTGTTTACAGTGGTGAATAATTCCCAGTAGCCTTGGCAGCTGCACAGAAAGTCTGTAGCATGTCACATGACCTGTGTCAGAAGGAGGGTGAGCAGTTGGACAGGGCAGTTGGTGTGGAGAGGTCCAGGCAGAAAGAGTGTGGCAGACAGAGGGAGCATGGAGGATGCTTATACTTACTGGGGGCATGCAGAGATGGCTCATTAGTTGCTGGGATTCTCTCTCAAGTTTTCACTGTGACCTGTCAGACTGTAAATGATAAAAGGAGAGGTGTGGTGAGTCCAGGAAAGATGTGTTCTCATATTTACCTACACAGCTGTATACAGTTAAAAGACATTTTACCTCAGAAAAAGGACATTTTACCTCACAGAACTAATGTCAGCTAAATTTATGCACAGCCACAGACAGTTTACCTCAGAAACGCTGTAATACGCTCTTCTCTCACCAAAATGTATATATTGAAAGAAGTCCTATCCCAGGAAGGTTAAAAGATGCTAACACCCTAATGTGGGGTTAACACAGAGACTGTGTTTACCTCAGATGATAACTGTACAACAGATAGACATTTATTTCGTTCCTCATCAGAAGGAGAGAAGAAGTCGTTTTCCCTGACTAATATTATTTGATGGAGAAATAGTGACTGTGACAAGCAATAAGGTGTAAAGATTTTATACAACATCTATTCAGGCATTGTCGAAGAAGAAGACAGTGGTATCTCCAGTATGGTCGGCAGATAAGGGAGCTAGTTAAATTAGACTCCATTTCCAAGGAACTTTACTCTAAAAATTCTGCTTTTGGTTTAATAAAACTGTATATCTTTACTGGTCTGCATAAGTGACATTAATCTGCACAGTGGCGGACGATATAAAGGGAGTGAGAGTTAAAGAAGCGGAGGCAAACAGTATACCGTGAAACAGAGCAAAGGACAGTATCTCTTATTTGTAATAAACTTCAACAGAATAAGGAGTCAAATATTATTCACTAACAGTTCTGCCAGTGCAGTGGCGCATGCAGGGGGGGGGGGTTATGAGTACCCAGAAACCCCCCCAGGAGTCTATGGGCCATAGGCTGAAAGCTGAGGGTCCCCTATTTCCATGGGTACAAGAATTTTAAAAATCGGCCCTTTGTAACCGGAGATATCTGACTTCAAACAGTGATCCCCACCCAAGCCTGTTAATTGCTCTTCCCAGTCAGATATTTCAGGTTCTGTCTGACAAAGTTTTTCTGAAATTATTCCAAAAGCTGGGACTCTCCCCCTTTGATGGACAGTAGTAGCTTGTCTATACTGTTCCCAGAACCAGAGATATCAGCCTTCCAGCAGCTGGTTACTGCTCCAGCTCCACACACCTGGTATGTAGTTTTATATTCTCGTTGGCAGATTGCTTTGCCTCCAGAATCTGATCCCCTAGTCCCCAATACCATTTGGTAGGTGGGATTCTCTAGCTTTTAATTCGATTAAAATCTAAAAAATCTATTTCCGGGAACTGGAGATATCTGCAGTCAAGCAAGCTGTCCTCCCACCAGAAAATAATGAATAATAAGCCCACTCCACTATACACCCCTCCTCTGCGTATTAAACATCCTCTACCGCCCTGGAAGTTATGTATCAGGGCCCCTTAATTCAGCCCAATGCCCCCATCTCCAACCCCATCTCCCACCATCTGTGCAGTAAAGGGGTAATTAGTGGAAATTACTGATCCAGGCCCTACATGCTGAGCGGTTGATATAATAACGCCTACCACCCGCGGGACATCAAAGCTTCCCCCACCCCTACCGCTGGAGGATCAGTAGGGGCCCCAAATACATTGCTATGCCAAGGGGTCTACATTGCTGTTGATGCACATGTATGTATATATATGTATGTATCTGTAGAATCAATATAGAAGAAAGCGCTTCTTAGTGCAATAACGTTTTTATTAAAAGGCGGTATGCCACTTCATAAAAGACAAAAAGTAGACAGGTACTAGTACCCCACATTTCATCAGTGTGGGCTTGAATACCACATGATTTAAATGAATTAACAACGGTCACCGTCAGTATCCTCTGGTATTAAGAGCTGGGGAATCACGCTGGTCCGTCCATCTATATCACTGGGAACTTCCTGCAGATAAGCGGCTCTCCCTCTCCTGACAGGCGACCGATTGTAGTTAGCATCTGGTGAGGCACGCCCAAACGCGTTTCATCATGGACTTCGTCAGTGTGCCCAGATGACCCCTATCAAGTCCCTAGCACTACTATAGGACAAGTCCAGGGCACGGGGAGAAATCATTTGATGGTCGGCGACCATTGAATGATTTCTCCAGTGCTCGCAGTTCATAGACACCTATATTGTGTCTCTAAACTGCAGGCCCTCTGTGCGAGGACAGGGCAGGCAGCTGACTTTTGGTCATGAAATGCTGGGCTTTCCCATATGCTAATGGGGCTGCCCGGCACCCCTGCTCTTCTCCGCCCCCCTGACCGCTGTGTAGGGTGCATGCAGGCCTGACCATGACACCCTGGCAGCCATCTTCATGCTTGCACCTTGTTGTTGATAAGTATATGGAACCATTGAATTGAACGCTGTAACGCTGTAACGCTGTCAGATGGATGTCTTGAATGACTTTTTTCGCTTATAAAAACTTTTTTCTACTACCGGTTGTGCTGACCTCTAATTGCTCAAAATACTACTCCTACTATGTGGTTTGGCACCCGAATGATGATTCCTTATGGTGTGCGGATTTCCTGATTGTCTCCTATATATATATATGCTGAGTGCTTGTCTGTGGGACTGGGTTTGGGTTGCAGGGCTCTCTGAACTGCTGAAGGTATTGATAGCAAGTTATCAAGAGTGGGGCGCAGGTGATCGGGATGCTTCGTCAAGCTGCGGTTTACATATTAGGGTTGTCACACCCGTACATAGATAAGAAATAAAGGAAAGGGAAGTTTGTGCTCCATGCTGTATATTATAATAAATGCTTTAGTGAAAACATAAATTATAAAGGTGCCAATAATATAGGAAAAAAAAGTCAATTTATTATTTCAAATAAAATAAATCATTGCACATATTAAAAATATTGTTGCTATAAAATGATTAAAAAAAGCAGTGTGATTGCCTGGAGGGAGTTATACGAAAAAATACTCCATACGGTACCGTAATTGTGTCCACTTAGTTTCCAGAGCCGTTTCTATGGTGCCTATTTGGGAAGTGGGAGTCCAGATATTTGTAATCCAGTGTGTGTAATTCCGCAGTGGTGGAGGAATAGGGGTTCCTTTTTGTAAAGTCCCTATCGTTTCGAGCGGTTCACCTGTGGGATAGCACTCCCTGGCTGGTCTGTGAACTCCAACATGCTGCGGACCACCTTAAATGGGTTGAGGTGTAAAGGGATGTGGCTATTTCAGTCTCTAGGGTAAAAGCAGGTCATGTATGGCAATGAGAGTAGGCAATATACTCCCGTTCTGCCACCGATGCGTTTTGCTGGTACCACGGATTTATCAAGGTGTAGAAGGCTTTGAGACTGAATGGTTTATATACCTGTATAATTATGTTAATTGCAGTCATGGCTGGCACCTGTGTTTCACATGATTAAGGTTTATTTGTAATAAAACACTTTTAATACACATAGATCGCATGAGCTGGATGCATAGAAAACAAAACAAAAATACTGATTTTCACTGTACAGTCCTGTTATTTGGGGCCTATCCTGCCTGGGGGGGGGGGGGGGCATTTTGGAGTCCCCCTGCATCCCGCTGCTCTGGATGGAATAGATGCTGTGTGTATGAGCATAACATCTATTCAGTGAAGCAGAGGGGCTGGGTGCATGGTCGGCAGCTTACGCAGCACTGGCCATGCGCATATAGTGATGGAATATGGTGGCATGGTTTGCAGCTGCGGCATCCCCGTGATACCATGACCTCCTCCGACATAGGCCACCGAACTCCCATATTGGTACCCTTTAGAAGGGAGATGAGAACATATGTGTTTCCCCCACTAATGAAAAAAAAAGATAGTTACTATGTCGGAGCTGATTGGCTGATCATTTACCACTCTCCATTTGATCACTTTTCAAAGCTTGGTACATCTGGTCTATAAAATGCAATTTCCGACAAATTATCACAAAACATAACTGTACAGACTATATAATGTGTGTACAGTAGTTTTCTGTAAGATTGTCTCTCCCTATCTTTGTTTATCTCTCCCCACCCCTGCATATTCAGTAACTTTCTCTATGGGGCAAATGTATCAACCGTTTTTCGCCAAAGAAACATAATTCTTCTTTCACACACCCGGATGACTGACATGTTAGTACATTCCTGCATCATAGTTACAGTACCTGCTTTGCAATAATAAATGCTGAAACGTGACTTGTATTAGTGCTTAGATAAGTAAATTCTTTCCATTTACATTTAAGTCTGTAATGGTTCCCATTGTCTTTTTTTTCACTAAATGAAATAAAATAAATAAAGGCACATTAAACCCTTTCACTGCAATTATTGCTATACACATATAACTGCATAAAGTACCTCTGAATACTGTGCTTTGACATTTGTGTTGAATGAATAATATGTAGTGGATGAAGAATCAGTATCAAAAGCTTTACTGAAGTAAAATGCTGCTGTGGGTAATATAATGTAATGTAACTTACAAACAGAATAAGAAATACTGAGCCTAATTCAGCAAGGATCGCTAATGTGAGATTTGACAGTGGATTGAGAGGAGAAAGCTGCTGCCCAGAGAGAAAGAAAAAAGCCCCTTGTTAAATTGCGAAAGAATGGCAAATGGATTGGTAATAGCTATCAACTCACAATCCATATGCATTTCCGGAACCATCAAAGAGTTTTTGCTATGCAATTGTGAGTAGGTCTGATGTTGCAGACTGTCCTCAGAAATGCCCTGGGCACACCTGCATTTTTTTAGACACACCCAGAAAATGGTAAGTTTCCACCCCCATGCACCGGCTTCCTGTTAGTCGAGTTCTGGCCACATTGTGTTTATGATCCATATGCATTTTCAGCCACAAATTTCCCTCACACATGATGTGTAAAGTACGTAAGCTCAGTCATCCGATTTGCGAATTCTCTGATTACCAATGCATGCTGAATTAGCCCCACTGTGTGAAGAATGCCAGTGCTAGACTTGGTGGGAGTCCTGTTTACTTCTTGGAGGCATATGTAGTAGGTTCCAAGGGGTGGAATGCCTGATCTGAGATATTTTTTTAAAGCACCGGTTAATTACAAACCAAAACCAGGCTTCTTGGCTTGTAAATGATTGCCACTTTAAAAATGTAGACCCTGCTACATATGCCCCTTGCAGTCTGCATCCAGTGGTAAATGCTTCATGTAACAGTGGGCATTGAAAAAACTTAATGTCAGTACATGGAGTGCCATGCTCTTCTTATTTCTTATCACACTTGTGTGGTCTGAGCATGTTTGTTATGCAAAAATCTAATGGAGCCTTTTGGGGGTCACCCTGATACCCCTTTTCCACTAGACAAGCCCATTTTGTACCCAGCTCCAAGCCGGGTGCAACCCTGCTTGAGAGCCCTTTCCCACTGACCTGCATTATTCCAGGTGGGTGACATCATCGGGAGGCAGGGCCATGACCAGCGCTGGTAGATGAGAGCATCTCCCAGTGGTGACTTTAGCATTGCAGTGAATGGGTCCCAGGTAGGATGACCTGTGTTACCCGTTTCCACTGCCCCTGGACCTGGGTGCAACCCTGGTCCTACACAGAAAATTACCTGGGTTGGATTGCCGGGTCAATTGTCCTGGGATTATTACCAGGATGCGTTTCCACTAGTAAAAAACCTGGGTTATTTTGCTAGTGGAATAGGGGTATGAGATGCTTCCATTTGTGGTCCATTCAGGTCATACTATTGTGCATCGATCCAGTCAGCAGCTGTTGATCCTCTATGCAAAACCTGTTCCCTTAATTTGTTAAGTGTTCTAGATATGAGCACAATATTGTGGCTGCTGGTTCTTGAGTGTATTCCCAGGTATATGAAGTTTACACTGCGCTCTACTCCCCCACCCCTCACACAATATAATATGGGACCCTGGAGTAACTTACACCTACAGTATTTTTTTTAAATCACACAATTTAAGGGATGTCAGGCGAGCATACTATGAATATAGCCAATTTTGTAATACAGCCAGCTACTATACACCCAAATTGTCCTGCAAAGTTAGAGCCTTTCATCTTAAATATGTACAGTTCTGAAAAGTTACTGAATCATAATTGTGAATGATATTAATAGCACTTTCATAGATGCCAGCTTGAATTCTAAATTTAGAGCATCTTTAGAATTATGAGTACAGTTTCTTCCTGGCGCGACACATCGCCTTATACATGATTCCAGGTGAGCAAATGATTTTCAAAATAATATCTGAATCCTTTAAATGTTCTCACTACCTGCTGTTGCCAGGAGTCTAATCTCTTTCCTGTAGGAGGACTCATTATCTTTCTGTCCTTGAAGATGTTAAAACCCACAGAGCTCCATCAATGTGTAAATTAAAGGGGTGGAAGCAATGTGTTTAATAATACATATAATATCTTGTGTATTCTTCTTTCAATGCACTTTGTCATTTAAAAAAGAAGTGAGTTTGTGGATTTTATTTATTTTTCTTACTTTTGCAAAGGTTGAACATGTCTGCCAAAACATATTCTCTAAATCAGGAGGGACTACTAATACCGGTGGAGACTCTATTGAGCACATTTTATTGCTGGATGGACACATATTTACCTGTGAATTTAGGATCACCACTGAATCGATCCAGGGGAGGCTTATTGAGGCATTTTTGAACCACTTAATTATAGACCCTCTACAGGGAACACAACATAGCTAGAAGGTCTTATATTTATTCACCATATAGCTTAGGTTGCCTATTAAACTGATCCAGGGGAGGCAAATTGAGGTACCCCCGGGCTATGCAATTTATAGACCCTATACAGGGCACACTATATAGCTGGATGGTCAAATACTTAATTAACATATAGGTGATAAGACCAAGCTGGCCTAGAGGACACTAATTACACTCCTGCATAATCAAGAACATAGGATCAAGGAAGTTACCACCCTATAAATAAATTGCTCCAATCGTTTTTGGGTATACCACAGATAGAGACATACAAACGATCATATTGATAATGAAAGATTGTCTTGTCATGTTCCCCTGATGAAGTCTCTGTGAGACGAAACGCAAACTTCTCTATTAAGTACAAAGTTAGAATGTCAGACTCACATATAGCTGACATGGACACATCAATATTTCCCTCAGGGATTTGGGAGCAAACAAGTCTTTAGCTTTAGGGTTCTTTTTTTTTTTTCGGGGGGGGGGGGGGGGGGGGGGCACTACCGTGTCCGTTTTAAATGTGACACCTCTCCTAGAGTGAGAATGAGAAGTTGCAGGTTGGAGAAGAATATGTCATCACTGGAAGCGGATACAGCACTGGCAATGGGAAGCTTCTCCTTCTCTTCTATCAACTGGTCCATATCCAAATATACTATTTTATACACCCTGTGGCTCACAGCACTTCTAGTAATGGTGACACACTGGCACCTAATGTACATTATTATGTCACAACACAATGCTTAAACATAAACAACACACATTTTATTTTCAATGGTGGCACACTGGCATATATAAATTTGTATATTCAGAGAGCATTGTGCAAGCAGCTCTCTCCTCACACTCAGTGCAGTATATTTAAAATAACATTTATAAGTGAGGGTACCCAGTTGCAAGAAAACAGATGTTGTTAGGCTTTATTAAAATTACAACACCATAAAGACACATAGGTTCAAAAATGTTTTGTTTAAATAATTTATCAATATTAAACACATAAGGGGAAATTTAGTAAGATGGGAATTCTACTTCAAATTTGATGTTGCTTTGGGCAGCCAATCAGAATCTACTTTTTACTTATTAGCACCCTCTAGATAGTAGACATGATCTATGATAGTAGATAGTAGATTTCCCACATACAATACAATATATGTGAAAAAAGTATTAGAATTAGTTTCTGTATATAAAATCAATTAATGCTTTGTCCTCAAAGTCTCTTTGCCACTTTCAACTCCCTTCTCTGATCACTCTCATTTAAACTCACATCCTGATCTTCATCTATAGTACTTTATATCCAAAACTGACTCCACACAGTTCATCAGGGCATAACATCCCCCTACACCCTAAGCATCCCACCCATTCCATTCCTAGACCACCTCTCTCCAACCATCTTACCAACTCAGACTACTTTTTTCTCCTGTATAGATTATGTCATGGCCATTTTCTGGTCTCCCCCTCCATCTCCCCACTTTATCCTATTCCATACCACCTTGCTCCACTACCTCTCTATTTCTGCTTCTCTCCCATTCTCTAAAATCCTACCCTTGACTTTCACATGCTCCTCAACTACCAAGATATCATTCTCCTTCCAAACCCCTTGAGTTTATTTACTACAACCACCTTTCTGCAATTCTTTCCGCACACTTTCTGCTAGATACATTTCTGTCTGGCTTCCATCCTCTCAACTCTACTGAAACGGCCCTGACTTGCAATGACCTCAGTGCTACCAAATCCACGGGTCAATCCTCTCAAATAATTCTAGCCACCAAATACAAGGGCCACCACTCTCTAACTATTTTTCTTGACCTTACTTCTGCTTTTGACACTGTAGACCACCCTTGCCAGGCATGAGCAGCAATTGACATGCAGTGCATAAGTATTATGAAAAGTAGGGGAATGGGGGGTGGTATGTCGTTGGGATTCTTTCGGCAAGTATACCAACAATGGAATCCTGACTGATGATACTCTGACAGGGAGGTGAGCACAACAAAGCCCATTGTGGGCTAGCTGTGCTTGCCATAGGTTCTATTCTCCCTTTATGGGGTTGTGGACCCCCATGAGGGAGAATTGCACCTGTCAGGATCCCAACATTTTGCAGTCAGGTTTCTGATGTCTTTGTACTGACTGTCGGAATCCTGACTGTCGCTCCATCATCTGGCACCCAATAGTATTTACTAGAGTAGGAGCAATGCGTGTTGTGTGCTTGTCGGACAGTAGGAATTTGCTGGACAAGCCTTATTGAAGCATTCATTAACCTTCTTATAAAAATCCTGCATTTGTCTCTGGGATGAGAACTGCACCTGCAAACACAGCCAAACAACTGTTAAATAAAGTAAAAATCATCTGTAAACAATCTGTAGAAATGCATCATATATAAGTATGTAGGCCGGCAGCACAGCTATTTACTATCTCAAAGACATTGTGGTTACTGACATTTCTGACACATAATGAAAATCTCAATACAGAATGTATTAGTTTAGTATCCACAAAGGAAGAAATGTCTACTTTGATCATAACTTCCAGCAAAATATGTTACCTACGTCAAGACAACAGTGTCTACCACATACTGAGAAAACACGCATAAAAATCGTCAAGAATATGATTTATCTTAAAATAGAGAAGTACCGATTGAGAACATTTGACAAACTTCAGAAAATGACAACATGCCTATCTTGTGTCTCTCCAAGCATGCATCTATTTTTTTTATTTGTTTAAATATCCAACTTCATTGCAGATTTCAGATGTGGAATGAGCCTTTGTCTCGAAAGTTATCTTAAATTCATTTGAAATCAAGAGTTGTGTTTCAAGGTTAACGTTGCTTGATTAGTAACACCAAGGACAGGCTGACAGCTCAGTGATGGCGAGGCAAATTAATTTTATGAATAGAACAAGGCCTTCTAAATACAATCCCGCAGGTCAAAACAGCGTTCAAGGAATTTTTTCTATTTCTTGGCTTTATGGCTCTTACAACTCAGCAAAACAACTTTAGTTTAAATGTACCAAGATGACAGGTGCCGTACAATGAGTGGACTTTAAAAACATATATTTACTGTAATGTGAATTTTCATAATGTTCTTAATTAACATAAATTTATACATTTATTTTCACTTTTTTGCTAAGTATTAGTTACATAATGTAAAAGAATAAAAAAGCCATCATGAAAGGGTAACAATGAGCAGGTTTCTCTATTTCCTGGTTACAGTACGTTTTCAGACCCGTCATCTCTTTGTTGTTTCCACCATCATAAAATTACTGAAAATTATAAAGCACAGCTAGCGTGCTTGTGGTATATAAATGCCTGCTAATTGAAAGTCAAATGCTCTTTGCAATTCAATGATACAAATCTCAGAAGATGATGTGGATGCTGATCTTGCACTAAAGCTGGTAGGTTGTGCGATGCATTGTGTGTGTTTTGAGTGCAATTCATGAGGTGTTTCAGTGCTCCTGCTGCCCGTCGCCTGCCGATCACATTGTGAGTGATCGCATGTGGTTAAAAACCACATGCCGATCGCTCATGCAATTCGATAAATATTATGTGCAGCACATAATCTCTATTGACGTGACAGTCAACTGGCGGGATTGTATGCAATATCGCCCTAGTGTATGGTCACCATAAAATCTATAGTGTGTCTGTAAAGCTGCTGGGGAAATAAGATTACTTGGATCTGATGATGGTCATCCTGATGTATTCACACACACACATACAGTATGACCCGCACCAAATAATGTTTTGGGAATATATCCCTGTGGATGGATTTTTTCAAAAATACATCCTCATATATTCACAGCTTTAAAGTTAGTGTGGAGCCAGAAAATAGGTCTACAGGTGTACAGGTTACATTCACCACTGTTTAGTCTTCAGTGCACACAGTGCTGGGTATACACCACTGGCTGGTTGGTATGGGGGAACTTAGGGCAGCCAGAGAGACTGATCACCACGAATGTACTTGAATGTAGTCATCAGGAATGGGCCAGTACTAGGTAAGCATGCTGTACTAGGGGATGAGCAGAATCAGGTTGCAGAAATAGCCAATCAGAACTAGGAAGTCACTAGAAGCAGTGCCATGAAAGTAATCAAAGAGAACCACAAGGCCGGACCTGGACACAGATAATATACTGAAAATTCACATGGAGTAGACACTGTAGTAAATTTATGGACCCTAATAATCTGGCTTTGTATAATGCCCAGAGAGTTCTTTAAATACCAAGTATTTATAATTTGTTATGTTCTGATGCTGCCTTGTCTTACAGCAATGAAACATCCAGTATGTTAATTATGTATTTTAGAGCAAGTGTCACATAGGCCCTTATTCTGGTTGGTGCGGTAATATCCGCGTGCGTTCGTGCCGCCGATGTTTTGTGTCTGCGCATGTGCAGAGGCGTCTCTGCGCATGTGCGAGCGGGGCGTACGGCCAAATCCCGCATGAAATGTGAACACTCCGAACAGGGGGTGGAGAGGGGCGTGAAGGGCTATTTGGGCTCATTACCATATGCATACGCCCCGCGTTTCATGGGTGTTCCCATGCAAACGCTGGGCGTACGTATGGTAATGCAGTTGTGACGTACGTGTAGGGGGCGGACATATGACATCGCCGGATGTCAGCTGCCCGCCCAGATCCCTGCTTTTGCACGGAAAAATGTCCGTGTGGTCTGAGGTTGCGGGAGCTGGTGGACCACTCGGTCCTGCATTCGATGGTCTGTGACCATCGAATGATGGGGGAGGTTCCCTGAGATGGAGGAGGCGTATTCCGTGAAAAATACACGTGCGGTCCGTTCGGCCAGCTTCTTACCGCGTACGGACGGAGTTGGCGATCCGTATGGAAGGCGGGGTTTAGGACGCACGGTCCTGCCCGCATATTCGGCTCCGTCCGCATCGATCAGAATAAGGCCCATAGTTACATAGTTACATAATACTACAGAAGGCTGAATAAAGACTTGCGTTCATCGAGTTCAACCTAGGTTTTAAAAGCTTATCCTTTGTTATATAGTATATTCTGATATTTTTAAAGACAGGATTTGGTTCTTATTTGTACCCTTGGATGTTTTTAACCAATAAATGTTTGTACAACCGTATTTTAAAGGTATTTATTGTGTCAGCCGACATCACTTCTCCAGGAAGAGAGTTCCACAGAAGAAATTTTTCCATCTAAGGGAACAAAATCTTCTTTCTTCTAATCTAAACTCATGCCCACGTGTCCTAGACTCCTTTTTTCAGTAAAAAGGGTGTTTGACAGTTCTTTATACTGGCCCTTGATATATTTGTACATGTTGAGTATTTCCCCCCTTAAACATCTCTTCTCTAGTTTAAACAGTCCCAATTTGCTCAGTCTATCCTCATAGCTTCAAAACAGAGGGATTGGATGGATCAAAACTCAATTAACCCCTTCCTGACAGAGCCAGTTTTTGCGTTCCTGACAGAGCCCTTTTTTTCAAATCTGACATGTATCACTTAAGTGGGGATAACTTTTTTTTGCTTTTACTTATCTCAGTGATTTTGAGAATGTTTTTTCGTGACACATTGTACTTCAAATTAGTGGTAAATTTGGGTCGATACAGTCTGTGTTTTTTTGTGAAAAATACCAAAATGTCGTGAAAAAATGGAAAATTTTGCAATTTGCAAAATGTTAAATTTTCTGCTTGTGAGACAAATAATCATACCACTCAAAATAGTTAATAACGAACATAGACCATATGTCTACTTTATGTTTCCATCATAATTTCAACTTCCTTTTAATTTTTTTGGACACTAGGAGGCTTACAATATGAATAGCAAATTCTCAAATTTTCAAGAAAATTTCAAACACTGATTTTTTTAGGGACCAGTTCAGTTCTGATGTGACTTTGAGGGACTTGTATGTGAGACACCCCAATAAATGATACCATTTCAAAAACTGCACCCCTCACAGTATTCAAAACAGCATTTTGGAAGTTTGTTAACCCTTTAGGTGTTTCACAGGAATTAAAACAAAGTGTAGGTGAAATTTCAAAATTTCATTTTTTTTGCAGATTTGCAATTTTAATACATTTTTCTAAGGAACACAGTACATTTTACTAGAGAAATGTGACTAAAAATTGATTCCCCCAATTCTTTTGTTTTCATAAATATCCTATATGTGGCCCTAGTGTGCACGTTGACCAAACCACAGGCTTCATAATAGAAGGAGCACCTACTTGATTTTGGAGCCTCCTTTTTATGAGATTATTTTTTAGGCACCATGTAGGGTTCTAGGCACCATAAGATGCTAAAATTTAGGAACCCCCCCACAAATGACCCCATTTTGCAAACTACACCCCTCAGGGAATTCATCTAGGGGTATAGTGTACATTTCAAACCCCCAGGGGTTTCACCAATTGTGGTACAACTGGGCAGTGAAAATGAAAAATTAAATTTTTTACACAAAAATGCAGTTCTGGCTCAAAATTTTTCATTTTCAGAAGGTATGAAGGAGAAAAAGCACCCCAAAATCTGTGCCCCAATTTCTCCCGAGTACGGCAATGCCTCACATGTGACCAAAAAATACCATTTGGGTGCATGGCAGGACTCAGAAAGGAAGGAGTGATTTTTGGATTTTGCAGCTCAGATTCTGGTGGAATGTTGGTGGGTGCTATGTTGCATTAGCAAGACCCCCCAAGCACCAATACAGTGGAACCCCCCCACAAGTGACCCCATTTTGCAAACTACACCCCTCAGGGAATTCATCTAGGGGTATAGTGTACATTTCAAACCCCCAGGGGTTTCACCAATTTTGATACAACTGGGCAGTGAAAATGAAAAATTACATTTTTTTACACAAAAATGCAGTTCTGGCTCAAAATTTTTCATTTTCACAAGGAATGAAGGAGACAAAGCACCCCAAAATCTGTGCCCCAATTTCTCCCGAGTATGGCAATGCCTCATATGTGACCAAAAAATACCAGTTGGGTGCATGGCAGGACTCAGAAGGGAAGGAGTGATTTTTGGTGGTGGAATGTTGGTGGGTGCTATGTCGCATTAGCAAGACCCCCAAAGCACCAATACAGTGGAACCCCCCCACAAGTGACCCTATTTTGCAAACTACACCCCTCAGGGAATTCATCTAGGGGTATAGTGTACATTTCAAACCCCCAGGGGTTTCACCAATTTTGATACAACTGGGCAGTGAAAATGAAAAATTACATTTTTTTACACAAAAATGCAGTACTGGCTCAAAATTTTTCATTTTCAGAAGGTATGAAGGAGAAAAAGCACCCCAAAATCTGTGCCCTAATTTCTCCCGAGTACGGCAATGCCTCACATGTGACCAAAAAATACCATTTGGGCGCATGGCAGGACTCAGAAGGGAAGGAGTGATTTTTGGATTTTGCAGCTCAGATTCTGGTGGAATTTTGGTGGGTGCTATGTCGCATTAGCAAGACCCCCCAAGCACCAATACAGTGGAACCCCCCCACAAGTGACCCCATTTTGCAAACTACACCCCTCAGGGAATTCATCTAGGGGTATAGTGTACATTTCAAACCCCCAGGGGTTTCACCAATTTTGATACAACTGGGCTGTGCAAATGCAAAATTACATTTTTTACACAAAAATGCAGTTCTGGCTCAAAATTTTTCATTTTCACAAGGAATGAAGGAGACAAAGCACCCCAAAATCTGTGCCCCAATTTCTCCCGAGTACGGCAATGCTTCACATGTGACCAAAAAATACCATTTGGGTGCATGGCAGGACTCAGAAAGGAAGGAGTGATTTTTGGATTTTGCAGCTCAGATTCTGGTGGAATGTTGGTGGGTGCTATGTTGCATTAGCAAGACCCCCCAAGCACCAATACAGTGGAACCCCCCCACAAGTGACCCCATTTTGCAAACTACACCCCTCAGGGAATTCATCTAGGGGTATAGTGTACATTTCAAACCCCCAGGGGTTTCACCAATTTTGATACAACTGGGCAGTGAAAATGAAAAATTACATTTTTTTACACAAAAATGCAGTTCTGGCTCAAAATTTTTCATTTTCAGAAGGTATGAAGGAGAAAAAGCACCCCAAAATCTGTGCCCCAATTTCTCCCGAGTACGGCAATGCCTCACATGTGACCAAAAAATACCATTTGGGCGCATGGCAGGACTCAGAAGGGAAGGAGTGATTTTTGGATTTTGCAGCTCAGATTCTGGTGGAATTTTGGTGGGTGCTATGTCGCATTAGCAAGACCCCCCAAGCACCAATACAGTGGAACCCCCCCACAAGTGACCCCATTTTGCAAACTACACCCCTCAGGGAATTCATCTAGGGGTATAGTGTACATTTCAAACCCCCAGGGGTTTCACCAATTTTGATACAACTGGGCTGTGCAAATGCAAAATTACATTTTTTACACAAAAATGCAGTTCTGGCTCAAAATTTTTCATTTTCACAAGGAATGAAGGAGACAAAGCACCCCAAAATCTGTGCCCCAATTTCTCCCGAGTACGGCAATGCCTCACATGTGACCAAAAAATACCATTTGGGTGCATGGCAGGACTCAGAAAGGAAGGAGTGATTTTTGGATTTTGCAGCTCAGATTCTGGTGGAATGTTGGTGGGTGCTATGTTGCATTAGCAAGACCCCCCAAGCACCAATACAGTGGAACCCCCCCACAAGTGACCCCATTTTGCAAACTACACCCCTCAGGGAATTCATCTAGGGGTATAGTGTACATTTCAAACCCCCAGGGGTTTCACCAATTTTGATACAACTGGGCAGTGAAAATGAAAAATTACATTTTTTTACACAAAAATGCAGTTCTGGCTCAAAATTTTTCATTTTCAGAAGGTATGAAGGAGAAAAAGCACCCCAAAATCTGTGCCCCAATTTCTCCCGAGTACGGCAATGCCTCACATGTGACCAAAAAATACCATTTGGATGCATGGCAGGACTCAGAAGGGAAGGAGTGATTTTTGGTGGTGGAATGTTGGTGGGTGCTATGTTGCATTAGCAAGACCCCCAAAGCACCAATACAGTGGAAACCCCCCACAAGTGACCCCATTTTGCAAACTACACCCCTCAGGGAATTCATCTAGGGGTATAGTGTACATTTCAAACCCCCAGGGGTTTCACCAATTTTGATACAACTGGGCAGTGAAAATGAAAAATTACATTTTTTTACACAAAAATGCAGTTCTGGCTCGAAATTTTTCATTTTCAGAAGGTATGAAGGAGAAAAAGCACCCCAAAATCTGTGCCCCAATTTCTCCCGAGTACGGCAATGCCTCATGTGTGACCAAAAAGTGGCAGGACTCAGAAGGGAAGGAGTGATATTTGGATTTTGCAGCACAAATTCTGGTGGAATGTTGGTGGGTGCTATGTCGCATTAGCAAGACCCCCAAAGCACCAATACAGTGGAACCCCCCCACAAGTGACCCCATTTTGCAAACTACACCCCTCAGGGAATTCATCTAGGGGTATAGTGTACATTTCAAACCCCCAGGGGTTTCACCAATTTTGATACAACTGGTGAGTGAAAATGAAAAATTACATTTTTTTACACAAAAATGCAGTTCTGGCTCAAAATTTTTCATTTTCAGAAGGTATGAAGGAGAAAAAGCACCCCAAAATCTGTGCCCCAATTTCTCCCGAGTACGGCAATGCCTCATGTGTGACCAAAAAGTGGCAGGACTCAGAAGGGAAGGAGTGATATTTGGATTTTGCAGCACAAATTCTGGTGGAATGTTGGTGGGTGCTATGTCGCATTAGCAAGACCCCCAAAGCACCAATACAGTGGAACCCCCCCACAAGTGACCCCATTTTGCAAACTACACCCCTCAGGGAATTCATCTAGGGGTATAGTGTACATTTCAAACCCCCAGGGGTTTCACCAATTTTGATACAACTGGGCAGTGAAAATGAAAAATTACATTTTTTTACACAATTTTTTGAACGAGGAGAAAAAAAGAAACTGCTTTCAAGGGGAACGCACTGAAAAAATAGAGTCATAAAACATAGCTTTTAATTATTTAGCGTTAATAGTCCCACAATATATTTATTTGGGAATGCAGCGAAAGAATAGAGGTTAAAATCAAAACATACAAAACATATACACACTATGTGCTCAAAGATAAGAAAATATGTGTTTTTAAAATTACACTTGAGTCCTATCTGATAATGACTTGTTACGTTTTAGCTAGTGATGTAGCGTTGTACACACTAAAATTTGTACCCTTATTGAATGGGTTTTAGCTGCTTTTGTTATAAGAGTTTCTTATGCTCTCACTCCTATCGACCACCCCTTAATAATTCGTTTTATACACCAAGATTGAGGTCACAAAGAATATATGAGTTACCAAGAAACTGTACTCTGTCTTACACCTTTATTGGTGGACAGGGACCTGGTGCCACCTACTGGTGGTTGACCATAACAGTTCTTTGTATAATATTTAAGTGTGATCTTCTCAATATTTATCCTTTGATGCCACCTGGTGGTGGTTTAACCACAATGATTAAGATTTTTAAACACTTCAATTTTTTGGTATGTAAGATAATCTACTGGTTTTATTGGGGGTCATGGGAGGAGAATATATAAAGAGTTTTTATTATTATATCCCTTTGTAGCAGCAAAACCAATTTCAAAAATTTGATTTCACATTATCTGGGATTTATTCAGTGTGTTTTAGGAGTGCCCAGGTAGTTATGGGTTATGAAATGGGATTTGAATTATCCCTTGATTGAGCAAGGCAATAGCCCAAACACACCTGTAAGGTGGTTTGTGCCTTGCTTCACCTCAGGTGTTGTCTATTAGAACCTGGGTGAACCAGTGGCGCCCCAATACACTAACATCACAATATTGACATTTTTAAGCTAACAAGCATATCAGATGGTAGATGTTTTAGCCAACGCAAGCGTTTCGCTGACTTTTCAGCTTTCTCAAGGCCTTTAGAAAGCTGAAAAGTCAGCGAAACGCTTGCGTTGGCTAAAACATCTACCATCTGATATGCTTGTTAGCTTAAAAATGTCAATATTGTGATGTTAGTGTATTGGGGCGCCACTGGTTCACCCAGGTTCTAATAGACAACACCTGAGGTGAAGCAAGGCACAAACCACCTTACAGGTGTGTTTGGGCTATTGCCTTGCTCAATCAAGGGATAATTCAAATCCCATTTCATAACCCATAACTACCTGGGCACTCCAAAAACACACTGAATAAATCCCAGATAATGTGAAATCAAATTGCTTACACAAAAAAAAAATTTTGAAATTGGTTTTGCTGCTACAAAGGGATATAATAATAAAAACTCTTTATATATTCTCCTCCCATGACCCCCAATAAAACCAGTAGATTATCTTACATACCAAAAAATTGAAGTGTTTAAAAATCTTAATCATTGTGGTTAAACCACCACCAGGTGGCATCAAAGGATAAATATTGAGAAGATCACACTTAAATATTATACAAAGAACTGTTATGGTCAACCACCAGTAGGTGGCACCAGGTCCCTGTCCACCAATAAAGGTGTAAGACAGAGTACAGTTTCTTGGTAACTCATATATTCTTTGTGACCTCAATCTTGGTGTATAAAACGAATTATTAAGGGGTGGTCGATAGGAGTGAGAGCATAAGAAACTCTTATAACAAAAGCAGCTAAAACCCATTCAATAAGGGTACAAATTTTAGTGTGTACAACGCTACATCACTAGCTAAAACGTAACAAGTCATTATCAGATAGGACTCAAGTGTAATTTTAAAAACACAAATTTTCTTATCTTTGAGCACATAGTGTGTATATGTTTTGTATGTTTTGATTTTAACCTCTATTCTTTCGCTGCATTCCCAAATAAATATATTGTGGGACTATTAACGCTAAATAATTAAAAGCTATGTTTTATGACTCTATTTTTTCAGTGCGTTCCCCTTGAAAGCAGTTTCTTTTTTTCTCCTCGTTCAAAATATTGTAAACCTGACTGCTGGGAACAGCACCCCCTCTCACTTATATATGAAAATTGGGGTGTCCTCTCTGAAAAATTTGCATAATAATTGGTGTGCAGGCGTGTAAACTAGCTCCCTAGTGGAGCCACAATACGCTATTTTTTTACACAAAAATGCAGTTCTGGCTCAAAATTTTTCATTTTCAGAAGGTATGAAGGAGAAAAAGCACCCCAAAATCTGTGCCCCAATTTCTCCCGAGTACGGCAATGCCTCACATGTGACCAAAAAATACCAGTTGGGTGCATGGCAGGACTCAGAAGGGAAGGAGTGATTTTTGGATTTTGCGGCTCAGATTCTGGTGGAATGTTGGTGGGTGCTATGTTGCATTAGCAAGACCCCCCAAGCACCAATACAGTGGAACCCCCCCACAAGTGACCCCATTTTGCAAACTACACCCCTCAGGGAATTCATCTAGGGGTATAGTGTACATTTCAAACCCCCAGGGGTTTCACCAATTTTGATACAACTGGGCAGTGAAAATGAAAAATTACATTTTTTTACACAAAAATGCAGTTCTGGCTCAATATTTTTCATTTTCAGAAGGTATGAAGGAGAAAAAGCACCCCAAAATCTGTGCCCCAATTTCTCCCGAGTACGGCAATGCCTCACATGTGACCAAAAAATACCATTTGGGCGCATGGCAGGACTCAGAAGGGAAGGAGTGATTTTTGGATTTTGCAGCTCAGATTCTGGTGGAATTTTGGTGGGTGCTATGTCGCATTAGCAAGACCCCCCAAGCACCAATACAGTGGAACCCCCCCACAAGTGACCCCATTTTGCAAACTACACCCCTCAGGGAATTCATCTAGGGGTATAGTGTACATTTCAAACCCCCAGGGGTTTCACCAATTTTGATACAACTGGGCTGTGCAAATGCAAAATTACATTTTTTACACAAAAATGCAGTTCTGGCTCAAAATTTTTCATTTTCACAAGGAATGAAGGAGACAAAGCACCCCAAAATCTGTGCCCCAATTTCTCCCGAGTACGGCAATGCCTCACATGTGACCAAAAAATACCATTTGGGTGCATGGCAGGACTCAGAAAGGAAGGAGTGATTTTTGGATTTTGCAGCTCAGATTCTGGTGGAATGTTGGTGGGTGCTATGTTGCATTAGCAAGACCCCCCAAGCACCAATACAGTGGAACCCCCCCACAAGTGACCCCATTTTGCAAACTACACCCCTCAGGGAATTCATCTAGGGGTATAGTGTACATTTCAAACCCCCAGGGGTTTCACCAATTTTGATACAACTGGGCAGTGAAAATGAAAAATTACATTTTTTTACACAAAAATGCAGTTCTGGCTCAAAATTTTTCATTTTCAGAAGGTATGAAGGAGAAAAAGCACCCCAAAATCTGTGCCCCAATTTCTCCCGAGTACGGCAATGCCTCACATGTGACCAAAAAATACCATTTGGATGCATGGCAGGACTCAGAAGGGAAGGAGTGATTTTTGGTGGTGGAATGTTGGTGGGTGCTATGTTGCATTAGCAAGACCCCCAAAGCACCAATACAGTGGAAACCCCCCACAAGTGACCCCATTTTGCAAACTACACCCCTCAGGGAATTCATCTAGGGGTATAGTGTACATTTCAAACCCCCAGGGGTTTCACCAATTTTGATACAACTGGGCAGTGAAAATGAAAAATTACATTTTTTTACACAAAAATGCAGTTCTGGCTCGAAATTTTTCATTTTCAGAAGGTATGAAGGAGAAAAAGCACCCCAAAATCTGTGCCCCAATTTCTCCCGAGTACGGCAATGCCTCATGTGTGACCAAAAAGTGGCAGGACTCAGAAGGGAAGGAGTGATATTTGGATTTTGCAGCACAAATTCTGGTGGAATGTTGGTGGGTGCTATGTCGCATTAGCAAGACCCCCAAAGCACCAATACAGTGGAACCCCCCCACAAGTGACCCCATTTTGCAAACTACACCCCTCAGGGAATTCATCTAGGGGTATAGTGTACATTTCAAACCCCCAGGGGTTTCACCAATTTTGATACAACTGGTGAGTGAAAATGAAAAATTACATTTTTTTACACAAAAATGCAGTTCTGGCTCAAAATTTTTCATTTTCAGAAGGTATGAAGGAGAAAAAGCACCCCAAAATCTGTGCCCCAATTTCTCCCGAGTACGGCAATGCCTCATGTGTGACCAAAAAGTGGCAGGACTCAGAAGGGAAGGAGTGATATTTGGATTTTGCAGCACAAATTCTGGTGGAATGTTGGTGGGTGCTATGTCGCATTAGCAAGACCCCCAAAGCACCAATACAGTGGAACCCCCCAACAAGTGACCCCATTTTGCAAACTACACCCCTCAGGGAATTCATCTAGGGGTATAGTGTACATTTCAAACCCCCAGGGGTTTCACCAATTTTGATACAACTGGGCAGTGAAAATGAAAAATTACATTTTTTTACACCATTTTTTGAACGAGGAGAAAAAAAGAAACTGCTTTCAAGGGGAACGCACTGAAAAAATAGAGTCATAAAACATAGCTTTTAATTATTTAGCGTTAATAGTCCCACAATATATTTATTTGGGAATGCAGCGAAAGAATAGAGGTTAAAATCAAAACATACAAAACATATACACACTATGTGCTCAAAGATAAGAAAATATGTGTTTTTAAAATTACACTTGAGTCCTATCTGATAATGACTTGTTACGTTTTAGCTAGTGATGTAGCGTTGTACACACTAAAATTTGTACCCTTATTGAATGGGTTTTAGCTGCTTTTGTTATAAGAGTTTCTTATGCTCTCACTCCTATCGACCACCCCTTAATAATTTGTTTTATACACCAAGATTGAGGTCACAAAGAATATATGAGTTACCAAGAAACTGTACTCTGTCTTACACCTTTATTGGTGGACAGGGACCTGGTGCCACCTACTGGTGGTTGACCATAACAGTTCTTTGTATAATATTTAAGTGTGATCTTCTCAATATTTATCCTTTGATGCCACCTGGTGGTGGTTTAACCACAATGATTAAGATTTTTAAACACTTCAATTTTTTGGTATGTAAGATAATCTACTGGTTTTATTGGGGGTCATGGGAGGAGAATATATAAAGAGTTTTTATTATTATATCCCTTTGTAGCAGCAAAACCAATTTCAAAAATTTGATTTCACATTATCTGGGATTTATTCAGTGTGTTTTAGGAGTGCCCAGGTAGTTATGGGTTATGAAATGGGATTTGAATTATCCCTTGATTGAGCAAGGCAATAGCCCAAACACACCTGTAAGGTGGTTTGTGCCTTGCTTCACCTCAGGTGTTGTCTATTAGAACCTGGGTGAACCAGTGGCGCCCCAATACACTAACATCACAATATTGACATTTTTAAGCTAACAAGCATATCAGATGGTAGATGTTTTAGCCAACGCAAGCGTTTCGCTGACTTTTCAGCTTTCTCAAGGCCTTTAGAAAGCTGAAAAGTCAGCGAAACGCTTGCGTTGGCTAAAACATCTACCATCTGATATGCTTGTTAGCTTAAAAATGTCAATATTGTGATGTTAGTGTATTGGGGCGCCACTGGTTCACCCAGGTTCTAATAGACAACACCTGAGGTGAAGCAAGGCACAAACCACCTTACAGGTGTGTTTGGGCTATTGCCTTGCTCAATCAAGGGATAATTCAAATCCCATTTCATAACCCATAACTACCTGGGCACTCCAAAAACACACTGAATAAATCCCAGATAATGTGAAATCAAATTGCTTACACAAAAAAAAAATTTTGAAATTGGTTTTGCTGCTACAAAGGGATATAATAATAAAAACTCTTTATATATTCTCCTCCCATGACCCCCAATAAAACCAGTAGATTATCTTACATACCAAAAAATTGAAGTGTTTAAAAATCTTAATCATTGTGGTTAAACCACCACCAGGTGGCATCAAAGGATAAATATTGAGAAGATCACACTTAAATATTATACAAAGAACTGTTATGGTCAACCACCAGTAGGTGGCACCAGGTCCCTGTCCACCAATAAAGGTGTAAGACAGAGTACAGTTTCTTGGTAACTCATATATTCTTTGTGACCTCAATCTTGGTGTATAAAACGAATTATTAAGGGGTGGTCGATAGGAGTGAGAGCATAAGAAACTCTTATAACAAAAGCAGCTAAAACCCATTCAATAAGGGTACAAATTTTAGTGTGTACAACGCTACATCACTAGCTAAAACGTAACAAGTCATTATCAGATAGGACTCAAGTGTAATTTTAAAAACACATATTTTCTTATCTTTGAGCACATAGTGTGTATATGTTTTGTATGTTTTGATTTTAACCTCTATTCTTTCGCTGCATTCCCAAATAAATATATTGTGGGACTATTAACGCTAAATAATTAAAAGCTATGTTTTATGACTCTATTTTTTCAGTGCGTTCCCCTTGAAAGCAGTTTCTTTTTTTCTCCTCGTTCAAAATATTGTAAACCTGACTGCTGGGAACAGCACCCCCTCTCACTTATATATGAAAATTGGGGTGTCCTCTCTGAAAAATTTGCATAATAATTGGTGTGCAGGCGTGTAAACTAGCTCCCTAGTGGAGCCACAATACGCTATTTTTTTACACAAAAATGCAGTTCTGGCTCAAAATTTTTCATTTTCAGAAGGTATGAAGGAGAAAAAGCACCCCAAAATCTGTGCCCCAATTTCTCCCGAGTACGGCAATGCCTCACATGTGACCAAAAAATACCAGTTGGGTGCATGGCAGGACTCAGAAGGGAAGGAGTGATTTTTGGATTTTGCGGCTCAGATTCTGGTGGAATGAATGGTGGGTGCTATGTGGCATTAGCAAGACCCCCGAAGCACGGTGAAATGATGAACCTAAAAATCCATAGATGTGTGGTATATTTTAAAACACTCCTTTATACATAGGCCGGGTTTGTCGGGGCAAGTGTCACACTGGAAAATAGTTTGCTTTCTTATTCCCTTTTTATAGCAAACTTTGCACCTTTTTTGTGTCCTGCACTTTTTTCCAGTGGAGGGGATTTCATCAGGAAAATGCTGCCCTGGTACAATACGGGGGCCAGTACTAGAAGTACTGGGACCCTCTGCCTGCTGGTTCCCAAATACTAGGCCCTTTATGACTTCCTCTTGAAAGTGCATAAATGTCCCCCTCTGGCCAGTAGAACGGAATAGCACGTAAGCGTTATACAGTGCCATCTGGATGATATACACGGCCAGCTTCTTGTACCAGATTTTTGTTTTCCGCAGGGCACTGTACGGCTTCAGTACCTGATCTGAAAGATCCACTCCGCCCATGTACCTATTGTAATCCAGGATACAATTAGGTTTGGAGGTGTGGGTACTGGTACCTCGTACAGGGACGGAGGTGGTACTGTCTCCGTGAATTGTTGTCAGTATAAGGACATCCCTCTTGTCCTTATATTTGACCAACAACATATTTTCGGTGCATATTCCCCTGCTTTCATCCCTTCTCATTACTTGGGCAATGTGCGTTTTTGGGAGGCCTCTTTGGTTCTTGCGCACAGTACCGCAAGCTGCTGTACCTCTTGAACCAAGGGCCTTAAACAGGGGGATGCTGGTGTAAAAGTTATCCACATAGAGGTGATAACCTTTATCCAGGAAGGGGTGCACTAAATCCCAGACAATTTTTCCACTAACACCTACGAGGGAGGGGGGGCATTCTGGCGGTTCAATTCTTGAATCCTTCCCTTCATATACCCTAAACCTGTGGGTGTACCATGAGGTGCTTTCACACAGCTTATACATTTTTATGCCATACCTTGCCCTCTTACTGGGAAGGTACTGGCGGAATTTAACCCTTCCTTTAAAATGTATAAGGGACTCGTCTATGCAAATGAATTTATCTGGGATGTACATCTCTTCAAATGTGGCACTGAAATGATCAATGACCGGCCTGACTTTGAATAGCCGCTCAAAGGTGGGATCATCTCTGGGTGGGCACTGTGCATTATCGTTGTAATGCAAAAATTTAAGGATCGTCTCAAATCGAGCCCGGGGCATGGCCATACGGTAAAATGGGGTGCTGTACAGAACATCTGTACTCCAATATTGCCTAATTTCTGGCTTTTTTACTATGCCCATATGAAACACCAGACCCCAAAACGTCATCATCTCTACTGCATCTACAGGGGTCCACCTAGCAAATGATGACGTGGGGTTTTGAGCAATAAACTGCTGGGCATATAAATTAGTTTGGTCCACAATTAAATTTATAAAATCATCAGAGAAAAATAATTTGAAAAAGTCAATTTCTCTGAGACCTGTGGAATCAAATTGGATTCCTGGCATGGCCAAAAACTCAGGAACCTGGGGCTCAAAATTGTCTGGTGGTGGGGTCCATACGAGATCAATTATTGGGGGGGGGTCTCAGCTGCTCTACGGGGCGTCTTTGAGGGGGTCCCTCATCACTAGAGGAGGAAGAGGAGCTTAAGATGAATCCTTCAAATTCCCCGCTTGCCTCACTGGCTGTGTCAGAATCAGAGGCAAGCATGGCATATGCCTCCTCCGCTGAATACATTCTTCTGGATGACTGGGATGACATTTGGGATGACATTTGGGATGACATTTGGGATGCCATTTTTATTTTTGTGTTACTGGTAGTGAAATGTTTCAACACGTGTATAGTGTAGGGGGGGGGTACAAACTTTATTTCAACCCGGGGGGTATGTAGTGTGTAGTGTGTATGTAGTGCAGAAAAAAAAAATACTTTATACAGGAATTTGATCCCAATAAAAAAAAAAAAAAATTGAAGGGGTTAAAAAAAAAAAAAAAAAGCTCCTGCGCCAAAAATTGAGCACAGATGTTGGTCAGTAACATCCGTCACTGAACAGCGCTCAAAGGCAACAGGAATTTGATAAAAAAAAAAAAAAATAGATCAACCCTGTGCCGAAAAAGCTGATCAGTGATGTACGTCACTGATCAGCGCACAGTGGCCACAGGACACCCACAAAATCACAGTGTGTGTAAAAAAAAAATTAAAAAAGACCCCACAGCAGCCTCAAAAAAAAAAAAGGTGATCAGTGATGCAACACTGATTACCAGTGAGGGGCAGCAGGTGCACAACCTTTGGTGCAACTGACAGTGCAACTGGCAGCAACTGACAGGTATATATATAAAAAAAAAAAACCCTGCGCCCCCAAAAAGTTGCTGATCAGCACAGATATACTGATCAGCACAAAAGGGGGGGTAGCAGACACAAAATATACACTCTCTATCACTCTCTGTCACTATCTCTCACTATCTATCACTATCTATCACTATCTATCACTATCTATCACTATCTATCACTCTAGGACACTGCAGCAGCAGCACTGACAGTTATATGTATAAAGAAAAACCTGCACCCCCAAAAAGGGGGGGTAGCAGACACAAAATGTACACTCTCTATCACTCTCTGTCACTATCTCTCTCTATCTCTCTATCTCTCACTATCTATCACTATCTATCACTCTATGACACTGCAGCAGCAGCACTGACAGTTATATATATAAAAAAAAACCTGCACCCCCAAAAAGGGGGGGTAGCAGACACAAATCTCTCTATCTCTCACTATCTATCACTATCTATCACTATCTATCACTATCTATCACTCTATGACACTGCAGCAGCAGCACTGACAGTTATTTATATATAAAAAAACCCTGCACCCCCAAAAAGGGGGGGTAGCAGACACAAAATATAGCTCTCTCTGTCACTATCTCTCTATCTCTCTATCTCTCTCTCTATCTCTCTATCTCTCTATCACACTGCAGCAGCAGCAGGAAGTCCCAAGAAGTCAGATCCAGGAAGCGTCCAGCACGCTACAAGCAGTGATCAGGTAATCAGGTAAGGTATTTGCAAGGATCAGGTAAGTATTAGCAAGGATCAGGTCAGTATCACGGCAGATAGGCACGGTGACCGCTCTGCA